>NC_063368.1:9979605-10014112 GCF_021869965.1 Rhincodon typus
CCCCATTTCCTACCTACCAACCTCATCCCACCCTCTTGACCTGTCCGTCCTCCCTGGACTGACCTATCTCCTCCCTACCTCCCCACCTACACTCACTTTTACTGGCTCCATCCCCGCCTCTTTGACCTGTCTGTTTCCTCTCCACGTATCTTCTCCTCTATCCATCTTCTATCCGCCTCCCCCTCTCTCCCTACTTATTTCAGAACCCCCTTCCCCTTCCCCATTTCTGATGAAGGGTCTAGGCCCGAAACGTCAGCCTTCCTGTTCCTATGATGCTGCTTGGCCTGCTGTGTTCATCCAGCTCTACACCTTGTTATCTCTCTTCATCATGTGTTAGATGTCCAACATCAGCTAACTTTATCTATACTGGCATTTCAGAACAGATCAAGATGTGTCCTTGCTATCCTTTTGGACATTTCAATTCCTTGGTGGTTGTAATTAATTTCCTCTGTGCTTTTCCAGATTGGCTGACACAACTGCTTAGTGACTTTCAACGTAGCAATCATCAAGCCATCTCAGAAGTCCTAATCTTGCTGCAGTTTAAGATCAATTGCCGATTTCATTTCCAGATAGCTTTGCAAGATGCAGCTTTTCAACTTTTACCTTCTGTCAAATTCCTCCACTTCTGTTACAATCTGACTTAGTCTTCCTGGCAACAATGAGATAGGATGCAATGCATTCAGATGATCAGCTTTTGTCATTTGCCCTGTCAGTTGCAGATGAATAGTTTTCATTCAACTAAAGGCTTTGTGCCTTTCTTATTGCCTTCTGCTAAACTGCAAATTTTTGTGACTCAAGTGATGTGCTGTGAGGTTTCGGTAGAATTACATGCATTTGATTTTTCTGTAACATGGTCAAGATACTGCAGGCTCTTTTGCCCATATCCAACAAATGCAAGATCTTCTCCTGATGTACTTATATTAAGTTGGTGCAAATATTTAAATGGCAAGTGATTCCTATTCTCCAACACTATTTCTTACCATCATATTGTAATATTTAAAGATGGGTGCTGGCTTGACTGGGCATTGCCATTTGCTCCAACTTCCAAAGCAATCCACAGTCCAGTGTGGTGGTGGCTCTCTTTACCAATTGTTTCATTTACAGCATTTGGACATCTGGCAAGGTAGGCTGAAATTGGAGGTGGAGATAGTGGGATGTAGAGTTGGAAAGTGGACTGGAGAAGTACCCGAGACAGCCAATGGATCAAAGATGGCTTCATCCATGATGATGTTTCAGGTTGGGACCGTCCCGACCCGAAATGTCAACTTTCCTGCTCCTCTGATGCTGCCTGGCCTGCTGTGTTCCTCCAGCTCCACACTGACTCTGACTCCAGCATCGGCAGTTCTTACTAACTCTGAGTGAGTTATCCATGATGAGACTGGGTGTAGCGAGGCCTTGCGAGATACCAAAGTGAAGGAGCGGCGGTGAATGTGGATGCAAGACTTTATATGCAAGTAGAGGTTGAGGGAGGACAGGAGGGCAGTGAATGCAGAGTAATCACAGGGGAAGATTATTCACAGTGCAGAGGCTGAGGGAGGAAAATAGTGGGGATACCAGGGCTCCTGTGATGACCTAGACAAGCAGAGGGGATGAATGCAATCAATGGCAATGAAAAGCAGGTAGGAAGTGGCAGCTGGGAGCAATGCAGCAGAATCTAGAGCAAGCGTGAGTAGCAGCAGGAATGGATGAGAGCTGGTTCAGTGTAAACTGAAGAGTCAGAATACCAAGAGTGTAGTAGACAGGCAGCTACTAGAATCGAGATGACAGAGCACAGTCAGTCTGTGCAAAGTGGCAAAACAAAACAACATTAGAGCTCAGTTTGGAATTTGAATGATTCATTGTCACTTGCAGTTTACAGTGAATAATACAGTAAAATAGTGAAAAGCTTCAACTGTCACCACAATCCAGCACCGTTTTGAATAGTTTAAGAATAAAAAGAGTAAACACTGAAAGAGAGTCCATCTTCGCTCTGCCACCTCCGTCATTAGTCTTGAGCCGTCTCACCAGCGACATTTACACTGCCACCCCTTCTCCACTGCCTCCCCGCTGACTGTGCCGGACCCACCAACGTAGGGAGTTGCCACTCTTCAGGCACCACCTCTTCACCGCAGGGCCCACCAAGTCCCATGCTGAACCCACACTCGCCCCACAACCAGGACTCCCTGGCTCAGCTGCCATCTCGATGGCACCAGGAGCTCCCGCTCCAGGCATACCATGCTACAGCCGCTGCCTCGTCAATGCCAGGTATTCCCGCTCTGGGCATACTGAAACCAGGAGTCCCTGGCTCTGCTACCAAGAGTTCTGCTCCGGCAGCCCTCCTTCAAAATGTCGCCTTGCCGGCGCCGCCATCTTGATGAGCAGGCCCTCGCTGCCTCCAGTCACTGGAGGAGCTTTGCCACTGCTGTCGCTGATGCCGGCCCCGAGTGAGGACATCCTTGTTGTTGCCTCCAATCACCACATGGGGCTGCGTCTGCCGCTGCCTCTAACCAGTGCCTCTGGCCACCAGCATGCTGCCAGCACTCCGTGCGCAGTCCGCTCTCACTGCTGCGCCAATTCTGCCGACTAATCCGCCAAAGCAAAGCGAAAGAAAAAAGAAATGAAAGAAGAACAGCAGAAGTGAAAAGGAAAAAAGAAAGATAGTAGACGGGAGCGGATGAGCCCCGGGCATGAGCCTGCATGCAGCCCTGGCACTCTGCCGCCATCTTGGAACCAGAACGTTGAGGTCAGAAACCAGCTCAATCATTGCCACCAGCAATCAGGAGGGGGAGGGCTGATCGGGAAACGCAGGACACTCAAATCAATTGATTTTCCATCCGAGTCGGTGGAGAATCAGGGGCTGTAAATTGCCAACTTGCCAACCATCGCTGGGAGTGTCGTTCTAATAAGGCAATCAGCACTACGACCCTTTTCAAATGTATATTCCACTGAAAGCTCCGAGCACAAAGCAGCTAAGTTTGAGAATGTAAAACTTTATAGTGAGATGAGTAAGATCGTCTCAAAAATCAGGAAGACTTGTTATAATTTAGCAAATTCTCTCACCTAAGCAGCAGTGGCGTCATCTAACACCAGGTTCCTTGCTGAATATATTTATCGCCAGGCCAGCAGATGATTCAGAATCTATTAATTAAGCCTTCTTGCTCATCACTCTTTCTTTTTCCACTGCATTAGTTGCATTCGAACTGTCCAGTTTCCCAGATCTATCTGTGCTCTGAATGGCAAGTTATTAGCATGTCAAAGAGACCTATTTCCTGACAACAGTACGAGATTAAGATACAGTATAATGAATCTTTTTATGCGAATTGTAGCACATAGAGCCTCTGTCACACATTCGTGTTGAATTAAGCTCTTTAGTTTCTTTTGTGTACCATTCCACTGAGCTCAGATGTACAATGAGACAAGAGAAAGTTCGGTTTTATACTCAGGAACTGTTTGAGTGCATTGTCCCATTTGGTTGACACTTGCTGATACATCTCAGCCTGATAGAACATCCATTGTTTAATGATGCCTGGGTCTGTATAATATCAGTGGATTATGTTATTCAAAATGAAAGTCCTGATGCTGGGATTAGCAAAAAAAATTAAAAAGAGACAGACCACAAGCGAGGGATCTTTGCTTGATCTAATGGGATGGAATGTGCAATGTTTTCCAACCAGACTCTTCTCTAAACCATGTGACTGCATACCTCCAACAACAACGAAAGCATGAATCTGGGGTTACGTGAAATGGGATACCCCTGCAAATTGTATCAAGTGATTTCAATCTTCACATTAAACAGTCATTTTAACTTTGTGATTAGCATGTAATTAAGAAATAGCATGAAGTACGAACTGAAATTAGTAACTCCAGCTTTTTAATTATACTTACTTTACAGAGACATTGTGTTTACATGCAAATTATACTAGGATAATACAATTTTCTAGTACACTCCAGAGACTATAAAGTAAGACATTTCCATGATCTATCTCAATGATAGATATGAGTTTTGCCTTCCCTACAAGGTCGAGAGTGTTAGGAACACAGGAACAGGATAATGGAAACAAGGCACTGCGGATGTTGGAGATCTGAAACAAACAAAAACATAAATTGCTGGGGAAATTCAGCAGGTCTCACAGTGTCTGCACTGAGAAAACAGAGTTAGTGTTTTGAGTCCAGTAGTTCAGAATAGGAATAGGAATTAGCCATTTGTAGTGATTGGAACCAAGTGGATCCATTGACTAAGCAATCCTTGATTGGGGCTGTAAACCTGGGCCAATCAGGGAGCCCTGGCTGACAGATATAAACAGGAGATTCAGAGAGTCTCCTGACTCCAGGGATTGATGCTGAGCTGGCTGGTCTCAGCCAATGTACTGTGCACATGTAAATAATGATGGGATACCGGCCTCTGTGCGGTTATTTCACCATTCCACCTCCTCAGCCAGCTCCACCAATTAATTAGATCACTGCTAAAATTTGCCTCAACTCTATTTGCCCACCCCAACCCCACGTCCCTTACTGAACAAAAGCCTTTGATCAGTGCGCCACCTGACTTGGCCCGAAGCCACAGAGACAAAAGAAAATCTGATGCCCAAACCCTCTTGAGTTAAACTACTCTCAGCTATACCATGAGAAGCACCCCATCACATTTTGAAAGGGTAGAAATCAGCCAGGGATCTCATTCTTGACCATTATCTACTGACCTCCCTTGTTGTAAAGTGCACAGTCACAGATATCACATTTGACTTAGTTTCCTTTCCTGTCCCTCTCAATTCCCACTTGTCCATCTCTCCTTTCACAGGTCTGCATTAGATCCCATTTCCCAAATATACTAACTTTTCCAGCTCAAACTACCTGTCACCAAACTTAGATTTCTCAGTAACTATATAACTACAGAGTAGTGTTTAGAGAACAAAAAGCAGAAATTGTTTGAATAGCTCAACAGGTCTGGCAGCATCTTTGGAGATAAATCAGAGTTAACGTTTCGGGTCGAATGACCAAAAAGGGTCAGCAGTTTCTGCGTTTTTTTTCTGATTTCCAGCATCGCAGTTCTTTCGGTTGTTA
Source organism: Rhincodon typus (assembly GCF_021869965.1). Lineage (NCBI taxonomy): Eukaryota > Metazoa > Chordata > Chondrichthyes > Orectolobiformes > Rhincodontidae > Rhincodon > Rhincodon typus. The sequence continues at coordinate 9,984,643 of NC_063368.1, forward strand.
TTAAGTGTTTGGAGAATGTTGTTTTTAATTTGTTTGTTACAGTAAAAGTTTTCAAAAGCAAAATCTTGTATAACCTTTTCAGTCAGTCCCTGCAAATTAAGATATTTTTCTTAAAAGGTGTCACACTCCATGGAATCGTAACAATATTACAAGCAAAGAACAGAATTAGTTTGGTAATAAATTTGACATGTTACTATACTGATAATCCCAGAGGAATGGAATAACAATCTGAAGACATGAGTTCGCATCTCACCATAGGAGCTGTGGAATTTAAACTCAATTTATAGGGTGTTTGTACGGTATCTAAAACTAGGGGTCTCCATTTAAAAGTGAGAGGTTTCCTAATTAAGACAGAGCTGAGCTGGAATATTGTCTGTCAAAGGGCTTGCTGATGTTTGTAATTCTCTTTCCCAATGGATGTTGGATCATTGAATATACTCGAATTAGACACATTTACGATCTACAAGTGAGCCAAGTAATGGTAAGAAAAAGGATGTCAGGTTGCAACAGATCAGCTAAGATCTCATTGAACAGCGGAGCAGGCTCAAGCAGCCAAATGACCTATTGCTGCACCTATTTCTTGTGATCTTATCCTGCAAGATCACGGCATCACTTCACTAGCTCAGCTCATTCTTTCTCCAAGTCCTTTTTTTTAAATAAACATTCGTCTCGGGATTTGGGGTACACTCACGAGGCAGTGTTCCTTGTACATTGCAGACAGCAACCACAACATGTGCAGCTGCAGTCAAACAGAGGCCTGAACAGCCAAAAGCAATAGGCTCCCTTCCCAGAAAGATATTAGTGCATTAGTTGCATCTCTTAAAGGACAATCCAACATTTTTGATCATCTTAATCCTGTGCCAGTTCACTAATAACCTGAACACATTGAATGTCATTTTATAATTTAGGATGCCAGAAATTAAACTCATGATCCCAGGTTACTTTTCCAGTCATAGAGTCAGAGTCATAGTGTCATACATCACAGAAACAGACACTTCAATCCAACCAGTCCGCGTTGAACATAACCCCAAACTAAACTAGTCCCACCTGCCTGCTCCTGGGCCATATCCCTCCAAACTTTTCCTATTCATGTACTTAACTAAATGTCTTTTAAATGTTGTAATTATACCCACATCCATCACTTCCTCAGGAAGTTCATTCCACATGCAAACCATCCTCTATGTAAAAAATTTGCCCCTCATATCTTTTTTAAGTCTCCTCTCATCTTAAAATGTGCCCCCTAGTCTTGAAATCCCCCATCCTAGGGAAGAGACACCTATCATTAACTCTATTTATACCCTCATGATTTTATAAATCTCTGTAAGGTCACCTCTTAACCTCCTGCACTCCAGCGAAAGAAGTCCCAGACTATCCAGCCTTTCTGTATAACTCAAACCTTCCATACCAGGCAACATTCTGGAAAAGGTAGCAAGAACTGCCGATGCTGGAGTCAGAGACAATACAGTGTGGATCTGGAGGAACACAGCAGGCCAGGCAGCAGCAGAGGAGCAGGAAAGTTGATGTTTCGGGTCAGGACTCTTCAGAAATAGGGATTTCTGAACAAAAGGTCCTGTTTCTGAAGAAGGGTCCTGACCCGAAATGTCAACTTTCCTGCTCCTCTGATGCTGCCTGGTCTGCTATGTTCCTCCAGCTCCACACTGCAACATCCTGCTAAATTTCTTTTGAACTGTCTCCAACTTAATAATACCCTTCCTATGACACTGTTGTACTCTAACATAGAAAAATCACTATTTAGATATACTTCTATTATGTCCTAGGTATAGACAGAAAGCCTGTTAGAGATCATCTGTTGAGTATAATACTTGGATTTAAGGCATACTCAACGTTATAGCGTAACTGCACAGTAATATAACTCCCAGAGCAGATTGTTATCGGAGGTAAGACTCTCCAAAGCAAACCCCAGTAGATATCCATCAGTATAAATGCTTCAGAACCTGGCAACTATCTGTAATTAATTTAAATGGATGCAGTTCAATAACAGATTTAAGTGATTAATTAAAATCCAGGAACAATTCGCAGGGATAGGGTAGCATCAATCTCAGATCAATGGCTGTTCAGAAAGCTTTTTGACTGCCTTGAGAATCTGATGAAAGGCTCCAGCACAGAATCCATATCAAATCCCTATGAATGCTCCAATAACATACCCTTACAATAGCGTGATTTAAGGGCAGCTCCCAAGACAAATTGGAGTGTACATTCACAGTGAGTAGTTTGACTGAGTAATATAGTTGATCTGAAAAGAGTAATTCACCTTGCCTTTCAGGTAAATCTACACCTCATCAAAGCGAACATAAGAACACTCACGGCATACGCTCTTCAATCACCATGCTTCAGGAATTACTCATCAAGCTTTAGGGCTGCAGGAGAGAGGATAGTTGGAACAGTTGTCTGTGGTGTTTTCCACATTATTCTCCAGTGGTGTGGCTACATTCTTGAAACAAAGAAAGTTCTGATGTGCAGCAAATACAAAATGGGCTTCATTAGAGACAATTCCTGTTTAATTATGATCGTCTAATCCTTGCTGACAATTCAGCCAATCTTTCAACTCGAACATTAAATGGGACTTCTGCATGTTCTGGGTTTAAAACATCTCAAGAGACTATTCAGTGAGGATCAGTGAATTCTCCCAGTGACCTCACCAACATTATTCCCTCATCCAGCACCATCATTTACTCTCTCATTTATTCAAAGTCACCAAATGACCACCACAATTGGCCACATGACAAGGATAAGTAGGGCTGATTTTTGTAAGAAATAGGCTAAGTGTCATTTTCATCAAATTTCATGGAGGGTTTCTCTCTGTGAAGCCAAGGACGTTTTCTCACGTGATTGTCCCAACCTTGTCTTGTTAACAAGGTACCATGCCCCTATGCTTCCCTCCTGTTTAGTGCTAGCTGGATTCTCCCACTCAACGTAGGCTCAAGTACTTACCATTGCTAGAGTATCCTGACATCTGCAGCACCATATTTAGAAAGTCATTGGGTACCTGGTCAAGCATTGGCAGTCCAGGACATGGGTTCAAATCCCATTGTGGAAGAGGGTGAAATATGAATTTTATTTGAAAAAACTAGCCGCATGGCAACCACTTTCGATTGCTATAAAAACCCATCTGGTTTACTAATGTCCTTTAGGGAAGGAGATTTGTCATCCTTACTTGGTCTGGCCTACATGTGACTCCAGACCTGCAGCAATGCAGTTGACTCTTAACTGCCCTTTGGGCAAATAGAAGTGGGCAATAAATGCTGGCCCAGTCAGTGACACCCACATTCAATAAATGAATAAACAAAATACTCACTTTATATAAACACTTCTGCAAACACATCATCGTACTAACCTACATGCCCTCTGTGCTGCCTGCTTACTCAGTTGGGGCACCTCAGCAATTTTCCATCACCTGCACCAGGACTAAGAGCCACCCACTTTTATCTCACTCAATCCCTCCAGTTTTCTTATCATGCACTGTTTTCTTCTGGGATAAGACCAAAAGAGCCAGGATAGGGGTGAGATGCCTAACATTTGGTTCCTTACTCCCTACAAGGAGAGGATTTTGGTCCTTGCTGATGAGGACTGGGACCGGTCATGTTGAAACTTCCTGTCTTTGCAAGAAAAGACACTGAGTATTGCTGTGCTCCTCTCCCATTTCCCTTAATGGGAATGCATTATTATCGTGCTACAATTTCTACACGTGTTCTCTCAATCCATGGTCTCCACAGTCAAGAGAGTGGTGCCAGACCCAGCCCTTCTTCCACCTGTGAGGAAAAATGTACAGAGGATGCCTCAGAAGATGCACAGGCAATTGCTGCTGCCTGCTGTCTCCTGTAACTCCCACCAGCTCCAATAGAGACACCTCGTTGGGAATGTTAGCTAGATCAGAGTTGGGAACATCCATGTCTCCACAGTTAGCCAAGAAGGAAATGCCTCAGGTTGCTGGCACTCATAGAACTGGAAAACACTGAGCATCCAGGCAGGAGAAGACGCCATGGTGTTGGCAATCATAAAACTGTACAAGGAGACAGAGGAGCAGCAGGCAGGCTTATCAGGAGCTTGGGCAAAGGTTGCACAGTTGGCAGTTGGGGCCATGCTGCCTCAGGCATGCAAGCTTCTGGCTTCCTCTACGGACTGGTTGGTGGCTGCCAGGAAAAGCCAGGCCCAGCAGTCTCAGAGGCTGCTGGATATATACACAGCCCTGCTCCACATCGCTCCAGTCACTAGTGCTCAGCACCAACAGCAAGGCGACTCGGGGCAAAGGATCTTGAGCTTGAGCTCCCTCTGGGTGCCCCTTCCTCACAAGACATGAGGGGCAATTTGTTTACACAGAGACTGGTTCGTGTGTGGAATGAACTTCCAGAGGAAGTGGTGGATGCAGGTGCAGTTACAACATTTAAAAGACATTTGGATAAGTACATGAACAAGAAATGTTTGGAGGGATATGGGCCAAGCACAACCACATGGGACTAGTTTAGTTTGGGGTTATGATCAGCATGGACTGGTTGGACCAAAGAGTCTGTTTCCATGCTGAATGACTCTGTGATTCTGTGAGTCAGGGACGATGCCAGGAGATACCCAGCCAGAGGGGGAACCACACACTCCTCGCTGCTCCGCTGCCCCCTGAAGTCTCTTCTCAGGGCCAGAACCTCCACCTCCAGCCTCCCTATTGTCATCCCCCTTGCATGCCAGCATCATGACTCCAATGCCCACAATTAACTTCCCAGCCTCCCTCCTGCAGCGATGACCCCTGATTTACTCGATGGATGCCCCCTAAATGATTGTGGCCCAGCACTTTGAGTGACATAGTCAGACAATCCCAAATGGTGAGTGACCAGATCCTTGACTGATCTGTGTATAACTCCCCAACTGTATTCCCTCAACTCGCCGAACTGGTCAAAGTGGACCCACCTTTCATGTTGGGAATTTTCATTGTCTAGGTTCTATCTGGTGGGTGTGAGAATGGAAGACTGCATATTAATAAGGTGTGAGTGTGTAATAATGAGGGTGCTAGTGAGCGATACATGTTCCTAGACCCCTCACTAGCAAAAATCTTGTCTTAATATCAAATAGTTGGTTGGAAAATGTGACTTTTTGATCTCGATGCCAAAAAGAGCTTCATTGGACATCTCACCCAACTTTCCTCAAAATCTCATTATAGCCCACATTGTTCAGAGCCTAGGAATATATCCCCCCTTCTTTTTGAAATGTAATTTATCAGTTGTAAAGCATTTTTGGGTGACCAGTACAGAAAGCTGCTGCTTATTAATGCTTCAATTTAAACGTTTTCATCCTGGTTTTCCTACTGCTCCATCTGCTCACCCCATTTCCACACCCCACCCCCACACCCCCCACCACCCAAGCACCATTATGGTCATCAATTCCTTTTGTCTGCTTCTCGTTTTTTCGCTCTCTCTCTGGTCATCATCTCCATCTATTCATCTCATTCCCTTCCATGCCCTCACTTCCATCATCAGCAAATCCAGCAGTTCCTAGTTGCTTTCAGTTCTGATGAAGAGTCTCTGGACTCAAAACATTAACTCTTTTTTTCTCCCCACAGATGCTGCCAGACTTGATGAGTTTCTTTTTTCTCTCTGGAGTTCTCTTCCCAAGTTTCTGTCCTCCACAATATCCCTGTTTTCTTTAAAATGTTCCTTGAAAATCTATCTCTCCAACACTCCACCCTATTATCTTCTGAGGGAAGTTTGGTAGAGAAAAGAATGTTGCCCTGAGGCAATGGTTTCAACGTAAAAGGTCAGAATAAATGCTACATTGTTGCTGTAATAATAAATGTAAGTTATTTTCTGATAAAATACAAAATGTTACTTCAAAGGCAGGGGAAAGTTCATTCAGGGTCTCTTTATGAACAGTGAACCATATGAAACCTTTACAATGGAGTCAGGACAGGCCATTGTAAGGTTTTATTGGATCAACTACTTTAACTTGGAGCTCTCCTGTTCCCTGTGGCCTTGTGTTTGATGCCAATTATTTGTAGGACACATTCAACAATGTATCTATTGTAGCTCATGGAACTTACACTCGTAAATTTTGTTTTTTAATAACTGTTAAATAACTGTTATCAAAAGAAAATCTCCTTTTTTGTTGTCAGCACCATAGATTACATATTTGAATGAGTCACATCATATACAAAGGATACATGGCATGAATAAACAGATCCATCTCTGTCCCATTTCCTACAACATATACTGTAGATTTTTAAGTCTGTGACAGTAAATTTTTCAGCTATCCCTAGACCACATGCCTTGTTTGGGTGACTGATGACACTCTCTACTTGAGAACTGTTAGAGGCCACTGAGTTTGTGGTTTGGAGATTCATACACAAATCTGCCTTCCATTCATACACAGACTTTCCATATATACACTAACAGACTTCCCCTGTATAAACTAACAGATCCCTATATATACTTCAACAAATTGCCCTTCTTACACTAATCTCACCAATGTACATGAACGGATAACCCCTGTATAAACTGATCAATATTCCCTATATAAACTAATAGACCTCCCCATTTATGTTAACAAATCTCCTTTATGTACAATAAAAACATTATTGAAGTTATTAAAAATTTCCCCCAAATACATTACCCACTCTCCCCTGCACAAACTAACAAAACTTTCTGATAATTGATAATAGATCCCTCCTATCTAAACTATCGAACCTTTCAACATATACAAATAAACGCCCATCATGTATACACTAAAGGACTTTTTTGTATATGTTATCAAATGTTCCTTATATACACAAACAAACCTCCTGTACCTATATTAAGAAACGTATTTGTTATACATGAACAGGTTCATCCAGTATAAATCAACTTATCTTCCCCACATAAACTAATCAATATTTCCTATAAAAACTTACAAACCTACCCAATACACATTAACTGATCTCTGCTATATAAACTAACGGAACTCCCTTACATATATATATTAACATATAAACTCCATATAAACTAACAGACTTTCCTTTATACCTTAATAAACATGTCCTATATTAAGTGTCAGAGCCACCCCGTTATATGTTTACCTGTCTCCTGTTCGTTCACTAACAGATCCTCCCTGGAACAAACCTTGCCCACAATCCACTCAAAATGTGTCTACTGGCATCAGGTTTTGAGTAGCCTGATCAAGTGTTGTTAAGGAGATCACTGAAAACCATTAGGAGCAAACCACAGGAAATTTTCAATTTTTGTTTCTTCTGGGCCACGTAAAATCAAAGGTGCTCTAGCTCAGTTCAAGAAATGACTCCTGCTAGCCATGTGCATTTATCTCCATTCACCCTGACCAGCCCAACATTTTGCTGGTCATATTCAAATGAGGGTCATGTAAAGCAGAAATTGGTTTAGGCCTCTGTCTGGTACATGTAGGCAGCCAGAGTCATGGTCCACTGGCACCCGTTTCAGGGACAAGTGATATTCTAGAACTCGGGGGCATAGTCTGCGAACTAGGGCCAGGCTGTTCAGGAGAGACAAAATTAGAAATTGCTGGAAGAGCTCAGCAGATCTGGCAGCATCTGTGGTCAAAAATCAGAGTTAACATTTTGGGTCGAGTGACCTTTCCTCAGAGCCGAGGAGAAATGTTAGGAAGCACTTCTACACACAACAGGTGGTAAGAGTTTGGAACTTTCTTCCACAAATGGCAATGGATGCTGGATCAGTTGTTAATTTTAAATCTGAGACAGATAAGTTTTTGTTCAGCAAAGGTATTCAGATATAAAGGCCAAAGACAGGTATATTGAGTCAAGCCATAGAGCCATGATCTCACTGAATGGCGGAACAGGCTTGAGAGGATGATTGGGCTACTCCTGCTCGTACGTTCCTACGTTTTATTCCAATTTTGGCACCTTAGACCATAACACCATAAGAGTGGGAACAAGAGAAGGTAATTTGGCTCCTCAAGCATGTTCTGCCATTCAATAGGATCATGATTGATCTCTTATTTCTCATACCCACTTTCCTAAGCCTTGAAGATTCTTTCTATCTCAGCCTTAAATATGCACAAGGACTCTGCCCCCATTGCTGTCTGTGGCAAGGGGTTCAAAAGCTCACAAGCCTCTGAGACAAGAAATTTCTCCTCATCACAAGTCTTAAATTGGTGCCCCTTTATTCTGAGACTATGACTTCTGGTCCTAGACTCTCCCGTGAGAGAAAACATCCTTTCAGCATTTAGCCTGTCAAACTCCTTAACAATCCTGTATGTTTCAATCAGATCACCTTCCATTCATCTAAACTCCAGTGAGTAGAGTCCCAAACTGTCAGCCTTTACTTGTAGAATAAACCCACCACACCAAGGATCATCCTAATGAACCTTCTCTGAACTACCTCCATCAAAATTATATCTCTCCCTAAATTAGGGGACCAAAACTGCTCACAGTACTCTAGATTTGATATATTCAGCAGCCTGTACAGTTTCAGTAAGACCTCCCTATTCCTATACTCCAAATTCATCGAAATAAGGCGCAACATTCCATTCGCCTTTCTGATTACCTCCTGCACTTAACTGCTAGCTTTCTGTGTTTGTTTGTCTACACCTTATTACAAGGGTCACTATATAGGGTGACTAAATAAGAGAAAGGTGTTGAGACTCATATCTTTGTTGCATTACTAATGTGAAATCATGATTGGTTCACCATGGTTAATTGTCAGGAACACAAAATCCATTTGGAATGATGATTGTCACCATTAGGTATTATACGAGGTGAAATAGCTATTAAAACATAGCACTTTTACATATGACTTCAGTATTGAGGCATAGTGGAGCCATTAAGAACAGAAAGAGGTTTGTATCTCTAATGAATAAATGGAGTTTGTTCAATATGCTGAATGAGGGGGTGAGAGTCTAGCAAGTCAAGCAACATACTATAGCACCTGTTCCCAAGGAAAGAAATTCAAGATAGAAACTTTAACCATTGGTTTGTGAGAGAACCCTTTACACAGAAGATAAATATAAGTTTCCATTTAGGTAGAGGTTGAGCATTGCTGAAAAAAGACACAGCTTGCCAAAGTTTTTTGCCTTGCACTCATCAAGATAATTTGCAAGAATACCAATTTCAGGGGAAAACCAACATTTATATTGAATGAGAGGAGAATGCTGATTAGTTGGCAAGTGGACTCTGATTGGTAAAGGTGTTGCCATGGAGAAGGCATCAGTTGATAATGACTGACAGCTAACTGCCAAACATGGTTTAAACTTTAAACCAAGCAGATCTACTCTGGTTGTTCAAAGTATTGCCCTGAGAAATGAACCAGTGAATATGTCGAACCTTTCACAAACTCAGGACATCCACAACAATGAAGTATGTTTGTACCAAACACAGAAATTGCTGGAAGAACTCAGCAGGTCTGGCAGCATGTGTGGAGAAAAAGCAGAGTTTACAATTCATGTCCAGTGAAACGTCTTCTGAATGTTAACTCTGATTTCTCTCCACAGATGCTGCCAGACCTGCTGAGTTCTTCCAGCAATTTCTCTTTTTGTTTCCGATATCCACTATCCACAGTTCTTTAGATTTTTTTGTTAAGCAGATTTGTAGTGTATTCAATGCTATACTGAAGGAAACACAACAGTCAATTTACACACAGCAAGCTTCCGCATAGCAAAATAAAATTATGATTGCAAAATCAGTTCTTAATTGAAATTAATTGAGACAAATGTTGTTCAGGACATCAAGAAGAATTTCTCGCTCTTTTTCAAAATAGCGTCACAGAATCATTTACTTCTAGCTAAAACAGCAAACAGGTCTTAGTTTAGTGTTAATCTGAAAGACTGCACCATTGACAATGCAGCACTCCCTCAGTGGGGGCTGGTGCTCCAGCCCAGGTGTTCCTGTGTGTGTGTGTGTGTGTGCGCGTGTGTGTGTGCGCGTGCACACACACATGTGCATGTAAGATCTGGCTCTGATACAGCTACTACTAGCTATTGCTGACACCACAAAGCAAAGTGGGGTGGGAAGGGGAGGTTGGTGTCATCATGCATCTCTCAGAGGAATTTTGTCCCCTGCCCTCCCTTCATGCTGAGTTTGATCGTGGTGTTGCAGTACATCAGGCAGGGACATGACACGTAAGATCCCAACATCTTCCTGCCACTATCTCACAATTGGCCTTCCTGCCTCACCAACATTTGAGAACGTTAAGTGCACAATTTAGACCTATTTAAGGGCCTCAACCCACTGGCACTGATATTGACCCACTGACAGGCTGGGGGCTCACTTATCAAGGAGCATTCCACCCCGAGGCATTTGATCCAAGGGACAGGTCCAGACTGTCACTGTTCAGTGAAGCGTCTAAGTCGCATAAAATGTAACCGGCTTTCCCATAAAGGGGCAAGACAGTCATGTCATCAGGTCACAAGTTTCTATCATCTATCCCCTCTCCCCCCCTTTGAAAGGAAAACTAGGACAGTATGGCAGCTTAACAGTGAGGAAGGCAGAAAGGTTTCTTACTTCTAGAGATTCTAGACTAATGAACAATATGCAGCCTAAAGGAGTAAAGGGCTGTGGTGCGAGATTCAGAGGTTGCTAACACGAAAAATACTTCTGGCTCCTTCTTACCTCTGCAACCTTCTCCAATCCACAAATATCCAAAATTCATCCATTTCTTTAATTCTGGCCTCTTGAGTATCTATGATTCATATCTGGCCGCCTTTTGCTGCAGCCCAAAGGTCTAGAATTCCATCTTCAAACTTCCACATCTCTTCACCTCTCCCTTCATTAAAACCTACCCTTTAACCAACTTCTGGTCATCTGCTAAGATCTCTTTATGAGGCTTGGTATCAAATCTTGTTTAATAATACCTCTGTGACACATCTTAGGGGCATAGAAATGAGGACCAGGAGTAGGCCATTCAGCCATTCAGGCCTGCTCTGCCATTCAGTATGCTCATGACTGATGCTCTGTCTCAAAATCGTTTTCCCACTTTCTCTCCTTACCCCTTGATGCCTTAATATCTAAAAATACATCAATCTCTTTCTTCTCCAACTTCTAAAAACTTCTGCAGTACAGAATTCCAAAGGTCGACTACCCTCTGAGTCAAGAAGTGTTTTCTCAAATCAATTCTAAATGACCCACCCTGCACCCTGAGACTGTGTTCCCTGGTTCTGGTTTCCCCAACTAGAGGAAACTTCCTCCGTCCACCTGGTCTGTCCAGCCCCGATACGATTTTATATGTTTCAATCAGATCCCTTCTCATTTTTCTCAACTCTAGTGAATACAGACCCAGTCACATGACAGTTCTGTCATCCTGGGTATCAGATTAGCAAACCTCTGCTGTATTCCATCAATGCCAAATATATCCTTTCTTGGGTAGGGAGACTTCAATAGGACAGGCTCAACTCCTACACTGGCTGAGATCACCATGAAGGTCCTGCTTTCTCAACTTCACCACTCACTTGAAGCATGGTGACCCTCAGGTTAAACTCGCCACCTCGAGACCTGCCGTCGGGAAAAAGTGGAGGCCGGGCGAAAACAGCGAAAGGAGTGCACTGCCGCACTAACACCCACCCACCCCTTCCTGCGACCACATTCTGCCCCAAGTGTAACAGAGCCTGTGAAAGCTGCATGGGTCTATATGGCCATTTACAGACTCACCCTGTGAATGGAAGGGAGTCATCTTTGTCTGTGAAGGACCACCGATGATGAAACTCACCACCAGTCGTTTCTCTCTAATGATCCTCTGGGACTATGGTGACTTTATTTTTACTGTGATGTAACGACCGTTTTACAGCCATGACCACATTGCCAGAGACTTCTAATGCTGACTGAAAATTTGTTAACAGAAGCTCATGATTTTTTGTTCTCAATGACTCAAGAAAGTGCGATGCAGTGGCACAGTGGTCAGGGCAGCACAGTTAGCACTGCTGCCTCACAATGCCAGGGACATGGGCAATTCCACCTTCAGATGACTGTCTGTGTGAAGTTTTTGCATTCTCCCCGCGTCCGCTGGGTGCTCCGGTTTCCTCCCACAGTCCAAAGATGTGCAGGCTAGGTAGATTGGTCATGCTAAATTGCCCCATAGTGTTCAGGGATGTGTAGATTAGGTGGGTTACAGGGAAAGGGTAAGGGGATGGGTCTGGGTGGAATGCTCTGAGGGTCGGTGTGGACTTGTTGGGCCAAAGGGCCTGTTTCCACACTGTAGGGGTTCTGTGATTCTATGACTCCCATTATCTACATCCTGTGGTCAAACTAGCCGATAAATGTAATATGGGTGATTTCATATAATATAAAATATTATTATTACTACAAAATATATTAACAAGTACATCAGAAAACAGGTCATTACAAAGCATGTGGAATTAATACTTTCACATTTCTCCAGCAAATAAGAAGCCTTCAACCACTATAAATGGCAAATTGCTCATCTCAGTACAACCTCAGAGTTCTGACCCTGCAGCACGGCACACTGACCTGTACTACGGAGCTCCTGGTCCAGAGTATAATGGAGGGAATGTCCTCCCACCAACGTGCTGCTGAGGTGGACAGTTTTGATGATGTGCCATAGAAGGTATGAGATCCAGTTCGAAGAAAGGTCTTGAAAGAATCTCACATGAAGAAGAGCATGAATCCAGGGGCTATTATATTACTGTAAAGGAGCAACAAAGGAGGCATGGGATGAATGAAAGAGAAAAAAAGCTGCATTTCTATATCTTCTTTTATGACCACAGGACATTGCAAAGCACTTCACAGCCAATGAAGTCATTCCACATGAAGTGTAGCGACATTTTCTTAAAAATATAAAATGTTGCAACTAACTTGTGCACCACAGGAAAATGGTTTTTAATAACATAGTTATGAGAAAGTGTAGTTTTCAGGCTATCATAGAACTATTTGAGAAAATAGTAGCTTTAGAAGAAAATCTGTAGCTGTGAAGTCATAGCAATAAATTTTCTCTCCATCTATGTCCCAAGCTCAGGAGTTAATAATAATCATAATAACAGTATTTTGTTCAAGAAATATGTTTGCAGTCCCTGGCTGAATGCCAGTATGACCCATATCAAAACATTCACCTGGAGGCTAAGTAATCAGGTTCAAAACATGCAAATGGTTAACAACTGTGTACTAACAAAACAGTTCAACAAATTCAGCAAGGTAACAGAACAGTGACGGACAAGATGTTAAAGGAGGGGTTAATGTCAATTTAAAATCATATTAAAACTGCTAATCAACAGTCCGGTCCTATAGTACACTGATGTACATAAAGATTTTACCTTTTAAATATTTGATTGAGAACCAGAACTATGTAAGAAACAGGACTGCATCAGAGACATTTTTATTTACTCATGGGACGTTAGAGTCACTGGCTGGCCTGCATTTATTGCCTGTCCCTAGCTGCCCTTGAGAAGGTGATGGTGAGCTGCCTTCTTGAACCACTGCAGTCCACCTGCTCTAGATTGACCTTCAACGCCATTAGGGAGGTAACTCCACAATTTTGACCCAGTGTTAGTGAAGGATATATTTCCAAGTCAGGATGGTGAGTGGCTTGCAGGGGGTGGTGTTCCCTTGTATCTGCTGCCCCTAACCTTCTAGATGGAAGTGGTCATGGGTTTGGAAGGATCTTGGGTGAATTTCTGCAGTGCATCTAGTAGTTAGTACATACTGCTGCTACTGAGCATCAAAGATGGAGGGAGTGGATGCTGTGGATGCGGTGCCAATCAAGCAGGCTGCTTTGTCAGGATGGTGTCAAGCTCCTTGAGTGTTGTTGGAGCTGGACCCATCCAGGCAAGTGGGGAGTATTCCATCACATGCCTGACTTGTGCCTTATAGCTGGTGGACAGGCTTTGGGGAGTCAGGAGGTGAGTTACTTTCCACAGCATTCCTGGCCTCTGACCTACTATTATAGCCATTGTGTTTATGCGGTGAGTCCAGTTGAGTTTCTGGTCAATGACAAACCCAAGGATGTTGATAGTAGGGGATTCAGCAATATTGTTGACTTTTAACTGCCCTGTGGGCAATTAGGGTTGCGCAATAATTGCTGGCCTGGCCAGTTATGCCCACATCCTGTGAATGAATGTATAAAAATAGTCCATGCCTCTAAGAATACCTACTAAGCTTGTGCACAAGACTTGTCACGGTGATGTCAGATCAATGGAGCTGCAAGTGGGTCTTTATGGGATCAAAGATGTCCTTTCTCCCTCTCTTATTGTTCCTCGTGTGGAGTTATGTTTAATAATGCCTGCTGATGTTCATGCCCACGAGCATAGACCTGATCTTACTACGATCAACCCAATCAACAAAATTCAGGCCTACGTTGTAGTGAAAAAAACACAGAGAGTGCTGGAGAAACTCAACAAGTCTGACAGCATCTGTAGAGGAAGAAACTGAGTTAATGTTTCAAGTCTGGTAGGACTCTTCCTCGGAATTATGTTGTAGTATAGTTGGTTGAGGGATGAAGATTGACCAGAGCAAATGCTGTTCAGTAGTACTTGTATACCTTGCATACAGATAGACTTTAATGCAGTAAACTATTTGTCTTACCATGGAAATATAGAGCAAATGGATGAGAATTATTACATTGAGTTTCAGTTACCATGAAACTCAAATAGAAATGAATAGATTTCTATGTGCTATTTCCATGAAGTGCTTCCTGTAGTGATCGTAATGAGGTCAGCCGGCTGGATATCACAGAATGAGTTCCCTGATTGGGGCTGTTAACCTGGACAATCAGGGACCCCTGGCTGACAGATAAAAAGAGCAGTTTCAGAGATTCTGACATTCTGGGTGCTGACTCTGATGAGGCTGTGCCAGAGCCAAGGACTTTCCACGTGTAAATAAAGGGTGATTTGGTGATGAGATACCAGCTTTTGTGGAGTTATTTCACCTCCCAAAAGGTTTCACTAGGAACTGAATTGAAAATATACTCAGAAAAGAGGGGTATGGGCAAAGATTCGGGGATTCGATAGCTCTTTCAAAGTGCCAGTACAGGCTTAAAGGGCTGAATAGTGTCTCTCAATATCAAATGATTCCACAAGTCACATTGCCTTAATCACAGTGCTTACATACTCAGATGCAAACCTTCCATGCTTAGAGGGCAAGGACTGGAAGAGATCATGGACTGTGCCAGGTGTAACAATTGATTTCAGAGTAACTGAGAATTGTCAGATGAGCTCTCAATGACATTGGACACAATGAGGTTGGCCGAATGCCATATTAATCATAGATTCTATTATTTGGACCATATGGTATATCTACATGTCCATACACACTGATTGTGTACGAGTACTTAATAGATCATGTAATGGCAATACAATACCCAGGAGAATAAGTGTGCTTATGTACTCATCATGTTCCATCTGCTGCCCTCACAGATAAAGAAAATCAAGTGGTCTCTGGGACCCAACTAGAAAAGAATTGTGTGCAGAATCAACAATTGTTACACACACTTGAAGAAAACACAAGCCAACATTTCTTGACACCCATGAAAAACTGAAAAACACCCTACCATTAGTGATAACCTTTCAGGTACCCTGGGCCCGAAAATCTGAAATGACCTCCCTGAGCATCTCCTCCTCTCTGCCTCTCTCTCTCCTCCCACAGATGTCAGCCATGACTAAGATCAATAGCTTACTAACACAAGACTGTCATTATCAACAGTGGGGCCCAAGCTGTGTGGCTAATGCCCAAGTATGTCTCTGATGAAGACACACATGTTGTTTCTGTACTACTTCATGTGGTTTGAATTACTCTATTTTTAGAATGACTGCAATTTGTTAATGGACTTGTAGGGAAATCCTTTTTACACCTTGTGATATCATAGCTTTAAAATTATCTGCTGATAATTACCATGCCTCTCTCACTCTCTCAACCACTTCTTCATCTGGCGGGCTCCCCTGCCATCTCTCTCTCTCTTTCTCTCTCTCTCTATTTCATCTGTCTCTATATCCTTTGTTGTCTGATTCATAAGAACATAAAAAATGGAAGCAGGTGTAGACCATTCAGCTCCTTGAGCCTGCTCTGCCAGTCAATAAGATCACGGCTGTGCTGATGTGGCCTTAATGCCAATTTTCTGTCTCTCTCCCATAATTCTTGATTCTCTTGTCAATCAAAAATCTGCCTGACTCAGCGTTGAATATATTCAATGGCCCAGCCTCCATGCTTTGGGGCAGAGAATTTCAAACACGAAAAACCCTCAAACAGAAGAAACTCCTCCTTATCTCTGCCTTAAAATGACGCCTTATTTTTAAGTTGTGCTTCCCATATCCTAATTCGTGATTCCCCCACAAGGGGAAAATCTCTTTCCTTTTCTCTCTGTCGCTTTCTCTTGCAGGTGGAAACCAGCATGCACTGTGTCATTTGTAGAGTTACATGGAGGCATACAGCAAGGAAACAGACTTTTTGATCTAACCAGTCCATGCTGACCATAATCCCAAACTAAACCAGTCCCACCTGCCTGCGCATGGCCCATATCCCTCCAAACATTTCTTATTCATGTGATACCTATAAAAAATCTAGAAGTAAATCTAGATATAAGCCTGAATCTCAGGAGCAATCCACACGACTCTCAGTCAAGTTTGAGGAGCATAGCAAGGAACAAGCTTGGAGAGACTACCCCAGTGTACATAGGACACCAGAGAAATGTTTGATGTTTTACTCAATCAGTCTTCAGGAGCCTTAAAGAGGGGCCATTTGCCTAGTTTTCGATAAAATTGAAACGTGATAAATAGAACAGGAATGGAGCCCGAATTTGAGGTTTCTCAGCTACTGCTCCAGGAGATATCATAGAATCCCTACTGTGTGGGAGCAGGCCAGTTGACGCATTGAGTCCACACCAACTCTCTGAAAAGCATCGCATCCAGACCATCCTCCTACACTATCCCTGTAACCCTGCATTTCCTATGGTTAACCTACCAAACGAACACATCCCTGAACACTATGGGCAATTTAGCATGGCCAATTGACCTAACCTGTATATCTTTGAACCGTGGAAGGAAACCAGAGTACCCAGAGAAAACCCACACAGACAAGGGGAGAACATGCAAACTCCACACAGGCAATTGCCCGAGGCTGTAATCAAACACAGTGTTCTGCTTTTCCTACTCACTGCTACATCTCTTCCAGGAAAGCCCTCCTCAGAGATGATCTGCTCTTTTCTCCCCTAACTTTTTTCTACAGAAAGTTGTGTACACAACCCAGACCATCACGCAAGCCAACCTCCCATGCATGGACTCCATCTACACTTCTTGTTGCCGTGGAAAGGCAGCCAACATCACCAAAGACCCCTCCCATCCTGGTTATACTCTCTTTCAACATCTTCCGTCAGGCAGAAGATACAAAAGCTTAAACACATATACCAACAGGTTCAAGAACAGCTTCTTCCCCGATGTTATTAGACTTCTGAATGGACCTCTCTAATTTCAAATCTAATGTTGGTCTCACTTCTGTGCACCACCTGTGCAGCCGTAACCTTGTATGCCTTACTCTGTCTAAACAACCCATGATCTGTATGTCCCTTGTAGTTTATTATCTGCCTGTACTGCTCGCAGAACAAAACGTTTCACTGTCCATAGGAGATGACAACAACAAATTAAATCAAATCAAATCAAGTAATTTACTTCTTTCCATGGGATGCGAGCATCACTGGCTGGGCCAACATTAATTGCCCATTCTTAATTGCTCTTGACAAGCTGGAGGTGAGCTGTCTTCTTGAACCTCTGCAATTCATGTGGTGTACATATACTCACTGTGTTGTGAAGGAGTGAGATTCAGGACCCAGCAACAGTGAAGGAATGGCAATGTACTACCAAGTCAAGACAGTCTGGACATTGGAGGGGAACTTCTTTTCTCTACAGGGATTTCTGTTTGTCTCATTTCCTTACCTTCTTCACTTGCATTATTTTTTATTTCCTTTCTCAATACCTAAGAAGAAAATAACTTACATACATACATCTCCTTCCTCAGCTGCTGTCTCTGGCTCCAACCTTTTCCATATGATTTCCAATTTAATTCCACCCTTCATGTTTCAGATCCACCCAGGATTACAGTATCTCCTCAATATTCCATGTTCCTGTTCTCACCACATTCAGAGAGCTATGCTCAGTACCATGCATCACCACTTCAACTGCCTGGTCTCTTGCTTCAGCAGCACCAACTCACTCCATTTCCAAGTTGTCTGGCTACGCAGTTTCACTTCATCCTTCAACTCAGCCCACACTTCAATGAGAAACATTGTCTCTTTCAGCCAGGTGTTAAGGATCGCAAGCTCCAAAAACTCATAGATACCGGCGCCCCTGCAGATTTCTCTTCCCCACTCTGTACCCCCAGATCCTTTCACTTCTTCTGATTGCAGGCTTCCTGGTTGGTCTCAGCACTTTGGGCACTCAGGTCAGGTCTAAAGGAACTGCCAAATCTGTGACTTTTCTCCATCAACTTGACTTCAATCCTTCTTGTCATCTGTTGGGGTACCAAGTACTAGTTGGGATAGGGTCCTCCATCAATCCTCCTTCCTGTGCTGAATCTAAGGGACTAACTAGTTAACAGTGGTAGAAATAAACCAATATTGAGTCTTAATAAGGAGAGGCACTTGACTTATGCATGATGCAATGATAGCAATAGGTACACATTGCATAGGCAGCATTAGAAAAAAGCTCGAGATGACACTTCTATCTCCAGCAGGACCTTGTGCTAAACTCCTCACATCTCCATCCAAGACTTTTTTGTTGTTCACTCACAGGATGTGAATGCCGCTGGCTGGGCCAGCATTTATCACCCATTCCTTGTTGCCATGGAGAAGAAGGTGGTGAGCTGCCTTCTTGAACTGCTGCAGTCCATTTGCTATAGATTGACCAATTATGCCATTAAGGAGGGAGTTCCAGGATTTTGAGCCAGTGGCACTGAAGGAATGGTGGTATATTTCTAATTCAGGATGGTGAGTAGCTTGGAGGGGAACTTGCAGGTGGTGTTCTCATGTATCTGCTGCCCTTGTCCTTCTAGATGCTAATGGTTATGGATTTGGATGGTGCCATTGAAGAGGTCTCAGGGAACTGTCTGACAGAATCAGCCTGTGTGGAAGCTGATATAATGTCAAACCTTAATCCCTTCAGAACCATTACCTTATACAACATTTCTCTCTATCATCATCCCTTTCTCCTTACCACCCTGCTATTACATATCTCTCTCTATCTCTATTTGTGTCTCTTTGTTTATCATAGTTTATCTCATTCTTTTCCCTTCCTCAGTTTGTTTCTGTTGCTTTCCCTTGCCACGTCAAATGACTCAATGTCCTAAAAGACAATTGATTTGTTTGTTAGCTACATTTTATTCCAGTTGTTGAAGTAGGTAATTTGTTA
The DNA here is from genome assembly GCF_021869965.1 of Rhincodon typus. Classification (NCBI taxonomy): domain Eukaryota; kingdom Metazoa; phylum Chordata; class Chondrichthyes; order Orectolobiformes; family Rhincodontidae; genus Rhincodon; species Rhincodon typus. The sequence goes on from NC_063368.1 coordinate 10,003,942, forward strand.
CTCCAGCCATTGACAAGCAGTTGATAATCTGTTGATGTTGGAAGTTTTGACAGCTTCTGCTGAAAAATCTTGGGTTAGCAACCATTTGAGAATTTCCTGACATTTACTGTAGAATAATAAATGCCCGATGACAAATTCAAATACTTTGGAATGGAGCGAATATTTATGAAACAGAACATATTAAAATGAAAAGAGTTCATGCTTAATCCCTGGCAAAATAGAAGGATTAAGCCAATTACTACTGACAAAATAGTGAGCGATAAGGTACAAAACAGTCCCTTTGTAGGGGCCATGGAGAATGAAGTCTTGCAATCAATAATAGATCAAAAAAACCAATTAAGTGTTTATTTTTAGTAACTACATTGGGGGAGGCAGGTTCGCGGTTGGGGGGGGGCGAGTATAATTTTCACATTCACCACTTAAGTAAGAGACTTTCCACAGTGAAAATGAAGGTTGTCGAAGACTGGGTGGAGGTTTTGCTCTGGCAGCTAATCTCCCACCCAGTAAGGGTGAAAATTGCAACCTCAACCCTCCCTGAGCTGCAGAATATTCACTGCAACCCTTTCCATTGTATCACTGAATCGCAGAAATTGACAACGCTCAACCTATTAACCTAAGGGCTGGGTCCCGCTTTCCCTGGTTTTCCTTGTAACCCTGTCAGTCCATCTTATTCAAGCACTTGTCCAACATTTACACTGATTAATGGAGTCAAATTCCACAACACATTTAGGCACAGCATTCTGAATCCATCAGACAGCTCTGAATGAAAAAGAAACACTTCTCCTTCGCTCCTATCTAGATCTTTTGCTAATGTTTTAAATTTGTGATCACTGATCATTGATCTACAGAGAATTGTTCTTCTCTATCCAAATGTCTTCTATCATTGAAAGCAACAAGTAGTTCACATCCTAATCTTCGCTGTAGAGCAGTACCACTTCTCTAAGCGTTTGTCATCACTGAAGTCCTCTGGTCTTTTCCAGATAGTCAAATGGTGAACGATCAAACTCAAACCTAATATGCAAACCTTTATTTCCAGAGGTACACATTACAAACAAGCACCTCCAAACCGAACTGTCAGAGTTTCAGTCTGCTATATAGAGGAACACAAGTGTTTCACTGATACGTTCATCATCCGAATACAACTAAGCACTTAGTTAATATCTCCTATTTGTAGTAAAATCCTGGCAAACCTCCTCTACACTCTCACTAAAGTCTTCACCTCTTTCCTGAAGTGGATTCTGAGAACTGACCAGCTGAGTCCTAACAAAGGTAATCGCAACAGAAACGGAGATTAGGTCAAAGGCCCTATTGAAGGATGAGCATCTTGTCAGGCCTGGCCTTACAAAGTTTGATTGACAATCTGCAGAACAGACCAATTGCCATTGCTAGACTGGACGTGGGAAATGTCCAATCTTCTCCCAGTTTGAGTTGTTTTGCTAATTGCCCCTGGTTGACTGTAGTTCTCTATCTTTCACTCAATCTCTTATTTTCTTGGTTTACAGATACCCTTTCGATCTTTTTCCCCTTTTTATTTATAGTAAGGCTATGCACAATGACAGAAAATCCCAAATCACTTTAAAGCCAGTGAAGTTCCTGTGAAACAGAAATGTCAGTAGCCAATTTGCAGACAGGAAACTCCAATAAACAGTAATTCCCCACAACCAGCTGTGTTCCCTTAACACCAATTCCATTCCACTCCCTTGTATTTAGCTGGATCTAACCAGACGTTTTGCAATCTCAGGGTCATCACTGACCTGCACCGAGCTTTCAGTTACAGATTCGCTCATCACCAATACTGCCTACTTCCTCCTCCGTAGTATTGTCCACCTGTACCCCTTTTTCACCTCTTCTGTTGCTGAGTCCCTTATCTATATCTCTATTGATTCCACACTTGATTATTCGAGCAAATCCCCACACTTGCTTCCCATATTATACCCTCTGTAAGCTTGAGGTCATCCAAAGCTTTACTGCCAATGTCATAATTCGCACAAAGTGTCATTCCAATATTGTTTCTGTACTGCTTGGTGTACATGGGTTTGTACATGGCTCGATTTTAAAATTCTCATCTTTGCTTTCAAATCCATCCATGGTCACAGCCGTCTCTAATCTCTGCGATTTCTCCAACCCTCTGAGAAATCTAATTCTGGCCCCTTGAGCAGACCCAGTTTTATTTGCGGTCATGCCTTCAGCTATCTGGGCCCCAAACTCTGGAATTCCCTCCCAAAATCTGTCTTTCAACTCACATTCTTCCTTTATGATACTCCTTAAAGCTTACTTCTTCGACCAAGCCTGCCTCAGTGTCAAATTTTGTTAGGTACCTGGTTCAGTAACATCCAGCCTGTGGTACAAGGATACTCTCTGCCAGTAGGATGTAATTGTGCATGAAGATGAGTATTTACGTAAGTCCTGTTGCCTTGCTCAGCTGTATGCAGCGTGGAACCTGCTGCAACTGGTCTAATTATGCACATTATCAATTTTGATTTTGTCACAGTATGTCTCAGCATGGCTGCTCTGACTGATAGACCCGTTCTCTGAGTCTCAGTAAATTACTCTTGCTCCAGCATTGTGTCTACATTTGGCAATGAGACAGGGAGAATAGTCCCAATGATCTCGAGATAGTCAGACATTGTGACCTCATTACCAGCAAAAGCTATTGATTCATGTTATACCGACGCTACTCTTTGTCTACAAATCTTCTAGCCTTGGTGTTTAGGTAAGTACATCATATAAATAGAACATAGAACACAAAACAGCATGGCATAGGAACAGGCCCTTCAGCCCACCATGTCTGTGCTAACTATGTTGCCATTCTAAACTGCATTTGGGGCAGCACAATGGCTCAGTGGTTAGCACTGCTGCCTCACAGCGCCAGGGACCTGGGTTTGATTCCACCCTCGGACGACTGTCTGTATGGGGCTTGCACATTCTCATCACGTTTGCATGGGTTTCCTCCAGGTGCTCCAGTTTCCTCCCACAATCCAAAGATGTGCAGGGTAGGGTGGATTGGCCACGCTAAATTGCCCCATAGCGTCCAGGGATGTGGAGGTTAGGTGGACTAGCCATGGGAAATTACAAGAATAGGATAAGGGTTTGGGTTTGGGTGGGATGCCCTTCAGACAGTTGGTGTGGACCCCATGGGCCAATAGCCTGCTTCCACACTGTAGGGATTCAATGATTTTATAATTCTATCGTCCATATCCCTCTATTCCCTGCCTGTACATGTGTCTGTCCAAATGTCTCTCAAATGTTGCTATCATATCTGCTTCTGCAAAAACTACTACAGCTAACCGTCGCATTGCATCAGTAATGTCATGTGAAACAACTGAATTTAACAGCATGGTCAAAGCCATTGAACCCACCGTGTCTCTGCCAGTTCTTTGCTGAACTAATCCAAACTTCACGCGTTATCCCACTGTCTTGTCACAATTCTGTATTTCACTCTGCTTCAAATAATTGTCCAAATAACAGATGACATAACTTCAGAGCAAGGGATTGCCCATTTATGATAGAGATGAGGAGAATGTTTTGTTTTCTCTCAGATGGTAGTGAATCAACAGAGAGTTGTACAGGCTGGGGCATATATTAAAGGCTGAGATAGATATTTAATCATTAAGAGAACGAAGAGTTATGTTGATAGGACAGGAGTTGAGGATTATCAGATCAGCCATGATCTCTACTGAATATTACAGTTGATGCAACTGGCTGAATGGCCTATTCTGCTCCTTTGTCTTATGGTCTTACAGAAAATGCAACTGTCACTGTTCCAATCATTTTCCGTGGTAAACCATTCCACCTTCCAACAAAGTCCTCCCATAAAAAGGAATGCCTCCTAATCTTGCTCCAGTCTCTTATGTGACAATCGAAATTGATGGATTTTGACGCTCACTCTTAAACCAGAGGAAGAAAGTGGTTTTTCTTCACTCACCATTTCAAAAATGCTTCACAATTTTTTTTTAAAATCTCTACTGAATCCTGTTTTAGCCTTCTATGCTCTGGTGAAGCAATCCCAATAACTCAAATCTCTCCTCTCAATCAGTTTGCATCTTTCTGGAATCGTCATCATCACACTACATTCTCTTTATGGTTTTGGTACCCTTTCTTGAATGGGATAACCAAACTACTTTCAGTATTCTAGTAATAGTTTAGAGCCATAGGCCAGAAAGAGCCATTGGCATCTCTCTCTCTCTTCATAGAGAAAGATAACTAGCTATGTATAGCTACAGGGTAACCACACCACAAACCTGGGGCAAGAAGGCAAGAAGGCAGGACCTCCGTGAACTACCACAGCCAGTATCGGGATTGGACGCACTCTGTTGGCTTTATTCTGCACCACGTGCTAACCAGCTGAGCTAACTGACCCCCACACCTTACTCTAAATAGAGGTGCATTCATTTAGATGGAATGTTTGTCCTGCTTGCTCTTACAGCCAGGTCTACAAAAATCCAACGGTTTTATTCTGAATAACTGGGATGGCATGGTGGTACAGTAGTTAGCACTGCTGCCACACAGCTCCAGGGACCTGGGTTTGATTCCACCCTCGAGCAACTGTCTGTGTGGATTTGCACATTCTCCCTGTGTCTGCGCGGGTTTCCTCTTGGTGCTCAAGTTTCCTCCCACGGTCCAAAATTGTGCAGGTTAGGTGGACTGGCCATGCTAAATTGCCCATAGTCTCCAGGGATGTGTAGGTTAGGTGACTTAGCCATGGGAAATGCAGGGTTATGGGGATAAGGTACAGTGCTGGGTCGGGGTGGGATGCTCTTTGGAGGATTGGTGCAGACTCAATGGGCTGAAAGGCTACTTTCCACACTGTAGGGATTTTAAAGGTATGGTTTCAATTCCCTCACAGCCTGAGGTTACCATAAAGGACTCTCCTTCTCAACCTCTCCCCTCACCTGAGATATGGTGACCTTCGGGTTAAATCACCACCAATCATCTCTCTCACTAATGAGACAGCAGCCCAACGGTCTGGTAAGACGATGGCAACTTTATCTTTAAGCTTTGGCACTCGCAAAGAAACCGTAATTTTGACAGCCAAGAGAAGAATTACTCTGCAAGCATTGCATGTTGCCTCTAACTTGGAAGTGCTGCATATTGATGTTGCAAAATTCTATAGGCAAGGAGGTCCTGTGCTGCAGTGGGTCCACCCCTGCCTTTGAGTCAGAAGCTCTGGGTTCAAGTCCTACTCCAGTACTTGGCGGTCCGGAAAAGTGCATTCCAAATGTGGTTAAAAAGATAGACTATCAGCCCATAATCTTTCCAACACATGACAATACAGGTGGGAAAAGAAGGAGAAATTCTGGGGTGGCACGGTGGCTCAGTGGTTAGCACTGCTGCCTCACAGTGCCAGGGACCTGGGCTTGATTCCACCCTCGGGTGACTATGTGTGGAGTTTGCACATTCTTCCCATGTCTGCGTGGGTTTCCTCCGGATGCTCAAGTTTCCTCCCATAGTCCAAATATGTGCACATTAGGCGGACTGGCCATGCTAAATTGCCCATAGTGTCCAGGGATATGTACATTAGGAGGATTAGCCATGGGAAATGAAGGATTGCAGGTGTGGGTCTGGGTGACATGCTCTTCAGAGGGTTGGTATGGATTCAGTTGGCTGAATGGCCTTCTTCCACACGGTAGGGATTCTGCAATTCCCTCAGATTCCCTGGTCAGCTGTGTGTTGGAAAGAAATTGAAGCCTTTACTATCACCATCCATAGCTGCAGGGTCCAGGCTACATAAATTTAAAAGCGACTATTGCTGCATCACCATCGACTAACTGAGTGATCTATAACACAACTGGTTAGGTGTTCAATTTCCCCTGTTCTAGTATCCCATGCCTTAAGAAGCAGGGATAACATTCCAAATAATTGTAACTTTGACCTTTTTCAATCTCCACAAAATAACTGAAAATAGCCTACACAACTGCTCCTGGGGTCTGGCAAAGACATAATCTTAAATTTACAACCCAAATCATTCCGTAGTTTCACCCTAGCTTTGTAATTTCCACCAGAGATTAACCCTCCAACGTACCTGCACACCTCCAACTCTTGCCTCATGCTTATGTCTGATGGTTATTGTTCCACCATTGGTGGCCATGCCATCATCTGCTAAAACTCAAACTCTGGAATCCTTCGCTAAACCTCCTTTCCTCTCTTCCTCTCCCTCTCATCCTTTCAGATTCTCCTTTTAAAGCTACCTGTTTGGGATAATGTCAGTAAGCATATATATTAATACAGTTTTTTTAATTAAAGCAAAGCTGTTTACTTTTGGATGGGTTTTTGGTCACCAGCCCTAATTAACGTGGCTTGGTATCAAATTTTATTTGGCGATTTCCCTCTAGTAAGCACCTGGAGATGTTTTACTGCATGAAGGTGCCACATAAACGCAAATTGCTGCTGTTGGAGGAGGCTCGAGAAATCCGACAAAGGGGTGTAGATGAAACAGTTTTCGTTCTGGTCTGGAAGGTTCTTGTTCGAAGCAGAGAAATGAATACATCAAACAAATCCCTCAACTTTAAGCATCAAATTCTTGTCTTTAATAATAGCGTTTGCTAAAATGTGATCCAAACAGCTTGAGGTCCTTCTTGTAAAATACGTTTTCATATTTATTTAATTTATTCATGTTTTATAATAATGCCAGTGAGAATATATATTAATATAGTTTTTTTTAATTAAAGCAAAGCTGTTTACTTTTGTTTCAATAGATAAAACTGGCCCAGCGGTTTTGAATCTCTTAATACAAGAGTGGTTCACACAATGAATTGGCTGGAGCCTGGAGCGTTCTGAAGCCTATGTTAAATTACGCTGGAGAAAGGTCCTTTTATTGCTCTTTGAATTTGACTAAACATGGCATAGAAATGGTAATTACATGAGGCCCCCCGATGGGGTGGTCCTGCAGTGGTAGCAAATGGACATCCTAGTAATTCTCCCAGTCTAGTAGGGTGTCATAACATTCAGAGCCATTGCCTAGCATTGGGAAATGGGATTAGCATAGATGGGTTAGCGCAGACCTGCTGTATGCCTCTGTAACCAAATGTCACGGATTTGCAGGGACAGCCCCAGTTTCACATCCCAATTCGCAACAATTTCCCAAAGTGGTGTTCAAATTTCCCAGTTTTCACTTTCTCCCTTTGTGTCAAACATAAACTAGAACTGGGAGAGAGAGAATCCGTGTGCAATTTTGTCCTTCTCCAATCATACTGCATTGCACGCAGTAGTCCCCACATCCCTCACTGTTTGCTTGATATCCCCGATGGAGTTGTTACTGCCTTTTCACATCTGATGGTTCCATTGTCTTTCAAATGGAAGGGGGTCACCAACTGTAGCTGAACTTATAGCAGAAGATGTCATTGCATAACCTTCCACCTTTGTCTATCCCACCAAAACCCCACAACCTCCCCTCCCAGATTTCTGCCATTGGTCACCCAACATGTCAATCATCACAAAGCCCTGCCCTCTCAATCAGTCCTGGCTTTGAATTTTGAAAGTCTAGTCACCAAATTCCAGTCAGAGGACACTAAATCCTCCCACGGCCCTGCATTTCTTGTGGGTTCATGGATTCCTGTGTCAATGAACCTGGAATAGAAGCGTGCCTTCTAATAACTGTGATCAGACTTTATTTCAATGAGGAATCTGGAAGACAACTCAAGAGGGCATCTGAGGCTGAAAGGAGGAGGACAGAAGACAAGGCCAATTGGAAAATCATGACTTGTTAATGTCAGAATTGGGAAATTAGAAGTTAATCACTTACTGGAGCTCATTTAATAGCCAAAATATGACAGGTGAAATATGGCAGGTAACAAAATCCGCAAGTTTGGATAAATAATGTGGCTATACAATGATCATCATGACCTGATAGCAGATTCATTAGCATGACAATCCATCTGTGAAAGGTATTAAGTCCTCATACAGCTGAAGCAAAGTCTGTGAGGCCAGTATAATTGATGTGGACACGATGAGCCAAATACCCTCCTCCTCTGCTATGGTTCTATGATAAGATTTCTTTTAAAGATGAGTGTGGTATATAGAGGCTGGTTCCAGGTGTAAAGGCTGTGTCTTTTTTTTATTTTCTGTGTTTTTAATTGTGATCTGAATTGAGAAAAAGCTGTTTCAAAGCCAAGGGTTTTTGAAGGATCACTGGATGTTTTTTGAAGGCAGGTATTCTGAAACTCATTGTAAGCACTGCTTGCACAGCTTCTGGTTCAAGCAATAGAAGGGGAACATTCAGATGAGCTACAAACAAGGGTGTGCACAAATGGAGTTTCAGCTGGCACAGGGTGTGGCTCAGTGGTTAGAACTGCTGCCTCACAATGCCAGCAACCTGGGTTCAACTTCAACCTTATGAAGACTGTCTATATGAAGACTGCATGTCCTCCTTGCATTTGTGAGCGTTTCCTCCAGGTGCTCTGGTTTCAGCAGTATTCTGATCGGCAAAAGTACCATCTCAGCTGGTCTCTGTAAAGAGGAATAACTGAACTTCTTTTCAGTTTTCTCTCCACTAGTGGCCATACCATCATCTTTCAAAACCTCAAATTCAAAGTACAGAAACTTGAGTATGAGCTTTCTGTCAACCTGGGTCTGAAAGTTGGAGAATTCTGCATATTTTTCAAATCCTTACCTTTTATGATGACTCAGGCAATAGCAGGGTTTGATTTCCAATGTGCTACCCCAGGCAGGAGTAAAACAGGGATGAGACGTTTTAGTTACAGAGTGAGGGTGGAGAAGCTGGAATCGTACCCCTTGGAGCAAGGAAAGTGAAGGAAGATTTGATGGAAGTGCATGAGATTATGACAGGTTTAAATAAGGTGAACAAGTGAAGAAAGTTCCCATTAGCAGACAGCACATATACGAAGGGACAGAGATTTACGATTTTAGATGCAGGGAGGATGTGGTAATAACCTTTTTTACACAGCACGTGGGAACAGCTTGGAACTCACTGTCTCATGGAAATGGAAACGATCAATGATTTCAAAAGTGAAATGGATATTTGAGTCATGTGGTAATACCACTGGTGTGATTGCTCCATGAGAAGCTAGCATGGATTCAATGGGCTGAAAGGCCTCCTTCTGAGTTATAAATGACTCCATAACCTTAATTTTCACAACAAATAAGAGCTTCTCCTTAAAAACTGAAAGAACTGCGGATGCTGCGACTCAGGAATAAAAACAGAATTTACTGGAAAAGCTCAGCAGGTCTGGCAGCATCTGTAAAGAAAAGTCAGAGTTAACATTTCAGGTCTGGTGACGCTTCCTCAGAACTGATGGTAGCTAGGAAAATGTTGATTTATATGCAGAAGATAGGGTGGAGGGAGGGATTAAGGAGTAAATAAAAGGTGGGGATAAAGCCCAAAGAGAGAGAAGATCTATCCAACTGATCTTCACTCTCTTTGGGCTCTATGCCCAACTATCGTTTACTCCTTAACCCCTCCCACCACCCTATCTTCTAGTTGTAAACCAACATTTTCCTAGCTACCGTCAGTTCTGAGGAAGGGTCAGCAGACCTGAAATGTAACTCTGATTTTTATTCACAGATGCTGCCAGACCTGCTGAGCTTTTCCAGCAACTTCTGTTTTTGTTCAAGAGCTTCTCCTTCATTGCCATCATGACAGTCAAGGAAAAAAATCTGGAAAACCACTCCCCAAAAATTGGCAACGATCATTTTCGTGGAGGGAGTGAGAGGTGAATGGAGGCAGGTTCCAAATTGCATATCCATGGTTCATGCAGGTATATGTTGAAGTCCAGTTGTCTCGGAGTGATGTGATTCTCATTGGAAAACTTGAGTGCGTAAAACACATCAACAGGTTTTGAACTTTGCACAGTCCTTTGGAAAAGTAAGGTAGCCTGTGAGGATATGATCCAGGGACACCTTTGGGAGAGATAAGACAACATTTGGAGTGTTTAAAATGAGAAAATAATGTGTGTTAAACACCTAAACTCATTGGAGAGAATAGGAGAAGAGCTAAGATAGGCATGGAAAGGTGTGGTGTGTGAAGGGCATGAGCTGGAAGGGTGCGAGCAGTGTGAGGGGTGATAGTTGGAAGGGTGCGGGCAGTGTAAGGGGTGAGAGCCAGAAAGGTGCGGGCAGTGTGATGGGTGAGAGCTAGAAGGGTGTGGGCAGTATGGTATGAGCTGAAGGGTGCGGGCAGTGTGAGGGGTGAGAGCTGGAAGGGTGCGGGCAGTGT
>NC_063368.1:10014122-10110644 GCF_021869965.1 Rhincodon typus
TGAGAGCTGGAAGGGTGCGGGCAGTGTGAGGGGTGAGAGCTGGAAGGATGCGGGCAGTGTAAGGGGTGAGAGCTGGAAGGGTACTGGCAGTATGGTACGAGCTGAAGGGTGTAGGCAGTATGGTACGAGCTGAAGGGTGTGGACAGTGTGAGGGGTGAGAGCTGGAAGGGTGTGAGCAGTATGGTGTGAGCTGAAGGGTGCGGACAGTGTGAGAGATGAGTGCAGAAGGGCCATTTTATATTTGATTACTTTTAAAAAAGAAAATTCAGAAAAAGTGCCAGAGCACCGAGGCAGGCCCTCCACTTGAGGTCACCTCTGCACCTGGTCGCCACCAAATTATTTCCACTGAAACCCCCAGGCCAGCTCCCCTGCACCTACAGCCTCTGCTTCTGCATCAATTATAGTTTGTTAGCTGCTAAACTCTTCTGAAAAGAACAACAATGCCTCATTCTTCCAGATTTTTCCAAAGAGACGTTAGGTTACAGATTCATTGTTCCTTGAAAGCACCATCACAGGTTGACACGGTAGTGAAGAAGGCATTTGGTACGCTTACTTTTATTGGTCAGTGTAGGAGTTGGGATGTCATCTTGCGGCTGTACAGGACATTGGTTAGGCCATTTTTGGAATACTGCATTCAATTCGTCTCCCTGCTATAGGAAAGATTTTGTGAAACTTGAAAAGGTTTAGAAAAGATTTACAAAGATGTTGCCAGGGTTGGAGGGTTCAATCTGTAGGGAGAGGCTAAATAGGCTGGGGTTATTTTCCCTGGAATGTCAGAGGATGAGGGATGACCTTATCGAAGTTTATAAATCATGAGGGGCATGGCTACAGTGACTAGGCAAGATCTTTTCCCCAGAGTAGAGGATTCTAGAGGGTAAGGTGAGACGGGAAAGATTTAAAAGGGAGCCAAGGAGCAGCATTTTCATGCAGAGGGTGGTGCTTGTGTGGAATGAGCTGCCAGAGGAAGTGGTGGAGGCTGGTACAATTACAACATTTAAAAGGCATCTGGATGTACATGAATAGCAAGGGTTTAGAGGGATATGGGCCAAATGCTGGCAAATGGGACTAATTAATTTAGGATATCTGATTGGCATGGATGAGTGGGACCAAAGGGTTCGTTTCTGTGCTGCATATCTCTATGACTCTATTCTTATTCCTTTCCTGTTCATTCTCTCTCCCTCCTGTTCTCTCTCTCTCTACTTCCCACACTCAGTCTCTCCCTCTCACTGCTGCTCCAATGCATCTATGACTGAAAACAAACAAACTCTACCCACACAGCACATTGTTGCTGTTCATTGAAGGAGTCAATGCAGGGCAAGCGATAGCAAATGCCGTCCTTCTAAGGCCTTGTGTAAACCACTTGGCTGGAATGGGAGGCGGGAGCTTAATTCCACATTTAGTTGAGCTAGAAGTGTACAGAGCTGATAATTCAGGCAAGAGAAACTGGAGAGTGTAGAGATAGTAGGAACTGCCGATGCTGGAGAATCTGAGATAACAAGGTGTAGAGCTGGATGAACACAGCAGGCCAAGCAGCATCAGAGGAGCAGGAAAGCTGACATTAGAGGGGTCTAGACCCAAAACGTCACCTTTCCTGCTCCTCTGAAATTGGAGAGTGTTGTGTCCTACTGTCATGACCTCCTCCAGCTGAATGCGCAAGAACTTTGAAATAAGAAGGGGGCTTTAAAAATAAATCACAGATGAATTATTTTCAAACAGCTTAAGGTTGATGGATCACAGGATTGACTAAACTGATCCAGCCCAAGAGCCAGTTCACCTATTCATAAGACCTAGCACAGAAACCCATACACATAACTTCTACATGTTTCAAAGTAATAGTACAGAAATTCACAATAATATTCCGGCCAGTTATTGCACTTTATCACATCTAAAGTTATTAGAGCTGAAGGCTGGGTTGTTAAGTATATTCAAAGCTGAGATAGACAAATTTTTAATCAGTAAGGGATTTAATAGTTATGAGGAAAAGGAAAGTGAGGCTAAGGAGTATCAGATCAGCCATGACCTCATTGAACGGCACAGTAGACACAAGCAGACGAATGCCATATCATCTTAATGGATGTAACGCATTATGTTTCCTTTCGTGATATAGTGACTCTAGTAGGCAAGCCACTTCGCAAAGAAATGTTAGTTCCCCAAACAACTGTGAAGCAAAAAGAGTTTCTCTGTGGTGACCAACATTAGTTTGGGCATCCGGAGAGCTCCCAACTCTTCCTCAAGTAGGGCTAAAGAACCTTCAAAATCATTGGATTTGATGGATGAGAAAGACTGGAGCCTCAGAATAATGTCTCACACAAAGGATGGCACCTCAGACTCTAATCATTGGTATTCCCTGCATACTGCACTGGACTGTCAGTATGGATAAAACACTTTCAAGTGTTAGTCCTGAGGTGGAATGTGCATCAAGATTGTTCACCTTGGTTATGTAAATGTTCCATTTCTATGCATTTTCTTCTCTTGACAAGTTTACATCCCACATAAAGTCATGGCCCATCAAACCGCTACAAAGGGGATCTTCTTTCCTTTTCATATTTTAGTCTAACAGTGGAACATGTTTCACTCAGTGCTTAGCCTTTCTGCAGATTTATGTGTACATTTCTATACTTTCAGCCAATATCTTTGAACAACAGCAGTAGTTTGCATTTATATGACGCCTTCAACATAGAAAACATTCCTTAATATGAGCTTTTTCATACAAAATAAGTCACTGCCTTCAAGAAATATCATTCAGATGACTCAAAGGTTGGTCAAAAAGCTCAAATTTAATGAGCATACTCAAGGGAGAGAGATATGTGAGGCCATGAGGTTTCGAGAGAGAATTCTCGAGCTTACAGCCTAGGCAGCTGCAGGCACAGCTATCCAAAGAAGGAGCCATTAATAGAGTCATACAGTCATATAGCATGGAAACAGACACTTCAAGCCAACCACTCCACACCGAATATAATCCCAAACTAAGCTAGTCCCACCTGCCTGCCCCTAGCCAATATCACTCCAAACAATTCTTATTCATATATTTATCGAAATGTCTTTTAAATGTTGCAACTGTACCCATATCCGCCACTACCTCTAAGTTCATTCCATGTGTGAACCACCCTGTGTGTAAAAAATTTGCCCCTCATATCTTATTTATTTTAAATCTTTCTCCCCTCACCTTAAAAATATGCCCCCCTAGTCTTGAAATCCCCCATCCTAGGGAAAAGACACCTACTATTAACCCTATCTATACCCCTCATGATTTTATAAACCTCTTTAAGGTAACTTCTCAACCTCCTATGCTCCAGTGAAAAATGTCCCAGACTATCCAGCCTTCCTTTATAACTCAAACCTTCCATACCCGGGAACATCCTGGTAAATCTCTTCCGAACCCTCTCCATTTTCCTTCCCATAACAGGGCGACCAGAACTGGACACACTGTACTCCAGATGCTCAAGAATGGGAGGAATGTAGATACTGAAGAGAATTGCGGAACTGAAGAGGTTACTGAGCTAGGAAGTGGTGAAGCTCTGGAGGGATTTGCACACAAGAATGAAAATGTTTACATAGAGGTGCTCAGGGAACAGGATCAATGTAGGTCAGTGAGACCAAGGGCCAACAGTGGATTAATCTTGCTGCAATCCAGTAGTGCTTGGGACAAAACAGTGGCATAGGCACTGGACTAGCAACACACAGGCCTAGGTTAAAGCTGTGGGTATATGGGATCAAATTCTATCCTAGTGCCTGATGTCCTTAAGCTTAATGAACAAAGATCAGGAACAAAAAGCTAGTATCACAGTCACGAAACAATCATTAATTTAGTAGTCAACTGCTGTGGGGTTTGGTCACATTTCCATCAGACTAGGTATGGATGGCAGAAACAACAGCTCTGCCAAGAGCCATAAGAAACTACAGAAGGTGGTGTGCATAGCCCAGACCATCACAGAAGCCAACCTCCTATCCATGGACTCCATTTATACCTCTTGTTGCCACGGAAAGGCTGCCAACATCATTAAAGACGCCTCCCCCCTCCCACCCCGGTAATGCTCTCCTACAATCTCTTCCATCAGACAGAATATACAGAAGCTTGATCACATGCACAGGTTCAAGAACAGCTTCTTCCCTACCATTATTGGACTGATGAATGGAGTCTGTATCTTCAAATAATGTTGATCTTGCTTTGCGCACCTCCTGTGCAGTTGTAACCTGTATGCCTTGCTCTGTCTAAGCACTCTATGATCTGTATGTCTTTGTATGTTATGATCTGCCTGTATTGCTTGCAAAACAAAGCTTTTCATTGTACTTAGGTATATGTGACTACAATAAATCAAGTCAAATCAAAATAACTACAGAGATCACTGGAGAAACTCAGCAGGTCTGGCAGCATCAATGGAGAGAGAAACAGAGTTAATACTTCAAGTTCAACATCTCTTCTTCAGAACTGGATTGCAGATTTCTTTTGCTAAAAGACAGAGGGTCTTTATAACAAGACACTCATGACGGGCAGTAGACAAGTTTGTAGTTCCAGATTTTGGAACTCTACAAGCTGCTGTGGGAGACTTGAAGACATGTTTGCAGAGCATTAATCAAAGCCTTTAAATTGCTGGCCTACTTATATTACCACTACACCATGCCATCTCATTGCTAGAACTTGAAACTGGGGAATCGGAGCTCAGAAGGAAATGAAGACTGAAGTGGGAACTTGGGGAGAAAGTGCAAGACTGGGAAATCTTGGCACCAAACTCAGCAACTGGTCTTTCAAAATTATTAACTGCGCCTTCGCTCGCTCAGAATTTCATCAACAGTGGTACAGCTCAGTGAATCGTGGTACAGCTGAGCAGAAAACAGCTGAAAATAAAAACTCAATGCTCTGCTTATCTGTTTCATTCTTTCATCAAAAAAAACACCTGGTTTGGACATTGGATAATTCGCTACAGTCACACCAGAGAACGGGTCTCACAATGAAACAAATCTCAATCTAATTTTTGATTCAAACTCCATAAGGGGTAAGGCTGCCAACTTTAGTAAACCGAAATTTTAGAATCATAGAATCCCTACAATTTGGCCCATTGCGTCCACACTGACCTTTTAAAGAGCACCCCACCCAGACCCACACCCCCACCCTATCCCTGCATTTCCCATGGCCAATCCACCTAACCTGCACATCTTTGGACTGTGGGAGGAAACCCATGCAGATATGGGGAGAATGTGAAAACTCCACACACAGTCACCCAAGGGTGGAAATGAACTCAGGTCCCTGGCACTGTGAGGCAGCAGTGCTAACCACTGAGCCACCATGCCACCCACAAATTTAGAAATCTTTCTGATTATAAAACTCTGCATGTGAGTACCAGTCATTCTCTGTGGAACTATAAAGCGGTCTTTCCAAAATCTTAGCATAGCCATGTCGGTGGCTTCGCATGTGCTGTCCTTTGTCTCTTTCCTGTGAGGTGAAGTGTTCACCCCCTAGTCATTCGGGTGGCTAGATGGCTATCAAGGCATGAAAAGTGCATGGGATGAGTATGATTGCATTGGAGTCTAATTGGGCAAAGTTCCACCAAGAAGGCCAATGAAAATTTGTTTATATAAACTCTCCTCTGCCCTGGGGGAAGAGTTGATATGATCAGCATTCATTGTACTTGAAACAAAACAAAAATACTTAGATTTAACAAACTGAAAAATATTGCATTTTCTTGAAGTTTTGTCATTTAAACATTAATAAACTTTCCTTTTGTCTGCTTTATGAACTGAAGTATTAGCCTACTTACTTTAAACAAACTGCCCACATTCTCTAAGCAATCATCTGCTAACACTCCTACAATTTAATTTTGAGTCAATTTTTCAGAAAGCTGCATGAGAGTTAAAGAACTTTGTAATGCAAGAGTGCACATCAGCAATGCTTCATCACTGTCGATATTACCACGGTGATTCTGACCCTCGTGGGCAGAAGCCAAATGGGTAGGCAGTTAAAATTGGCTTGCAATTATGACCAGGATCTCCATTTTTGCCATCGTCTCACTCATGCATGATCATTGGGCTTTCAAGAATTTTAAATTTAAAGTGTTTCCTTTGACTTTAGATGAAGCAGAATGTTGTGGATCAGTGGTAGAGTGGCCTCACTGAACACTGCCTGGAGACAGGCCAATGTGATCTGGTTGCCATGGAGAAAGAAACCCAAACTGTAACCCGTTGAAAATCAAGTGATGGTTTTCACACCTTAACACAGAAAATGGGACGACTGTTTGGTAGAGACAGTCATAGAGAGAGAGAGAGAGAGAAAGAGAGAGACAAATATATTATTGCCATGCATGGAAACACCAGCTATTGCTGTAAATGGCAGAGTGAACTGTTTTTGTATTAACAACTAAGCCCAATGCTTGTGAAAGTTGTGTCTCTGTTCAAAAGCAAGGAGATCAAAATGACAGAGCTGTTGGAAATTTAAGGTCGAACGATGGCCAGATTTTTCTGGGGATCCGGTCAATTCCATAGCCTTTCAAAAATAGTGGGTAGGATCTGGAAGTTCCTCCCCAGTTTCTGAAAGGTCCCATTCTTGCTGGTTAGGGAAAAAGGCAGAACCACAAATCACACAAGTCTATCTGCAATTAGTGTTGAGTTCAAGCAGACTGTACTTCTAAGGGCCTTAATATGCAGTGTGGGAGCCCGTTTCTTTTCAGGTCTTTATGCTACTGAGCTCAACACCAGGGCAACAACATAGGCCTTCTCACCAGCGCCCCTCAGCACAAGTCTATGCCTTAGTCACGAGCAATCTCCTTCTGAGGTTTGTATCCCACCTCCACAACCCACCTCCTCAAAGTGAAACTTGTATGCAAGGGAGCCCATTAAAATAAGGCAGCTGTGTTGCATTGAAAAACATCACTACTCAAGTCCCCTGCCTCAGTTGGCATCACTAAGATGGACCTTGATGATGGAAGTTGGTTCTGGAATACTCAGACTGAGTGAAATAGCTAACAAAAGATTCCAGGAAGATTCAACCTGGTGCTGCAGGGACAAGTGAAGTGGCTGGAAAGCTGGAAGATGAAGGATTTCATTGTTCATTACTCTGCATCTGCTAGAATACTGACTAACAGCACTGCCACGTTGACATGTTCTTTTCAGCAGACACACAGACAGGCTGCTTATTGGTAAGAATCTGTCGAGTGAGAGGAATAACTTGCTGCACAACACACTGAAACGTCGATTTTGCACCTGCACATAACCTCTTGTGGCCTGATAGCTCAAAAGCAACTAGAGGGAGAGAATGTGCACAGGAGTGTCAGCTATGTCATGTGCCATTGGCAGTGTGACTATCTGTGCCATAACGTTGGCGATGTTGGGTAACGCTGGAATGCCAATGCTTGGTCAGCTGCAGAGCGGCCTTTCAAAGACCCATCTTTCAGCAAGGCACTCTGGGAACGGTATGTGGTAAGATGGGACTAGAATTTGTTGAGAGGGGCAGGGTGCATAGTTAATGAGGTGGATTTGGTAAGGTAGGATAAGAGAATCACTAGGCCTCTTACCAGGAAACCCTCCTAAAAATTAGAAGTAACCGACACTTAGTCAAAAAAAACAGATTCAGCCCTCTGTTTACACATACAGATAAGGGAGAGGAGGTACATTGAGGCCTGATTGCAATTTTAGCACAACCTGAGTGATGGCGTTATTGAGGCCTTTCCAACCAAATCCAGTCCAGAAAGAAGAGGGCCTAGGCTATTAATATTAGTTTACAAATATAGTGATTGGAACCAGGTAGATATTGTTGACTATTAGATCCTTGATTGGGGTTGTTAACTTGGGCCAATCAGGGAGCCTGGCTGACCGTGATTTAGAATCTCTTCAGTTCAGGGGATTGACTCCGAGATGGTTGGCCACAGCCAGTGTACTTTGAACAAGTAAGGAAAGGGCAACTTGGTGATGGGATACCGACCTCTGTGCAGTTACTTCACCAAACTTTTCTTTTTCTTTATTCATTCACAGGATGAGGGCGTCGCTGACCAGGCAGCATTTATTGCCCATCCCTAATTGCCCAGAGGGCAGTTAAGAGTCAACCACATTGCTGTGGGTCTGTTTTGAAATGAAAGTACACTGGTACTAGGGTATAGTTTAAAAGCAGGTACAGGTACAGGAGCTCTTCTCCAAGAGTTTAAGAGTTAAATCTAGAATGTCTCTCTCTACAAATGTTCTTTAAAGAGCTACTTTAAAATTGCTAATTGATTTTCTGTCACGTTCTAGTATTCCCATTGCACTTGGATGCAGTGAAGTGAGTGTTAATTATACGCAGCTTTAACCGGCAATATTAACATATCCAATACATATTCAGATTGGGAACCAAAAATAGCATAAGTAACACATGCCTCAACCTTTCTTGCTCTTTACCTCGCAGGGGTAATCCTGCCCGAAATGCAAGCTTTGTGAAAGTAACATTATTCCTCAATCATCTTGGACAGATGAATCAAAACAACAGGTTTGAGGAAAATTCTTAAAGGGACATGAAAAGATAAAATGCAGAAAGATACTCTGAGACAGTACCAGGCAGCAAACAGCTCCTCCACTCAGAGCAGACTCTGCATTTTTCAATAATATCTAAAGTGGTACAAATGCAATTCTTTATAATTTCTCCCACTACTTACATCTCCAAGCAATCTAGGCAAAAAACCACAGAATGTGGCTAAAAAAAAATCAGGATTAGTGTTCTGTTGGCTCTGGTATCTAACTGTCTATTGCCTCTGCCTGCAGATCTGAAAATGTACCATGTGGGAAAAAATAGCACCAGCTCAAATTAAACTAATTTCCTAATCATAGCAAGGCCTACTAGAGTTGAACATTTCCCTACAATTATCTCTTACTAAATTAACACTGCTCACTGACTAAAACTGGAAAGCTATAGCTCACTGGAGTCCTCATCAGACAGCACAATATTCCCAGTGCAGTATAGATGAGGCAAAATTGAATTTGGTTCCCGTTATGAGCAGAACCCGCTTTCAGTGCCATTGCAATTGAGGCATCAGGCACCAGTGAAACTTTGTTAAGCTATTTAAATTCTTTAAATGTAGTCATTCTTGATATATTGCTACTGTGAGTGAGAATCATAGAATCCCTACAGCGTGGACAGGCCATTCAGCTGATCAAGTCCACACCAACCCTCCAAAAAGCATCCTACCAAGACTTACCCCCCTACCCTATTCCTGGAACCCCGTGGTTCCTGTGGCTAATCTACCTAGCCTACACAGCCTGGACACCATGGACAATCTTAGCATGACCAATCCACCCAACCTGGACTGTGGGAGGAAACCAGAGCAAATCCACACAGACATGGGGAGAACGTGCAAACCCACACAGACAGTTGTCTGAGGGTGGAATTGAACCCGGGCCCCTGGTGCTATGAGGCAGCAATGCTGACCACTGAGCCACTGTGCCACCATGTAATGGACAAATGAATACCCCCACCACTAACACCCAACCACTTCAAATTAAGACAATTAATTGGAGACTTCAGGCAATTCCTATTTTGCACTAAATACACAGGATTCATGTATTGGAATGCATTGTTCCATTTGTAGGTGTGTTGAATTACCAGGCTTTGTCATGGAATCTACAGTATGCCAAAAAGTCATATTGTTAAGAAGCTAAGGATGTGTCGGTCAGTTCTCCCTCTATAATGAAACTCAGGTTATAGAACAGCAAGCAGTCTGCCTTATAAATATTACCAAATTGGTCACCTTTCCGTCCCAAGATACAACCATTGATTTCCTCAATCATAAGGACCATATTTGTAAATTTGCCTGTCTCTTCACCACCACAGTTCACCTCTTGATGAAGCCCTCATTCATGCCTTTATTACCTCGAGGCTCAATTATGCATATCCCTTAGAAATATAGAAAACATGAGCAGGAGTAGGCCATTCAACCTACTGAACCTTTGAGCCTGCTTCACCATTCATTATGATCATGGCTGACCATCCAACTCAGTCCCCTGTTCCCACTTTCTCCCATATCCTTTAGTCCTAAATGTAGAACTAAATCTACATCTTCCTTGAAAGTTTTCAATGTTTTGGCCTCAATAGTTTCCTGTAGCAGAGAATTCCACAAATCAACCACTCCCTGACTGAAGAAATTTCTCCAATTTCTCCTCATCTCTATCCTAAATGGCCTACCCCTTATCCTCAGACTGTGACCCCTGGTTCTGGACTCCTTGGTCATTGAGAACATTCCTTCTGCATCTACTCTGTCTAATCCTGTTAGAATGTTATAGGTTTCTATGAGATCCCTCTTCATTCTTCTAAACTCCAATGAATATAGACTTAGTCTCTCTTGATGCATACATCCTCTATTGCTTTTTCTTCCAACAATCCAACATATACTTTCCACAAACTTCAGTTCATCTAAAACTCTGCAACTGACCAAGCTTAGCCCACCATGCTATTAACCAATGACCGCTGCCCTGTTCAGCCTATATTGGCTTCTAGTTCCACCAGAGTTTCAAGTTTAAGATTATTCTCCATCTCTGTAAGTCACGTCATGGCTTCACCTCTTCCTATCCCTTTTCCAGCCCATTGTCAGACCTGATCTCTCCATTCCTCTGCCTGAGGTCTCAAACACCTCTTCTCCACTTCCCACAACTGGCAACTGTACCTTCAGCCACCCTGGTCCCAAGTTACAAAGCTGTCTCCGTAAACCACTTCTGCTTCTCCATATGCTGCTCCTCCTAAAGACCATCCTTAAAATCCACTTATTTCACCAAGCTCCCCATAGCCCTCCTTTAACCCCCTTTGTTACCTCAGTATCCATTTACAGAGGCTTTTTAGGCCCATTTTTCAGAAAGAACGTGAGTTTACATAGCACCTTCCATGACTACAGGATATCTCAAACACCTTTGCAACCAATGGATTACTTTTTCACTATAGCCACCATTGTGAAATGGGAAAACCTGGCATCCCACTTGTACACAGCAAGATCATACGGGCTGCAATGAGATGGGGTCATAGAGTCATAGCAATGTACAGCACAGAAACAGACCCTTAAGTCCAGATATCCTAAATTAATCTAGTCCCATTTGCCAGCATTTGGCCCATATCCCTCTAAACTCTTCCTATTCACGTACCCATCTAGATGCCTTCTAAATGTTGTAATTGTACTAGTCATCCCCATCTCCTCTGGCAACTTATTCCATCTATACACCACTCTCTGCATGAAAATGTTGTCCTTTAGGTCCTTTTTAAATCTTTTCCCTTTCACCTTAAACCTATGCCCTCTAGTTTTGGACTCCCCTATCCCCTGGAGAAAAGACCTTGACTATTCATCGTATCCATGCCTTGCATGCTTTTATAAACTTCTGTAAGGTCACTTCTCAGCCTCCCATGCTCCAGGGAAAATAGCCCCAGCCTATTCAGCCTCTCTTTATAGCTCAAACCCTCCAACCTTGGCAACATCCTTGTAAATATTTTCTGAACTCTTTCAAGTTTAATAACATATTTTCTATTGCAGGAATGAACAGTCATCCAGTCCATTTTGGTGCTATGGTTTAAGGTGTCCATGTTCATCAGGCTATTGGAAGGGCTCCCATGTTTCCCTCAGAATGATGGCCATGTACGACCACTTAAGAATGGGGCAAACAAGGTGCTGGACTCGGTGACTATTTGAGGATGGCACTGACTACAGTGCAGAAAGCCGTCACTGTTGCGCTGAACTGTTGGACCTCGATTTGGTGTCCGGGTTTCTAACCACGTGGTAATGGAAGATGTCGCAGGAATATGAGAAGAAAGATGTCTACTGCCTGAGCTTGAGTGCAAAACACATCACTAGGGACAAAGTAAAAGACAGTTTACCCTTCCATCGCTAATCCAAGCAGCCCTTTGTCCAGCGACTACACAGCACTGACGCTTTGTATCAAGGAGTCTTCCCTCTCCTCAAATGACATCAGTCACCTTGATGAGTGTCACAAAAAAAAGACAATGAAAATTACCCAGAAAATAAGTAGCAATGTCTGAAAGATTGTTAGAAGGTGGAAATATACTCAAAGGATTTTGACGTATCATAGCTCTTCAATCTATAGAATACACATTGTCAACTGAGGCCCACAATCTGATTAAAACGTTGAAAAGACAGCAGGGTTCCAATCTCTCAAACTCCGTGAGCTACAGGGTTTTATTTTTGCTTATCGTTGTTTCCAATGCGAATGTACTTGAAGATGTGCTTTTCGTCCTTGGCATGCGATGACATGACTTAATCATGGCAGGTGCACTGAGAAGTGTTTTAAAGTCAGTTTGGAGAGAAAAGCATTTCAGTATGTATCCTCTAATAATGCTCCTACATCTTTACAATAATGGCCTCTATGTATCTTCCATTCTGTTAATACCACAGTGAATTATCAAGTCCAGTATTCAGCAGTCAAATAATTTGACCATTGCAATCCTCTCCTGGCTGTTCCCTCATCTTCCACTGTACATACACTGCAACTGATGTGAAATAACTGCACAGTGACCAGTATCCCGTCACCAAGTCACCCTTTATTTACATGTTCACAGTACATGGGCTCTTACCAGCCAGCTCAGAGCCAATCCCTCAAGTGAGAAGACTCTTTGAGACTCCTGTTATATCTGTCAGCCAGGGCTCCCTGCTTGACCCTGATCAAGGTCCTCACAGTATGTGAGATCTACCTGTCCCAATCACTGCATTATCTTAAACTTTTTTGCCTGTATCTGAACTCATAACAAGTCCTGTTCATTCATCGCCCTGAGTTCACTGACCAATATTCGATCCTGCTGTGTAAGGGTTTCAGGACCCTAGAGAAACCTTGCAGTGATGTCACGGGACTCACATCACTGAGCACAAATAGCACAGTGCAGGCAGAGTTAGAAAACTCGATAAGACTATGTGAGACCAGAAAGATTGAGGCAGCATGTGGATATGACACACAAAGACAATGTTTCAGTCTTTACCTTACGCAACAATAAGATTAGAGCCCCGTATGGCAGTATTTAGTATTAACGTGTAATAAATCATGTTATTTTGAAGTCTAAGCCTAAAGGCAGTTCATGACTTTGCCTTCTGTTATAAAAGTAGAGGTTGTCCCCCCTCTGAGAACTAACACTGAAACAGTCAAAGAGGAGCATCTCACCCTATAATCTATAAAAGGAGTATGAAAAGTGGTGTAACCTGCCTTTCAGAAATTTCTAGTGGTTAAATAAAATAAATCCCTGACACTCACTTTACAATCAACAATAACAATTTATTTATCTAACTCTAACAGTAAACAAATTAACTATTAACAAACTGAATAAATCCCTTCTAACTACTAACTATTCCCAAATAAAATGAGATTTAATAGTAAGCTGTTTCAATAAATACAAAAAAAATGGAATTTGATCTCTCAAAATTACAGCCAGGTTATGTGTATTCCGAAATGTTCTGTGCCTTCTCTGTCAATTCTTCTGTCAGAAATATTAACTAGTTGTGCATAGGGTACCTTTGTTATTTAGGTGGTGCTTCCTCTAAGACATATAGGAGGCTGTGAGAGCCAGCGATTCTCTCTTGAGAGCTCAGAGCTGTTAACTCTGGCAGATGGCAGTTAGCTCTGCTGCTTTGTCCAACTGCCCCCTTCTTTTATACCCTTGATGACATATAAATATTTCTTCCAATAAGATTGGTCCTGTGTTGTCAAAACCATCAGATTTAAATTTAAATGGGTTTTGGTATCTAAGTGCCAGGTTCAAATTGATTGGCTAAATTCAAAACTTTTTGTCTTGGTAAAAACTGTTGCTTGGCCTGCTAATTGTACAGCCTTTTGATACAAATGCTTCAATTCAGGTGCTCTCTGTGTACTTGCAAACTTCCAAGCTGCTGCTCACAAACGTCCATTTTAAATCTCTAAGCACAGTAAAGGCATATCATCTTTTAAAGATAGTAGGAACTGCTGATGCTGGAAAATCTGAGATAACAAGGTGTAGAGCTGGATGAACACAGCAGGCCAAGCAGCATCAGAGAAGCAGGAAAGCTGATGTTTCGAGTCTGGCCCCTTCTTCAGAAAACCTTTTCTGAAGAAGGGTCCAGACCCGAAACGTGAGCTTTCCTGCTTCTCTGATGCTGCTTGGCCTGCTGTGTTCATCCAGCTCTATACCTTGTTATCTCATCTTTTAAAGGAGCCATGCAATGCTTTCCCTGCCAGGATTTTACAAACACCAAATTCTGCCTTCCTGCCTCCCAATCCACAAGTACTCTACCCAACTTCGCAACATTCTCTTAGACCAACCTGTCTTGAACCAAAACTCAAAATGACAACAAACGCACAATAAAAGATCTCTCAGTCAGGCAGTATTGGGAGGTGATTGCATAATGGTATTATCGCTAGGCTTTTAATCCAGAAACTCAGCCAATGCTTTGGAGACCCAGGTTCAAATCCTGCATTGCAGATGATGGAATCTGAATTCACTTAAAAAAAAGTCTGGTGTTAAGAATCTACTGATAACCATGAAACCATTGTTTATTTTTGGGCGAAAACACATCTGGTTCACTAACGTCCTTCAGGGAAGGAAACTGCCAATCCTACCTGATCTAGTCTACGTGTGACTCCAGATCCACAGCAACTTGAGTGACTTTCAACTGTCTTCTGAAATGGCCTAGCAAGCAACTCAGCTGAAGGGCAGCTAGTGTTAGGCAACAAATGCTAGCCAAGTAAATTTAAATAAAGTCTCAACCTTATAGTTTACTATCTTGTCTTCAAATCCCACTATTTCGTCACTCCTCCTTACTCTGTCACTTTGTCAAGCCCTGCTGAATATTCCGCATTCCTCTGACTCTGTCCTCACTCTACCTTCGACAGTCATCCCTTCAATAGACATGGTCCATTAGCTTTGGAATCCCCTTCCTAACTGTCTCCACATCACTTTCATCTCTGAAAATACATCTTAAAACTGTCCTAATATTTCCTCCTGAAGTTCAGTGTTAAATTTTATTTGATAATCTCTCCTGTGAGAGGTCTAACCAGGTTTAACTAAATTTGAAAATCCGATATAATTGCAAAGTTTCTTACTGTTTTGTTGTTGTAGATTTTCACTGGAGCATAGGAGCTTGAGAGGTGACCTTATAGAAGTTTATAAAATCATGAGGGGTTTAGATAGGGTTAATGGTAGGTGTAAAAACCAAAAGAACTGCGGATGCTGTAAATCAGGAACAAAAACAAAGTTGCTGGCAAAGCTCAGCAGGTCTGGCAGCATCTGTGAAGGAGAAAACAAAGTTAACGTTTCGGGTCTGGTGACCCTTCCTCAGAGTTCCTGAAAGTTAACTCTGTTTTCTCCTTCACAGATGCTGCCAGACCTGCTGAGCTTTTCCAGTAACTTTGTTTTTGTTGTTAATGGTAGGTGTCTTTTCCATGGGATAGAGGCTTTCAAGACAAGGCGGGCGCATTTTTAAGGTGAGATGAGAGAGATTTTAAAAAAGCATGAGGGGTAGATTTTTTGCACAGAGGGTGGTTCACATTTGGAATGAACTTCCTGAGGAAGTGGTGGATGTGGGTACAATTACAACATTTAAGACAACTGGGTAAGTACAGGAATAAAAAATCGTTTGGAGGGATATGGACCAGGAGCTGGCATGTAGGACTGGTTTAGTTCGGGATTATGTTCAGTATGGACTGGTTGGACCGAAGGGTCTGTTTCTGTGATGTATGACTCTATAAATCAGCCTGGATTCCATGCACAAGTAGGGATTTGAGGCTTCAGCCCTCAGCTCTCTTCCCCAGGAATGAGGTGGACTACAGCTAGACCCTAGCGGCACCTCACGACAGCAGAGAGAAAGAAATGAAAGAATTGCATTTATGTAGCATCTTTCACCACCTCAAGATGACCTAAATCATTTTACAAGCAATGATGTATTTTTGACATGTAGCCACATTTGCAATGAAGGAAGCATGGCGATCAATTTGTGCATAGCAAGCTACTACAAATAATGTGATAATAAGCAAATAATCTGGTTTTCTTTTTTGTGATGTTGGTTAAGGGTTAGGTGCTGCACAGTGCATTATAGGGGTAACTCCCAGGCTCTACTCTGAAGTAGGCATCTCTTGCCAAGGAGAGCAGATGAGGTCCAAGTTGATGTTTCTGCTGAAAGACAGCACCTCCAATGCCTCCCCAGGACTGCCCTTCAGATGGTTAAAAGATTCCAAACAGACCTGTAATAGGTGGAAAATAAATGTGCAGAGACAGACTTCCAATGCAGGGAGCAAACCTGAATGTCAAGCAGAGAACACAGCACAATGCAACTCCTTCTGAAGTACACAGCAGCAAGATTCAACAACATGAGATCGATAACATTTCATGTTTGCGTTAATGGCTGTGCCTTTGCATTGTGTATCACTCCAGAAATAAAAATCAGATTTATAAATATGACTGCACAATGGTGGCTTCATGCGACACAGGCATTTTAATAGCCCTCTCAAGGTCTGGTGAAGCAATTAAAAGGCATTTCATCAAAATGCCATTTGTTCAGGTGTATATGTCAATGTGTGTGCCTGACCTAAATATGATCTTGCAAGGAGCCTAAACAGATGTAACACTCAGTGTGGAACAGAGAACCACAGGCCCAGGATGAACCCAACTTTGATATTTCATCAGTGCTGAAGTCAATTGATAACAACTGGGTATGTTACTGAACAAAAGAAAGACTTGCATTAGTACAGCACCCTTTATGACTTCAGGATATCCCAAACTGTATTGTGCCCAATGTTGACATGCTTAAAGTGTTAGTGATTATCCAGATGTACTAAACACAAGTCAATTCACACACAGAAAACTTCCTCAAATATAAATGTGCTAATCATCAAGGCTATGTGTTTTTAGATGATTGCTGAGAGAAAATTATTAACTGAGACCTTGGGGTAACAGTCCCACCCTTCAGCAAAATAATTCCAAAAGGTTTTAAAGTCCCCCCTGGAATAGGCAGAGCCGTGAATGTATAGAAGATAACGTTTCCAACAGTGCAACACTGGAGTACCAGCCGAAGGTTCGTGCTTAAGCCTCAAATGTGACCAGCACTCCCCGAGTATAGCTGGGAATGTTACAAATTGAGCCATGGCGAACAATGTCCATCTTGATGATACTGGGTGGCTCGGTGGTTCAGTGGTTAGCACTGCCGCCTCACAGAGCCAGGGACCTGGGTTTGATTCCAGCCTTGGGTGACTGGCTGTGTGGGGTTTTTCATATTCTCCCCGCGTCTGCGCGGGTTTCCTCCGGATACTCCGGTTTCCTCCCACAGTCCAAACATGTGCCAGTTAGGATGCACTGGCCATGCTAAATTGCCCCATAGTGTCCAGGGATGTGCAGGCTGGGTGTGTTAGCCATATGAAATACATGGTTACAGGGATAGGGTAGTGAGTGGGTCTGGGTGGGATGCTCTGCAGCGGGTCGGTGTGGACTCGATGAGCCAAATGGCCTGCTTCCACGCTTGAGGGATTCTACGATTCTATAAAAGTGAAGAGGAAAGGTCAATGAGAGTTCTTCCTTCTGCCCCTTATTCGTTATCCATTGACCGTGGATGGACAATATTCAAAGGTGAGTTTAGACCTCAGACGAGAATAAGGTCAGTGACTGGCTGAGATGCGCCGCCATTGTTGAATGCATGCACACATGATGAGTGGCAGGTGGAGCTCCTTTGGATTATCACTGCCAGAAAGACTACCGACAACCATGCATAAGGAGAACAATATTAGAGGGACATGTGAGGCCTCGCATCTAAACGGAAAGCTGCCTCTCAAAGTAACTTAATACCAGGAAAGCATTTACAAGATTGTTCTCTTTCTAAAGCAACTACATTCCGTGCAAAGCAGCATTTGAAAAATAAATCAATAAATCATTTTTCTTTACTGTATTAATCCCATGCTTGAGCTCCCACCTCCTCCCTCGTTAGTGACAAGACGTTGCTTTCAGAATCGGGGGTGGGTAGACCGAATTGTTGGCAAAGATCCTTTCTCTTTTCAGATGGAATGTTTCTAGCATTGCTGTTTGTATGCCACTTTGTGTCCAGTGCATTACTTTATTACTACAGACCAATGATCCCTATGCAATTTAACAGGCGAGCACGAATACAGTTTAGCTTCATTGCTTTTTAACACGTGAGAGGCTCAATATGCTCACTGCCTTCAATGAAGCGTGTGTGTAGATGTAACAGAGCTCAAGATAGCCCCATGGATATCTCAGTATAAGCCTCAGTAGATACAGAATTGTTTCTGAGCCATTGTCTAACAGTTGGTGAATTCTCACCTCCACATTCCCTCTAAGCACACACCGTTAGATAAGCCCTAGGCTTAATAACAATTTTTCCACAGGACTGTGCCACGGCCTCTTGTCCACTTCAGACTATAGATTGTGTTTTATCTTGTCCAGGTTGGTGGAGAGTGGTAGAAATTCAACACTGAAGGTTAGTGTGATGAAATACTCCCCACTTGCCTCAATGGGTGCAACTCCAACAACTCTCAAGAAGCTTGACTCCATCCAGGACAAAGCAGCTCATTTCATTGGCACCGCGTCCCAAAGCATGCACCACTGATGTTCAGTCATAGCAATTAATAAGCTTCTGGGCAAATCAATAGCAAATGAAGTTTAAAACAGAAAAATGTGACTTTACTACACTTTGGTAGAAAGAATAGGGATTCAGTTTTGATGGAAACATATAACGTACAAGGAGTTTTGACACTGTCGATACAGCAAGGATGTTTCCCCTTATGGGATAATCCAGGACCACTGTTCAAAAATCACCAATCATCTCTTTAATACAGAGATTAGGCAAAGCTTTTTTCTCTCTCAAAGAGTCACAGAATAAGTCAAAGAATCCCTACAGTGTGGAAACAGGCCATTCGGCCCAACCAGTCCACACTAACTCTCCAAAGAGCATCCCACTCAGATTCACCCCCCCCGAACCTGCAACCCTGCATTTCCCATGGCTAATCCCCTAGCCTAAATATCCCTGGACACTATGGGCAATTTCCCTTGGCCAATCCACCTAACCTGCACATCTTTGTACTGTGGGAGGATATGGAAGCACCCGGAGGAAACCCACACAGATACGGGGAGAATGTGCAAACCCCACACAGACAGTTGCCCGAGGGTGGAATCAAACCCAGGTCCCTGGCACTGCTACTGAGCATCGGTGGTGGAGGGAGTGAATGTTTTTGGATGTGGTGCCAATGAAATGAGCTGCTTTGTCTTGGATGATGTCAAGATTCTTGAGCATTGTTGGAGCTGCACCCTCCAGGAAAGTGGGGAGTATTCCATCACAGTCCTGAGTGGAGAACCGTGGAAGAGAATGACAACGTCAGTGCGAGTGGGCAACAGTAGAAATTGGAATGGGAATCTGAGCATACTAGGAACTATAGGGAACTACACCCTCTGTGAAGTCACCATTGGGAATAAGTTTAACCTGGGGCCAGAGAGAGGAGGAAGGCTGGAGGCAGCAAGGCTCAAGAACTCCAAGTACCTTGGTGCCAGCTCCTGCCATTTTTAGTCCACAGGGTTCCCTCAAAATTATCTGTGTGCTTCCTCTGACCTCTTCTGCTGCTGACTCCATGGCCACCTCTGGACATCTGGGACCTTCGCTAGTCATGATTTCATTATGGCACAGAATGAGGCTATTCGGTCCATTGAGTCCATACCAACTCTTTCTGGAACTATTCATTTAGGCCCATGACCCCACACCGGGTGCCCAAAATGTTTATTTCTCTCAAGGGGCCATTGAATTTCCTTCTGAAATAATGGACTCTCTCCACTTCCACTGCCCTCATGGGCAATAGTTCCAGTTCATTGCCATTCGCTGCATAAAGAATATTCTTCCTCATTACCCTTTTTCCAGTCCTCTCTTGCCCAAAAATTCAAATCTTTGTTCCCTAGTCCTTATACCATCAGGTGACAAGAACAGATTGTTCTTTGTCCACCTGATCCAAACATGTCAGGATCTTGTGCACCTCGATCAAATCTCCCCTCAATCTCTCTTTGCTGCAAGGACAGCAATTCCAGCTTCTCTCACCTCCCCATTTAGTTTTGTGTACACTTCACAATCAGTACACCTATAAAAGAAATGTACAGTACATTATCTGCAAACTGAGGACATAGAAGTCTTATTCTCCACCTTACTGTTCATCACTTGCAGCATGACCCTCTACTGGTAGCATGCTGGTCTGTTGCAATCTAATAGCTTAGTGTTAGCTTCAGATACTTAGGTACCTGTAAATATAATATTAGCACATTTTATTTACTTATAATAAATGGATTCTTCAATATCTTAGCATCCATGCCCAATTTCTTGTGTTACAGCAGATAACAAAAGCATTGCCATATCAGATAAAACACTCTGTTGCACGTAAACTCACACCAGTCCCTTGTGCCCAGAACCTGAAATAACTGCACAGAGGCCAGTATCCCATCACTAAGTCACCCCTTATTTACATGTGCACAGTACATGGGCTCTGATTAGCTAGTTCAGAGCCAGTATCTTGAATGAGGAGACTCTGAATCACCTGGCTATATATATATATACTTTTTTTAAAAAAAAACCCTACAGCAGTAATGCTTATTTTCCCCAGCATCTTGTTGTGCCCGTGCAGGTGTCAGACACAGGAAAAAAACACCAGGTGTGCAAATAACTTTAGTAACATACCACCACCAGGAAAAACACCCATGTAACAAAGAATCAGTATCAAACAGAGCCCTTTTTAGGGACAAAGCCTACATGAAACAAAATGTGAGGGGGAGGGTAGGGATCAAATCAAGATGGAATTAGAGGAGGAATCACCTGGTTGTATATGTTAGCCAGGGCGTCCTGATTGGTCCAGGATAACAGATCCAACAAGGATCGCATAGTCAATGAGATCCATCTGGCCCTCATTACAATCACTAAAGAACCATTCTGGTAAATCTCCTCTGCAGGCTCTCAAGGGCCATCACAGCCTTCCTAAACTGTGATACTACTCATAACACAATCAAAATTTTATAAAGGTCTGATATTTCTCATTCCTCATAAGAAGAAAATAAAAGCTAATTTTGCTTATCAAGGTTGTGAACCCATTTGAAATAGAAGATTAGTACTGGCTTTAAGTTGAGTACTGGTCTTGGAAAAGCCTAGGCATAGCCTAGAACAACACTGCAAGTGAACCCAACCTCCTCTTCATCGAACATACATCAGTACAGCAGAGGTTACTCTGTAGCAACTCGAGAAACTTGGCTGATTCTTGTCCCTCTCTGACTAATTCATTGGTTTCCTGTAGTTGATATTAATCAATTCATAACAGACCAAAACTGGAACGTGAGGTCTTCTGGTTTATACTCTTCAGTACAACAACCCCACCTGGTACATTTTTCCATTGAGTCCTTCAAAGAAGTTCCTAAAACAACTTATCAATAGTGTGCTGTTACTTGATTGGCAAGTATCTGAGCATGAGTTACTGACATTTGATTGAGTATTGAGATAACTCATTATAGTACTTGGAGCAGCTTTCAGCTGTTGAAAACAGAGAGATGCTGTCAAAGTTTCTCACTTGCACTCATCAGCACAAGTGCATGAGTGCTAAATTTTACCATATTATACTGCACGAGGAAAGAGTATTATAGAACCATACAGTCAAACAGCACAGAAACAGAACCTTCGATCCGACTGTCCATGCGACCAGGTTTCCCAAACTAAACTAGTCCCATTTGCCTGCGTTTTGTTCATATCCTTCCAAACCTTCCCTATTCATGTACCTGTCCAAATATCTTTTAAATGTTGTAAATGTAGCTGACTCTACCACTTCCTCTGGCAACTCATTCCATACACGCTTCGCCTTCTGTGTAAAAAAGTTACCTGTCAGGTCCTGTTCAAATCTTTCCCTCTCACCTTAAATCTATGCCCTCCAGTTTTGAATTCCCCCACCATCGTGAAAAGATCATTGCAATTCACCTTATCTATGCCCCTCATGCTTCTATAAACCTCTATAAGATCACTCTAATTGGTTGGCCAGTCAACTCTCGTTGGTCGAGATGCTGTCATGGGGAATGCTCCAGGGAGCTGATTTCTCCAAGGGCTCATAAAACAGTGCAATGCCTGGACCTGTTCCTTTTTTCTACGGAGGGCAGGGCATACTTTTCAAGCAACTGCCAGAGCTGTAAGGACAGATCGGTAAAGTGAAGGAGGCTTTACAAATGCAAGTTTTTCTAGCTTGGCATCTGTTTTCTTTGAAACATTGTGCAGTGTTTTTCCTACACTACAGGAAATTCCTGACATTGTTACTTTTACTTACAGAGTGAGCATCACCCTCTTCTGTGAGCTGCAAATGCAATGTAGCCTTGAATTCAATAGCTTGAGGAAGATTGAAACTGTATCTTCAGAGATGTTAATACCATATCCTAGCATTCACTCCATAACCACAAGTAATATAGCAATAAACACAGCCAAGCCAATAGCTTTTTCACATCAACCTGAATAAAGCCATTTGAATATTGTGAATTGTACATTATTCCAGGGGATCAGGCTAATAGACTAGGACATGACCAGCCTCACAGTGCCTTTGAACTAGAGCTTGGATTGAAGCCAATGGTTCCATGTTAAGTGCTGACGATGATGATGTTCAATTTAATGCTCATAAACAACATCGGATCAAAGCTACCGCTACTGAAGACCTTTGAGAAGGTTTCTCAAAGGGCTCCTGTTGTTGCTGTTTGCAACAAAAACACAACACTTCAAGTGAACTCAGTCATTCATTTTTTAATACTCGCTTATCACATTGACTTTGCAGTGAAAAAGTTGACAAATATTTCCTTTTCCGATCTATTATCCAAGCTGGTGTTGGATCTGCATGCAGCCACCTTTCATAAATTGGCAGGGGTATGGGGAAAGGGCAGAGACTAACTGGACTGCACTTTCAACAAGCCAACACAGGAATAATGGCCATAATGGCTTCATTCTGCTCTATAACTCAATGTTTTAATAAAATTCCTAATCAAATTCAATCACCTCCTGTGGCTCTGAAAGGATACCTTTAACAAATGAGATTGAGTAGGATTTGGACGAGTGGGAAAGGTAAAAAAAGGATCAGTCTTATTCGGAAGCCAACTCATCCGCTTGCAGCTATATTTAGAGTCATAGAGCCACACAGCACAGAGCCAGATCCTTCAGTCCAACCCGTCCATGCTGACCAGATATCCTAAATTAATCTAGTCCCATTTAGCAGCATTTGGCCCATGTCCCTCTAAACCCTTCCTATTCATATACCCATCCAGATGCCTTTTAAATGTTGTAATTGTACCAGACTTCACCACTTCTTCTGGCAGCTCATTCTATACATGGACCAACGTCTGCGTGAAAAAGTTGCCCCTTAGATCCCTTTTAAATCTTTCCCCTCTCACCTTAAACCTATGCCCTCTAGTTTTGAACTCCTGTACCGTGGGAAAAAGACTTACATTATCATCCTATCCATGCCCCTCATGATTTTATAAACCTCTATAAGGTCACACTT
The DNA here is from genome assembly GCF_021869965.1 of Rhincodon typus. Lineage (NCBI taxonomy): Eukaryota > Metazoa > Chordata > Chondrichthyes > Orectolobiformes > Rhincodontidae > Rhincodon > Rhincodon typus. The sequence goes on from NC_063368.1 coordinate 10,037,580, forward strand.
TAAGGAGCCCTATTCACATGAGATCCACGGGTGAGCTTGCCAATTGGATACAAAATTGGCTTAACGGCAGGAGACAGATAGTGATGGTGGAGGTAACAAGGTGTAGAGCTGGATGAACACAGCAGGCCAAGCAGCATCAGAGGAGCAGGAAGGCTGACGTTTCGGGCCTAGACCCTTCTTCAGAAAAAAAAATGGCTGTTTTTCGGACTGGAGGCCCGTTACATGCAATGTTCCACAGGAATCGGTGCTGAGTCCATTTTTGTTTGTCATTTATATAAATGGTTTAGATGAGAATATAGAAGGCATGGTTAGTGCGTTTGCGAATGACACCAAAATTGGCAGAATCGTGGACAGTGAAGAAAGCTTTCTAAGATTACAAAGAGATCTTGACCAATTGGGTCCATGGGCCGAGGAGTGGCAGATGGAGTTTAGTTTTTTTCTTTTTATTCATTCACGGGATGAGGGCGTCATTGGCTAGGCCAGCATTTATTGCCCATCCCTAACATCGACAAATGTGAAGTATTGCATTTGGCAAAACAAACGAGGGCAGGATTATACAATTAAAAGTAAGGCCTTGGGTAGTGTGGTAGAACAAAGAGATCTACGGGTTCAAGTACATAATTCTTTGAAGTTTGCATCACATATAGACAGGGTGGTTAAGAAGGTGTTTAAGACACCTGCTTTCATTGATGAGACTTTTGAGTACAGGAGTTTGAACATCATGTTGAGGGTGAACAGGGTGTTGGTGAGACCTCTTCTGGAGTACTGTGTCCAGTTCTGGTTGCCCTCTTATAGGAAGGATATTATAAGCTGGAGAGGGTTCAGAGAGATTTAACAGGATGTTGCCGCGAATATAGGGTTTGAGTTATCAGGGGAGGCTGGAGAGGCTGGGACTTTTTTCATTGGAGCGCAGGAAGTTGAGGGGTAACCTTATACAGGTTTATAAAGTCATGAGGGGTGATAAGGTGAGTGGTATACTCCTACAGTCCTTATACTCCTCTAGGGATTCATTCGATCCCAGTTATCTATTATCTGACATATGCCTCCTTTTTCTTGACCAGAACCTCAACTTCTCTAATTATCCAGCATTCCCTATTCCTACCAGCCTTGCCCTTCATACTAACAGGAAGATACTGTCTCTGTTGGTGTGGATGAATAACAAATCAACACCCAGGAGGGAAGTCACGAAAATATTTTGAGGGGGGACCTACATAGCCATTGTAACAGACATTTTATTGGTAATGTGTTATTGGGTGTTTCGAGCCTTGTGAAACCCGACAGGTAAAACAGAACGAGAAGATTCGGATCCATGCGGTAAATGCTTTTATAGTTGTTCCCATGGGCCAAGGGAAGCAGAAGGGGAGATGGTGGTGTTGGCACGGTATCAGTAATCCAAGCCACAGGTTAATTGTCAAAGGAACAAGGTCTGAATCCTACTATGGTACCATTCAGTAAAATCTGGAATTGAAAGCTAGTCTATTACTCATGTTACCACTGCAATTAGTATAAAGCTTATCAGATTCACTAATGCTTTGTCTGGCTTACATGTGACTCTGGGTAGACAGTAATGGTGAATCTTCTTTGCCAACTGAAATAGCCTAGCCAGCCACAGTTGTTAAAGTCTTCTGTGAGATAATTAGAGATGACCAATTAAAAATGCCCACATCTCACATACAAGAAAAAAGTTAATCATCCTAATACCATACAACTTCCTACCCCTTCCAGAAATCCTGACCAAACCTACACCTCTCTCAAACTCAGAACCAGCAACCTCACCCTCCTCTGAACTCTCCGCAAATCTCCCATCCAATGCGACCTTTGAACCAAAATAGTCCTTCCAATCTACATTTGAAAATCTACATATTGGGACAGAAAACATTCAAAAGCAATCACTCTGTTCAATTCTGCAGGAACTCTAGTTCAAGTCCTGAAATGCTCCTGCAGCCCTCCCAGCTCATTCTCTGTGCAGTCTGGAGTCCCTTCAGTATCAAAATCCTCCTGGAACTTGCTCGCTAATAGTACTATACTCCCAAGACTGCAGCTGTTCAAGAAGGCAGCTCACTATCACATTATCCAGGGAAATGAAGTATGGGTAATAAAATATTCACCCAGCCAGCAACATCCACATCCTACGAACAGAAAAGAAACTGTTTGCCAGAGATTCACTGTCTCATATACTGTGCTGGGACTATACTGCAATTGTAATTTCTTACTCATTGTCATTTGGCAGTGACAATCAAAGGTTCCAAGTGTGATGTTTGTTACCATCCTGTCCATAGTGAGATTGGTGGCCTAATGGTAATGTCACCAGACTAGCAACCAAGGGCATTGACGCAAGGGTTTAGTTCTGATCCTGCCAATGTTTTACTTAATTTATTATTCTTAAAAATCTGGAATATGAAGTTAATTTCAGTATCGTTGAGTATGAAACAACTATCAATTGTTTATAAAAACTCACCTGGTTCACTAATGTCTTTCAGGGAAGGAAAGCTGCTCTCACTACCTGCTCTGGCCTATTTTTGACTCCAGGCCCACTGCAACAAGGTTGACACTTAGCGATGTTCTTCAAAGTGTTATCATGCCATTCAGTGCAAGGGTAATTAGAGGTTTGCAATAAATGCTGGCCTTGTCAGCAACGACTGCAACCCATGAAAGAATAAAGGAGAAATGCATCAGTTGTGGCTCCAATATTTAGCTCCGTTCCATTCAGGGAATGTGGGCATCACTAGCTAACTCAGCATTTATTGCCCATCCCTAACTGCACTTGAGAAAGTGATGGTACACCATATTTTTGAACTGGTGTGGTGAATATGCATCTGGAGGAATGGATTTTGACCCAAAAACAATGAGAAATAGGTGTGCTCTGGGAGAGGAGTTGGAGTGGTGGTGTTCTCATGTACCCGATGTTTTTGTACTTCTAGTTGGCAAAGGTCAGAGGGTTTGCGAGGTGATGTCTACCTCAAGCCTGAATAACCAGAGCTGGACATGAGGTAGAGGCATGGATATACAAAGGAGCAAAGTCAGATGAAGCAGCGTAAGAAATGCCAGAGATTTACTGTCGTTTCAAAAGTGAAGGTACATTCCTATGAGAAGGACATAAGACGGTAATATTTTTGCCAGTTTTCTTCCATCCAGAAACAGTGGTCTTGCTCCTATCAGACCAATAAGGGATAACAAATTATTCTTGTAATTTTTTTACATCAACTTGTTTGTCAACCTGACCTGCCTCCAGGACAGGTGGGTCTCCAAACAAGACCTCTAGCCAAGAGGTAGGGACACTACCACTGCACCACAAAAACTTCAAACAAATCTTGTAAATTTACCAGTTATTGGCCTCTAGTTCCCAATATTAACTGAGGGGGAGAGACAGCATTATTGAGGGAGTGAGAGAAGGACATATTGTCAGCATCAACTGAGGGAGGAAGAGAGTGTCAGCATCAACTGAGGGAGGGAGAGAGAGAATGTCAGCATTAACTGAGGGAGGAAGGGAGAGAGAGTGTCACTATCAACTGAGGGAGGGAGGGAGAGAATGTCAGCATCAACTGAGGGAGGAAGGGAGAGAGAGTGTCACTATCAACTGAGGGAGGGAGGGAGGGAGAGAATGTCAGCATCAACTGAGGGAGGGAGGGAGAGAGAGTGTCAGTGTCAACTGAGGGAGGGAGAGAGAGTGTCAGTATCAACTGAGGGAGGGAGGGAGAGAGAGTGTCAGCATCAACTGAGTGAGGGAGAGAATCACAATTAACTGAGAGAGGGAGAGAATCACAATTAACTGAGAGAGGGAGGGTGATAACACTGACTTTGAAAATGATGAATGGAGAAAATCAGCATTGACTAGGATGAAGAAGAGAGAGATTCAGCATTAACTAAGAGAGGGAAGGACAGAGAGATTCAGAATTGATCGGGGGTGTGAGGGAGGGAAAGTGTCGGTGTGAACTGAGAAAGTGAAGTGGGGTAACAGTGACAGCATTAGCTAATGAATTGAGGGGCACTACCATCCCAACAGGCAGTGAGAAAGGAAGACGTTAACATTAATTTGTCGAGTTTGTTAAAATCACAGAGTGCACTAAAGCTGGCAAATGTTATTTTGAGGACTCACCAACCTCTCCCTTTACATCAGTTGAGATGAGAGGAGAAAGCAGTTTGAAAGTGTGCTGCTGTGAATTGCAGGACTGGAGGTGCACAATGCAAGGAATAATGTTTTAATGTAGTTTTCCTTTCAATGTACAACTTTTAACTGGTTGCCATGACTTTCAGAATTTTAGTAATTGGTAACACATGATGACTAAATGACTGTTCAAATCCTCGCTCGGGGATGAAATTTCTTAATCAACAAAATGAACCAATATTTTACAACTGGAACCTGTATGTCACTGTAAAATTAGTTAGGGAGGAAGGTTAGCTGAGAAAGTGAGAGAGGGTGCTCAGCCAGTAATTCCTTATCTATCATCAGAAAAGGAAGTTAAATTCCCCCACTCTGAAACCATTTTGTTCAACTCACTTCCACTGGTACCCGCATCTGTTCCTGTTATTCTTTAAGAGAAGGCAGTCAAACATTGCGTGTTCCGTTCTCATTTGTGTATGACTTAATTCCCTGGTAATTATTTTCTGTGGGTTTGGTTTTGTCTTGACCAGACTCTAAACTTCCACAGTTCTCAGCAGGTTGTCTGCTACATCAAAAGTAACAAACAATTTTTATATTATTACGGATCTTGCAAACTTCTAATCCATGAATCACAGCCAATGTCACCAAGTTCGGTCATAATTTTTATACAATTTCCACTGTACATTGCTATCTTAGCACTCTCAGTTCAGTCGGGCCATGTCAACAGTCACTGTGTAGTTGCAAGTTCTGCTCACTAGGCAGCACAGTGGAGTGAGTCTGTGAAGCTGTGGAGTAGGAGGTTAATGTAAACCAATCAGTGATGTATCTGACAGTGTAATCAGGACATGGGCAGAATGCAGAAAGCGAGAAAAAAAGAGATAAGAGTCTGACAAAGACTGTGAGAGAGGCAACACTCTGTAACAGACTGAAGAAATGCATATAATGTGAATAAAGAATTGGGATTATTTTACTATATCTACATCCAGATTACTGGAATAGTCAGAAGATAAACACAACTGACCAGCCCAAACCTAAAGGGAGCAGCCTGGCTTTCATCTGAGGATAGATCTCTATTCCATGGTTAACCCAATCCCAAACCAGAAGCTCCCTAAAACAACCCATGTGCATCAACTAACCATCATTTTCATGTCATTTTATCGTACACAATTAAACCTCTATTTTTCTTCTTGTCTGCTGTTCTCCGATGCAAATGTGTCTAAATTTCCTCCTCTTATGCTGACACAAGTGATTATTATTGATGTGAAACATTCAACAGTAGGTTTTTAGGTTAAGCTGGAACCTGATGCATTCCTATACACAAGGTGTTACTTGTGGTTCAACTCATTGAATCTCACTTAAACCAGATTTTACTCTCCCCAGAAGCTCAAGTGTTAAATCTAGGCTGACACTGCAAAGGAATTGTGAGGGAGTGTTGCAGAGTAGGAGGTGCAGATGTTCACATAACAGGAGCTTAAACCAAGGCCATGTCTGCCCTCTCAGTCGGATATGAAAATATATAGTTCCCTGCCTGAGGTACGTCCAACCCATAGCACCATGTTCTCCACCAAGCACAGGGCAAGGAGGCAGATTGTGATTATGCCTGAGCCAGAACAGGGATCGATTGGCACTAGTTTGATTTATACCAGCCATCTAGCTCTGCAAGGAATCCAAGTTGCTGTGGCAACATGCTCTTGTAGTCCAGAGCTGAGAAAAATGATGGTAGAGGCTCCAATTTTCTTTCCACATGCGGTTGACCAGGAATCTCTCCTGCTCTTACAACCTGCCAATGACGTGCGTTGGGAGCATTTACAAGATGATACCCAAACCAGTTAGCCATGTAATTAATGCATCTTACTTGACCATCAACAACTGGAGTGGGATTTGAACCCTGAACTTCTAGCTCAGAGGCAGGAATGTCACCCACTGTGCAGCAAGGCACATCGTAGGCAATGGACCAAGTGCAGTTAACTGGGATTAGTATGCTTTGGTGTTTGTTGGTCAGCATAGACATGGTGGGCCAAATGGCCTGTTTCTATGCTGTATAAATCCATGACCCTCTTATACTTTACTGCTTAAAACTCCTATGACATTAAGAGCGGGAGAGTTTCGTCCTGGCATCCTGACCAATGCTTGTCCCTCAAATATCACTAAAACAAAATTCTCTAGGTGTTGTCACATGGCCCTGTGTGGGATCTTGCTGTGTGCAAACTGGCTGCTGCATTCCATACAACATTGGCAATATTTCAGCAGAACACTTTAATTGGTTGTCAAGCACTTTAGGATTCCTGAGGTAGTGGAAGGAGCTAGATGAATGTGTTTTCTCATGAATCCAGAACCTTTGACAGCAGAGTCAGGAGTGTGACTGATGAGCCAACACTGATGTTGAGCTGCCTCCAGCAATGTGACATTTCTTATAAAGCAGAACTGTACCCAGCATTAAAGCTGCAATCAGACCAAAGCTCTGTGCAATTAGATCACAATTTTCTGAACAGGATACCACAGATATTGGTAATCTGATATAAACCCCATTGAAGCTGCAATGCACAGGACACTTGTAGTACTTGCAAGGGAGAGGAGTTTAGTACTAAGTTATGAACAAAAATAGAAGTTGCCAGAAAAGCTCAGCACATCTGGCAGCATCTGCGAAGTAAAATTCAGAGTTAACATTTCAGGCCCAGTGACCCTTCCTAACAGAGGTTGCTGGAAAAGCTCAGCAGGTCTGGCAACATCTGTAAACAAAAAAGATCAGAGTTAAACTTATCTTCATCTTTAAGTTCCGGTGTTTTCTATTTTTAATATGAAATGCTGCTCAATATAGAATCCCTACATTGTGGAAGCAGGCTATTTGGTCCACACTGCCCCTTCAAAGAGCATCCCACCAGACCCACCACCCTACCCTATAACCTTGTATTTCTCATTGCTAGCCTACCTATTCTGCATATCCTTGCACACTATGGGGCAATTTAACACAGCCAATCCATCTAACGTGCACATCTTTGGACTGTGGGAGGAAACCAGAACACCCGGAGGAAACCTACACAGACATGGGGAAAATGTGCAAACTCTGCATAGACGGTTGCCCAAGGGTGGAATCGAACGTGAGTCCCTGGCACTATAAGTCAGTGCTAACCACTGAGCTTCCATGCTGCCCTCATGTTAGGGATTCCTCAGGCTGCAATATATCCAACAGTCTCCACCAATGCTCAGTGGGAGCAGTGTGTACTATCTATGAGTTGCACTGCAGAAATTCAAACTTTCCAAACCCACAACTACTTCCATCTGGAAGGACAAGGCCAGCAGCTACATAGGAGCACCACCATCTGCAAGACTCACCCCACGCCACTTACCATCCTGACCTGGAAATATATTGTCATTTCTTTAGTGTTGCTAGGTCAAAACCTATGAATTGCCTCCTTAAGGGCATTTGGGTCTACCTACAGCACTTGGACTGCAGCAGTTCAAAAAGGCAGCTCACCACCACCTTCTCAAGGGCAACTAGGGATGGACAAAAAAATACTGACCCTACTAGCGATGCCCATGTCCCATGAGTGAATAAAAGTCAGAAGAGTGCCGAGTGGGGACATCAAAGAGATATAGAAAGTCAAGGAGAAGATAAGACAGAGATATATGAACCAAATGTGAAACTCAGAGAAACCAGAGAAGTATGAATGAAAAAAGATAAGGAGAGAAGACAGGGTGGGGAGGAGAAGGAGGAAGGGAGAGGAAAGAGTAAAGAGAAAAGAGGAGACAAGGAAAGAAAGATTGACAGTTAACTGTTCCTATTGCATCTCCATGCCAATTATGGCCCAACCAACCAGCACCCTGCTCTAATGCTGTATAAATTTGTGCCCCTTTTATCAAGTCTGTTTTTTGTGTCCTACTTCTGGTGAGGGCAAGACAAAAAGCTTTGCTTTCTAATCTCCTTTCGTTAATTGAAAGAAAAGTGAGAAGGAACAGAGAAAGGAAAGGCAAAGAGTTTCAAGAGAGAAGAGAAGAGAAGAGAAGAACCAGCAGGGACACAATGGGCAGAACAACCTCTTTCTATGATGTGCATTATGAGTAAAGTGTTGATGAGCATTGACAATTTCACAAATAGACCCTTCCCATGAGGAGCTTCCCATAGGTATGCCTGGGCATTCATAAGCTGCAAATCCACCATTTTCTAGTGAGCATTGCTCCCTTCTACAGGCATTCAGACAGGGTGTCTCTAGATTTGCTAGAGACAAGGGTATCAGAAAAAAACTGCACACTGGATTGGAGCTCATTCCCACTCTTCTGGCTGTAACTCTGCCAGAACTTCAGTGGCAGCCACTGATGTGCACAACATGTGAAAGAGGAGCAGCAGGCTATGCGACTTTGTAAGTCTGCCCGTACTCTTGAATGCACAACTATCTCGGCAAAGTGCCCATGGTGAAAAGACAGAAAGCATCTCCAAGGAAGTTATTGGTGGCACAAATAACTGTCAAAGATGACAGGAGACAGAAAGTTTTATAGTGAGGCTTTGTGATGCAGTTTGACTTTACAGTGGCACATTGCTCAAGCCACGATGTGATCATTCATTATAAAAATGATTATGAAAGCATCTGGCAAGGGCTAAATCTCATCATTTGGGAGAGTGATGTGACATTTATTTTTCTGATTCCTTTTGTTAAACACCAATTCCTTGCCTTTTCAACTGTCAGCTGTGTCTCAGTCAGTAAGAGGCTTTGAGACAGAAATATGGGAAAACAGGAGCAGGCCTTTCAGCCCCTCAAGCCTCCTACATCTTTCAAACAGATCACGTCTGATCATCATCATTTTTCCCTACTCTCCAATATCCTTTGATGTTATTAATATTCAACAATTGGATTATGCTCAATGACTCAGCGTACACAGTGCTCTGGGGTAGAGAATCCCATAGATTCAATACTCTCCTGGTGAAGAAATTCCTTCTCATCTCAGTCTTGAATGGCTTTCTCCTTATTCCAGATTCACCAACCTAGCCAAATCCACTCTGTCACGCCCTATCAGAATGTTGTAAGTTTCAATGAAATTTTTGGTTTCAACCTCAGCGTAGGAACTTGGACCAAACTTTGTAACTGACACCCAAACCCAGTGCAGTTCTTAGGGAATGCTGCACGGTCAGACATGTCCTCTTTCAGGTAACATGTCAAAATGGCAGCACTCTAAGTGTGAAAGATCAAAAGAAAAAAAGCAGGGAAGATCTCATCAGTCTCCTGGCTAAGATTTATCTCTAAATTAACATCAAAGCCATTCATTTTCTTAGGTCTATTCATAGGAATACAAGCATTTTATAGAATCCCTAAAGTGCAGATAGATGCCATTCGGCCCATTGAGTCTGCACCAACCCTCTAAAGAGCAACTCACTGCCCTAGCCTATCCCCATAACCCCATATTAACCATGGCTAATTCACCTAGCCTACACTCCCCTGGACACCACACAGCAATTTAGCACGGCCAATCCACCTAACCCTCATCTTTGGACCGTAGGAAGAAACCAAAGCACCTGGAGGAAACCCACGCAGACACGGGGAGCACATGCAAACTCTACACAGTCACCCGCGATTGGAATTGAACCTTGGTCCCTGGCACTGTGAGGCCCCATTTGTTGTAAAGCATTCTGGGACATTTTAATGTCTTAAAATGCACAATATAAACCAAGGTTCTTTCTTTCACTTTTAACTTGAGTTCCTATCACAATATTCTGCGCTGCCTTCGTGAGTTGAGCAGCATCACACTAAATTCAACTAATCGGGCAGCAATGGAAAAAGGCTGATCAAGATTCATCTGCACAAGCGATCATTACCTGCCATCATGAAGACAGCTTATGAAATTCAGCTTTACATTCCAAGCTGAAGAACTGAATGCAAAAGACTGCAAGCAGGACTTTGCATTCCATAGAACAAGCCAAGAGGCAGAAACATCTACCGATAAGAATTCGGCTTGAGGTTGTTACAACAACAAAGGCTGCGCTTCGAAAGTAATTTGCCTGTGAAGCTTCAGAGTTGTTTTGACATGCTAAAGGTGGCTTATAAATTAAAGCGTTATTATACCTCGAATTCCCAGCTGCCTGGAGTCACATCAACAGCCTCTCCTACCGATGGGTTTATGTAAAATTACAGATCACATGAAGAAAGAACAAACCAACATTTGTTCCTGTATAAGATATTCCACTGGTGCGCAGTGATCTGAATCTGTAGTTTTATGTATTATTTTCCATGGTACAAGAACTTGCATTTATATATCATCTTTAATATAATAAAACACCCCAAAATGCTTCACAGGAGATTTGAAGAATTTGACTCTGAGCCAAATTCGGAGACTTTAATACAAGTGACCAAAAGGGGTAGGCTTTAAGGAACGAGAGAGAGGAGGAAAAGAGGCAGATAGGTTTAGGGAGGCAATTTCAGAGCTTTGGGCCAGAGTATTATGCAAATGATCATGATAATGAGATTGTGATGTCTATCATGATATAACAGTAACATTGCAATTTTGTACAAGACATTGTCAAGGAAGAATAGAACAGTCTATATCTGCAAGAGACATACTTACGGGTGTAAATAAGTATTTACAGGACCTACTAGAGTCAGGCAGCAGACACTGTTAAGTAAGGGGAAACTAATACAGGCCACAAACCACAAGAAGGGACAAGGAGAGCCATTCCCTCAGCGTGCAGAATGAGCCACAAACCTAGTAGCAACATAAACCAGGGTCGAAGGGCAGCTGAGGTCAAGCCTCATAGCAATATAAACCAGAGTCAAAGGGCAGCTGAAGTCACAGGCAGCAATGCAGATTTTGAAGTGACATTGCAGATCAGTAAGGCAAAGCTGGCTGCCTTGTCAATCCATTCAACATACAACTATTTTTAAGGAGAGACCTGGATTTCTCTTTAAATCGATTCAAGGAAGCTTCTACTGTAGAAAGCAGGTAGTCTCTGGAGGGTTAACTGACAAGATTATTTAATTTAATAATTAAATTATTATTTAATAATATTAAATAATAATATTTAATATTATTATTTATTAATCGCATATTTATAATTATAAGATGGTAAGTAGTGGTGAGAATAGTCTACGTTGTGTTGCTCTGAAGGGATAACCAGTGTCCTACAACGTTTGCATGTATTCACTGGAGTGTGGGGACTTGCAGTGAGTGGTAGAGTCCCTACATCTGGCCCAGGAAGTCCGTATTTAAGTCCTACCGAACAGGTTGATTAACACATCTTACTGGCACATGTACAGTGCTTCAGTGATTGCTCATAGTGTTAGTAGCATGTAGACAAAGTGATGGTATGTATTTACTCTTCAGTTGAGCCTAATATTCTCACAAGAAACAATTATTTAATTCATATGTAATGTAACTAGCTAATGTGTAATATTCAATACACCTACTATTCATCAAGGTGAAACCTATAGCCTGCTGAAGAGTTTGTGCAGGCATCCTTCACCATGTTATATCAGTAGTTTAGACTGATACCAGATTGGGTGAAGAAGGATTGGGTGATAGTGAATCTAGCGAAAGCTTAATCACATATTTCTTATTATTATTATATTTAATATTATTATTTATTAATCGCATATTTATAATTATAAGATGGTAAGTAGTGGTGAGAATAGTCTACGTTGTGTTGCTCTGAAGGGATAAAAGTGTATGCACACTAAATGTCACTATGCTGGGTATTACCCAGTCCCCAGGGGCAAATCGCCCTCCACTTAATGGATGAGTCCATTGGTGATATCATTAATTAACTCACATTCTGGCCCGCTCATATTTTCTGTTAAACTCCCAGCATTATCCAAGAGAACACATGGGTGAGGGTAGGAAAGCCAGCTAGCCTATCCCTGTGCCATGTTTTCTTATACTTAAATCTTTCAAGCTATTGGGAAAATTCAGAGAAGGTTCATTACAATCTCGGTTATAATCAAGCAGACACTGTAAATTAGGACAAGAACTTCCAGCAACCATAAAAAGCTATCATTAGATCTGGCAAGTGTGATCCATTTTGATCCATTTCATTACAACATTCCTCAAAAACATATTAAATTGCCTCGTGAACCTATTCACAATAATCTCACTTATGCCTAATTTATTAAACAAGTCTACTTCTACTCAGGTGCTAAATTCCACCAGCTGTCCCGTCTTATCCCTAAGTTTATCATCACTGTAAAGCCTTTCACTTCAAACTGTTAACCATTCTCTCTTTGTCCAGGTTGTGATTGGCTCTCTAGTTTATCAACTCAGAAATGATCAGTTCTGGTCTGAGCTTTCCTCTCATAATTCCTCCTCAGCTTCAAGTACAACATCCAACGCAAGCCTTGTTCATCTTTTTACCCATCATAGTGTGAACATTAGTGCTCACACACACACATACACACAAACAAACAAAACTGATTGTAATGAGGTCAGTGAGGTGGATCTTATAGAATATGAGTTGCCTCATTGGGGCTATTAACCTGGTCCAATCAGGGAGCCCTGGCTGACAGATATAAACAGGAGTGTCTAAGGTTCTGTTCACTCTGAGGGCTGGCTCTGAGGAAGCCGGACCAGTGTCAAGTACTATGCATGTGTAAATAAAGGCTGGCTTGGTGATGGGATACTGGATTCCATGGAGTTATTTCAGTGACAATGAGAGGGAAAAAATGGGTCGGGATTTTTGACAAGGTTGAAATGACTGGCAGAGGCATCTGAATTTGGTTTAACCCTTAATGAAATGCTGAGAGGCCATTTGGTATGTGGGATTAATGATGTAACCACGCAAAAGTGCTTCTAGCTGAAGCCCAACTGGACTACAAACTGGCACTACAACTGGCTTGATCATTAGAAAATGTGGCAAGTAGAACATATGAGTTGCCGGGTATTCTGACACCCTCGCCAGTCCAACTGAGCTTGGGGAACACCACTTGAGAGCAGGCAATTGTATAGCTTCACTCAGGACATATCCTGAACAGAGGGACACTGGGTCAGCCCAAAGCAAAACCCCAAGAAAAAGCCAAGCCTTGGCCAAACGGTTAACATTTTCTTCAGGATATGGGCAGCTAGCCATTGTAGTTGCTGTCGGTATGAGGACTCGAGACAGCAAAAGAGTCCAACTAGAGTTAAATTAAGTAAGAGAACTCAGAGGCCAGTATTCAGGAGGGTGCACACCCTTGAAAGTCCATCTACATTTGGTTAGGAATGGTTAAATTTCTTAGCAACATCCAAATCAGAAACAATCAAAATAAACATCTGGTTCAATGGTCACCTGGTTCTAATGGAGGTTGATACCAGCATGGCTGTATCACTGATTGAGGAACCAATCTTTAACAAAATTCACTCTGAACTCCAACTCTTAAGTTTGCATAAGACCTCTGCTAGGCTGAGAACCTAGAGCAAGGAACCTTTACAGATTAAGGGTGCAACTTCGGTTCTCTTATGAAAAGCAGCTGGTTCAGTTATCACTGATTGTAGTAAAAGGCTCAGGCCAAAGCTTGATGGGGTGAAATTGGTTGTGAAAGTTTAACCTTGCTTGGCTCAACCAGAAAAACCCATCTGCTTAATTAATGTCCTTTAGTAAAGGAAGCTATCATCCTTACCTAGTCTGTCCTACATGTGACTCCAGACCCACAGCAATGTGGTTGACTCCTTACTGCCCTCTGGGCAATTAGGGATGGGCAATAAATGCTGCCTAGCCAGCAACACTCTCATCCCATGAATGAAAAAAAAATTTTCGATTAGAAAATGGCTGTCTGAGTGAAGTCCTAATTAAATACCTGGACATTTTTCAGGAAGATTTAGGGACCATCAAAGGAGCCAAGGCCATCTTGCATGTTGACCAGGAAGCAATTCCATGATTCTAAAAGGCCCACCCAGTTCCATTTGCCTTACGGGCAAAAGTTGAGGCAGAAATCAGGAGGCTGGAAAGCAAAGGAATCATCAAACCGGTTCAGCTTGCAGAACATACAGCACCAGTTGTACTGACTCGGAAGCCCATGGGTTGGTTCACCTTCTGTGGAGATTTTAAACAAATGGTAAACTGCTTCTTGCAGCTGGATAAATACCCAATCCCTCGCATAGAGGACTTATACATAAAGCTCGTGGTAGACCTGTCTTTCACGAGGCTAAACAAGAACTATGAATACCTGCAATTGTGATTAGATTAGGACTCCAAGAGGTACACTACAATGAATACCCATAAGGGTTTGTACCAATATACGAGACTGCCAGTTGGGGAAGACCAATAAGGAGGACTTGGAGAACTTGGACAAAGTGCTTAGGCATTAGGCGGGCATATGTCTTAGAAGGGAAAAGTGTGTTCCAGGCATCCCAAGTGACCCACTTATGCGACAGAATTGACCTGATGAAGGAGCAGTGCTTAGAAAGCTTGTGATTTCAAATAAACCTGTTGGACTATAACCTGGTGTGATGTGACCTCTGACCTCAGAAGATAAAGTGAGGGCAATCAAAGGTGCCCCAGCTCCCAACTCTGTACCAGAGATTAGGTCTTTCCTCAGATTGGTGAATTACGGAAAGTTCACAAGTAACCTGGCTTCCTTCAGGCACCCTTACATCTACTATTGAAAAAGGGTCAGCCAAGACGTAGCCTTTAGGGAAGTGAAGAAACTATCAGTGTCGAAGGTGTTGGCACACTATGATCCAAAGTGAGATCTGGTATATATGATATCGGGGTAGAGTTAGACTCACAGGTGGCCCAGTGGAGAGGAACATCCAATAGCGTGTGTTTTCCAGACTTTGGCTACAAATACTTCCAGAAAGAAAAGGAAGGTTTGGCGGTCACCCTTGGTGTCAAAATGTTCCGCTAATAATTTTACGAACATAAATTTGTGATAGTAACAGATCACAAACCCTTGCTAGGGCTACTCAAAGAGGATAAGGTTGTACCGACCATAGCTTCAGGTCAAATTCAGTGGTGGGCTCTCATTATAAGTGCGTACAATTACAAGTTGGAACAGTGTCCAGGAGGCCAAGTGGCAAATGCGGATGCCTTGAGCTGCCTCCCGCTTGCAGGTACACCACCAGTGGTATTACCACTGGAAGAGTCTGTTGTGGTTTTAAACTTTCTGGACACCTTTCTGGTCACCGCTAACAATATCAGACTGTGGATGCAAAAACTAAAACAGCAGGTGATGATGGAGGAAACCAAAGGGCCACCACAACCAGAACTGAAACCTTTCTGGACCTGGTGAGACTACATTACCATAGAGGGTGGCATTTTATTATGAGGAACAAGAGTGATTGTCCCGAGCAGAGGTCACCACCAGATACTGGTTGAACTCCACCAGGGTCATCCAGGCGTGTCCAAAATGAAGATTTTTGGTGAGAAGTTACCAAGACTGGATGCAGATATAGCCGCGTTAGCGGGGAAACGCCCAAGGGGCCAACAAGGGCAAAAATTACCACCAGCAGCTCGTCCACATTCATGGAAATGGTCAGGGAAGCCCTGGACTCGGTTACAGGTCGACTATGCAGGTCCTTTACGGGATCAACGTTCTCAGTCATTATGAATGCCCACTCAAAGTGGTTGGACATGCACAGAGTTCACTCAACAAACACAGGGACAACAATAAAAAAGCTGCGAGCACCTTTTGCAATAAATGGACTCCCGGAAGTATTGGTCACAGATAACTAGCCGTTGTTTAGCAGCAGGGAATTTCAGTATTTCTTAAAGTCGAATGGCACTTGACATATAAGTCAGCTCCAGACCATCCATCATCCAGTGGTCTGGCAAAAAGAGCAGTCCAAACTTTGAAGGTAGGCTTAAAGAAACAGCCTACAGCTTCACTAGATACCAAACTGTCCTGGTTCTTATTTGATTATTGGCCAACCCCTCATGCAACTACAGGGATCATTCCAGCAGAGTCGCTAATGGGGAGAAAACACCGCACCAGGTTAAATCTGATCATCCTGGACCTGGAGGGGAGGGTGAATTAGCATCAGGAATGCCAATGCCGGATACAAGACTCCTCTAAGCGAGAGAGACAATTTACTTCAGGAGATGAAGTTGTGGCCGAAACCATGGAAATGGCCATGCAGGGGTAAGAGGTATGATCAATGAAACGTACAAAATTTGGCTATGTGAGGCAGCCTGAATAAGCATGTGGACCATTTGAAAGCTGCAAACTCACAAATGGGACAGCAGCAAAACATACCCGGCCTCTCAGAACAGCCTGAAAGACTGTCGGAACTGGTGGGTTCTCCCCCTCCATCTAGCGTTGAAGAAACCTTGGAGTCTGAAATGAGCACAGCGGATGTCGCAGCCTCAGCTACACTTCCTTGCCTACTCTGACACTATTTGAGTGCCTTGACCGTCAAGAATCTATGTAATCCCTCCTTAAAAATATTCAATGACCCTGCTTCAACTGTTGTCTAGGGAAGAGCATTCCACAGACGCTTAAAACCTCCAAGAGAAAATTTCCCCTCATCTCTATCTTAAATAGTGATGCCTTCATAGAATAATTAGAGGAGAGGTGAGAAAATATTTTTTTCACACAGACGATAGTGGGAGTCTAGCCTGAATGGATAGTAGAGGCAGAAATTCACAACTCATTTCAAAAATACTTGAATATGGTCTTGAGGTGTCATTCCTACAGTGCTATGGACCAACAGCCAGGAAGTGGGATTAGATTTTTCAACAGTTGTTTCTAGCCAGCACAGAAATGATGGACTGAATGGCCTTGTGTTTGCCATTTATTTATGTTTTGTACCCCTGCATTGTGGCTTGGCTTCACAATATTGATGCAGGTTTGCCTTTAGCATGGCATTTTACCTGATGTTACCTTATTCCTTGTAACATAAGAAACTAGGTATGGATGCCATGGTATTGAAGAATCTGACAGACATTTATTGCCAAGAGCCATTTTCCACCGATTGCAACAGAGCAGTATTAAACACCATGCTCCAGGTGGCATCTCAGGCTTCATGATCCCAGATTAAGATGGTTTATGAAATCTCTAGACCCTCAGGTCACATGGTAAGATGCAGTGCTGACATCATGAACATGAGACACGACACGATATAATACACAAAAAATCTGCAGGGCTCTTAACTCTTTTATCTCTAGATATTCGAACCTGTTGCTAAAATAGAAAATTAACTAGGGCCAGTCCTGTCAATCTACATTCATAATCTTTTAATTTGCTTGCTTGTTCTCAGGGCAAGGGTAACTTTTTTTTATCTCTAGACATTTGACCCTGTTGCTAAAGAAGATAATTAACTGAGGCCAATCCTGTCAATCCACATTCATAACCTCAGGCCAAGGGCATTGTCGGTAAAGCCGCATTATTGGCATCCCTGAACTTGCCAGGGGAAGATAGTTAGAGGGCTGTCTCTTTGGACTACTGCAGTCCATACATTTACACAGCTTCTACATACCTTAGGGTAGGGATTTCAATCACTACAAAGGCAAAGAAATACCTGTCCAAGGTAGGATATTGCGTGGCTTGATGGAAAACTTGCAGATGATGATACACTAATGATCGTTTTGCTCTAATCCTTCTGTTGATTCAAAATTTGAAAGTTACAGTAACTTTTGATGACTTTTAATG
Organism: Rhincodon typus; assembly: GCF_021869965.1. Lineage (NCBI taxonomy): Eukaryota > Metazoa > Chordata > Chondrichthyes > Orectolobiformes > Rhincodontidae > Rhincodon > Rhincodon typus. Next base: position 10,055,223 of record NC_063368.1, read on the forward strand.
AGCAACCTACTAGCTAGTTTCACAATTAAGCTGCAAGGTTTCTTTGAGAAGCCTGGAGTAAAATGTCGTTTGACCTGTGTGCCCTGAAGGAAGGCTGTGACTTCAAGAAAATGCTGAATTTAATTGTACACTTCAGAAAAATACAACTCTGGTGACAATGTGATTAGCGTCTGCTGGGATTGTTGTGTTGCAGCTATTAGACGGTCTAATCTCTTTTCTCAAGCTCCGTAGATAATGAGGCAGTTTAGTCGAGTGAAGTGTCTGTATTTGCATATCAGAGAAACCTCATCTATGAATATTCAACAAGGTGCCAGAGGGGCTTCATTTGGCTTCAGATATTGTTTCCACAAAAAAAGGAATAGTGAATTATCCAGGTCCTTGGGGAAAAGACAAGCCATTACAGTTTACGTTTTAGCATCTTTATCTTAAATTGTAATACTCTTCATTCAAAGGTGAGAATGGGAACTGATAGTCTTGTTTTTCAATGGCATATTTAGGTATACATGTGAACACTAATAACCATCCAGCACATTGCACTCATCTTACACATTTTCTCGCCCTTGTTTTCTTTCTTTTATTCTATTTATTCTTCTTGTCTGTCAAACATTGCCAGGGAAGGTGATGGCCTGGTGGTATTATCGCTTCCATGGCAGATGGTGGAATCTGAATTCAATAAAAATCTGGAATTGACAGTCTTATGGCCACCATGAAACCAATTTTGATTGCAAGGAAAACCATCTTGTTTACTAATGCCCTTTAGGGAAGGAAATCTGCCATCCTTATCTGGTCTGGCCTACATGCGACTCCAGACCCACAATAAAGTGGTTGACTCTTAACTGTCTCCTGGGCAATTAGGGATGGGCAATAAATGAAGGCCTAGCCAATGATGTTCACATCCGATGAGTGAATTTAAAAAATCAACAAGAAATGAACTTCTTTGGAATTGAAGAAGGGTCACTGAACCCAGAATGTTAACTCTGTTTCTTTATCCACAGATGCTGCCAAACCTGTTGAGTTTCTCCAGCAATTTGTTATTATTTGAATTTAAAATGCTTGTTCGTTCCCAGACCACAATAATTTTCTTTCACAGTTCTGAGGAAGGGTCATCGCACCCGAAACGTTAACTCTGTTTTTTCCTTCACAGATGCTGCCAGACCTGCTGAGCTTCTCCAGCAACTTTGTTTTTGTTCCTAATTTACAGAATCCGCAGTTCTTTCGGTTTTTATAATTTTCTTTCACTTGCCCTCTCATTAGGGACAGGGTTGCTGGGTCTTAATGTGGGCCTTAATGATGTGAGCTGGAATCTTGAACAAATGATACCAGTCCTTGGGAATGGAGCAACTTCAACAAGTTCCAACCAAACTCAGCGTCGAGTTATGTAGTACTTTATCTTGTCAAGATATTATACGATTTTGTCAAACACCCTGTATCTTAGTACATATGACAACAATAAATCAAACCAAATCAAATCAAATTGAATATTGAAGATGTACGGCTTTGTCTTGGGCAGAGTCGAGCTTCTTGAGTGTTATTGAAGCTGCATGCATTCAAGCAAGTGGGGAGTATTCCAATACACTCTTGACTTGAGCCTTGTAGACGGTGGACAAGCTTTGAGGAGTACGGAAGTCAGGTACTTGCTACAGAATTCTCAGCCTCTGACCTGATCTTGTATCCATATAATCTATACAGTGAGTTCAATTTCTGATTAATGGTGACCCCTTAGAGTGTAGGGCTGTAGGGAGTGTACAGTGTGACCCATACCCCTATGGTGGGGTATTCAGCAATGGCAATGCCATTGTACATCCAAGGGACGATAACTACATTCACTCTCTTGTGTGGTGCAGATATTACTTGTCAGTCAAAGCCTGGATGTCCAAGTCTTACTGCATATGGGTACTGACTGCTCCAGGATCTAAACAGTGAATAGTGCTGAACATTGTGTAATCGTGGAAGTCACCTCCTACCCTACCCTTTCTAAACGAATCAAAATATCTTCCAATCCTTACCCTCTCATGCACTTATCAAGCTTCTCCATAAAGGCATTTATCTTAATAACCTCAACTCCTCCATATAATATCAACTTCCAAAATTCTAACCACTCTATCGATAAAGATATTGCTCCCGAATTCTTCATTGGATTCATTAGATACTTGTTACTTTGGTTGGAAGGATCTGAAAGGGTCAATAGTTGATTGCATGGAGTAAACGCTACCCACTGCGAGGATACCAGGAGGACTCGGTGGCAGAGTAAAGTAGGATTGAGGGGAAAGGAACCTAATGGTAGGTCATCCCAACCCTCTGAAGTGAAAACAAAATGTTATGGAGGCTAGAAATCTGAAACAAACACAGGAGATGCTGGAGAAACTCAGCAGGGCTGGCAGCATCTGGCAGCAGAGAGAAACTGTGTTAGTGTTTCGAGTCCAGTATGACTTGCCTTCAGTCAGACCAGACTCAAATTATTAACTCTGTTACTCTTTCTAGAAATGTAGAGTCTATTTATATAATCAATGAGTAACTGTAGAAAAGCAACACATATTGTTGTACTCTCATTAACCTGAATGTTGACTATCCCTACATCCACTAGACGCTAAAGAACGCTCACGCTGAGAAGATATGGAAAACAGTGCACTCAACAGAGAACAGTAGTGTAGGATTCTCTCAGAAGTGGAAGCATTTCCTCCATACAAAAGGTACCGTAACTGAGTCTAACAGCATTGCAGGTATAAACTAACTCACTACCAACATAAATAAAAAGGGATGAGACCAAGACTTGAAGGAAGGCACTAGTGAAGCCTGGACCATCAGGCTTAAGACCATAGCTTATCATCGATAAATGTTAACAATTTGTACGAGTTTTGAATTCAGACCTTGTATGTCTCCAGCTACTAGAAGCAATGGTATTCCTCTAGTTTGGATTAAGATCTTTGGGATTTTGAAACGATTTGATGAGATAGATAGACAGAAACCTCTTCTACTGGTAGGGAGTGGTCAGGACAATGAAAGCTAACCCTGAAATCAAAGCCAAGCTAATCAGAAGTTTTAAAAAGCACTTCTTTACTCAAAGGTAATAAAAGTGCAAAATTTTCTAACACAAGAAGCACTAAATGCTATCTCAATCAATAATTCTAAACCTGAGATCAACAGATCTTTTTTTCCACCAGAGTTTTAAGGGACATGGAACCAGAGAGAATGGATGGATGAAAATATGGATTACCCCGTGATGATAGGACAAGCTTAATGGGCTGAATGGCCTACTCCTGTGCCATGTGGCAACATGGGGAGTGTCTGATCAAGTATGGGAAATCAAGGTAGGACAAGCAGAATTTCTCATTCTGTTTCACTGTGGAAAGGCAACCCATTACGTTAAAAATAATTGTCTTTTTGATGGTCATTAGGTTGCCTAATAACTCATGAAGATTTACAGACGAGCTTTATTCAATTTAAGTAATGATCTTTCCTTTGGAATCACAGACGGCAGTAACTAGGAAGAGAAATATAAGACAAGCAAACAATCCATACACAATATGGAGAGATGGATGCACATAGCACTGTACTTGCATTTTTCTAATCTTTAATTATATTTGCATTCAGGAGCGCAGGGTCATAGAGTTAGCATCTCCTCTAAGCAACCACTACCACTTCCCCAACGTTGCACACCCCCTAGCTCTATCACAACACAGCTTCATTATTTAGTCACACAATAGAAGGATTTTGTTCTCCGCTATGTAATCTCAGATGGATTGTCTCAATTCTCTTTTTAAGATCTTGAATGGCTGGGAACATGAGTTTCTCCACCATCACCACCTCCCCTTTCCAAAACTTGGCAGCCATCACCCATCCAACGTTTATTAAGGTGACCAGCAAACACCAAATATCACTTTATCCCATTTGAAGTGCTGAAAATATGCATCTGTTTCCTGCCAAGATACACACAATAGGTTTCTTTCAAGGTTACAATTGCGGGCATTCTGGAATAGAGATTGCTGATCTCATTTACACTGAGACCATATTAGATAGGTTTCTCGTGTAGGAAGCATCGTAATCGTAAAAATCACAAGATGAAAGCAAACTCTCTAATAGAGTGTTGACTGTGATGTTTGAAGGCTTGTCGCATTTTCACACAGTCACATAATACGTTGATAGTTGTATTACGATGGGTTCAGTTACTGTAGAGTCACGGAGTCATAGAGCATGGCAACAGATCCTTCGGTCCAACTTGCCCATGTCAACCAGTTAATCTAGTTAAGTTAATCTAGTCTCATTTGCCAGCATTTGGCCCCATATCCCTCTAAACCCTTCCTATTCATGTATCTATCCAGATGCCTTTTAAATGTTGTAATTGTACCAGCCTCCATTACCTCCACTGGCAGCTCATTCCATACACATGTCACCCTCTGCGTGAAAAAGTTGCCCTTTAGTTCCCTTTTAAATCTTTCCACCCACACCTTAAACCTGTGCCCTCTAGTTTTGGACTCTGCTACCCTGGGGAAAAGACTTTGGCTATTCACTCTATCCATGCCCCTCATGATTTTATAAACCTCTATAAGGTCATTCCTTAGCCAGAGAAAATAGCTCCAGCCTATTCAGCCTCTCCCTGTAGCTCAAACCCTCCAACCCCAGCAACGTCCCTGTAAATCTTTTCTGAATACTTTCAGATTTCACAACATCTTTCCCATAGGAAGAGGGGTTATTTATTAGGACGGCAAAAATTACTTGAGAAACTCTGCAGTCTCTGCAGGTAGATCAGATGTAGTATGATTAATCAGGTCTCACATCCCTTTGTTATTTTCAGGGAAAATTGGGAATATTTTCTTGAATTTGATGGCCTCCTAATCCATACAGGAAAACCTTAAAATTGACCTATCTTGAATTTTTTGATTATATATTTATATCATATTTCAGGCAGTGACAGTTAATACCACAAGAATGCGAGAAGGTTGTTGAATCCCTACAGTGCGGAAACAGGCATTTTGGCCCAACAAGTCCAATCTGACCCACAGAGCATCCCATTCAAACCCATTCCCCTATAACCCACCTAATCTACACATTCCTGAACACTATGGGCAATTTAGCATGGCCAATCCACCCAGCCTGCACATCTTTGAACTGTGGGAGGGAACCAGATCAAACCCACACAGACACAGGGAGAATGTGCAAACTCTGCACAGACAGTCGCCCGAGGGTGAAATCAAACCTGGGTCCCTGGCGCTGTGAGGCAGCAGTGCTAACCACTGAGCCACCGTGCCGCCTCAATTGGAACAAGACGCCTAGAGCCAGGTTAGCCACTGAATAAAATCATGGCTGCTTGTAGCCTCAACACCGCTTTCCTCCCTGCTCCTGTTCCTAAATATAGCCCTTGACTCCCCTGTCAACCAAAAATCTAGCACATTCTTAGATTCAATGACCCAGCCTCTACAGCTTGCTGCGGGAGAAAATTCTAGACATCAATGGCCCTTCAAAAGAAGAAATTCTTCCTCAAATCTAACTTAAATGAGAACACCCTTATTTTGAAATTGCACTCCCTAGTTGAAGTCTCCCTATGAAAGGAAATGTCCTTGTAGCACCACAAGAATGGACGTGATAATAAGATGGTAATGCATACCATGCTGTCATTACAATAACAGTTTGCGAAGGATGAATGGAATATTCTGATGCTGACATAAGACCATAAGATCATTGGATACAGGAGCAGAATTAGGTCATTCGGCCCATTAAGTCTTCTCCACCATTCAATCATGGCTGATATGTTTCCCAACTCATTCTCTCCCCTTCTCCTTTGATCCCCTTACTAATCAAGAACATCTCTATCTCTGCCTTCAATACCCTCAATGGCTTGGCCTCCACAACCCTCCGTGACAATGACTTTCACAGATTCACGGCCCTGTGGCTGAAGAAATTCCTCCTCATCACAGTTCTGAAGGATCAGCCTCTAAGTGAAGGGACATGTCCTTAGGCCCCAGTCTCTACTACTAGTCGAAACATCTTCTCCACATCCACTCTATCCAGGCCTCTCAGTATTCTCTAAGTTCAAATGACATTCCCCCTTCATTCTTCTAAACTCCATCGAGTACAGACCCAAAGTTGTCCACCACTTTCCATCTGACAAGCCCTTCATCCCCAGGATCAGTCTTGTAAGCATCCTCTGGACCCCATTCAACGCCAGCACATTGTTCCTTAGATATGGGACCTAAAGCTGCTCACAATATTCCAAATGCAATCTGACCAGAGCCTTGCACAGCCTCAGCAAGTACATCTCTGCTCTTGTATTCTAGCCGTCTTGAAACGAATGCTAACATAGCATTTGCATTTGAACTTACAGAAACAGGTATTTTGTACAAAGGTGCAAATGAAAATGTTTGCAGATACTGTATAGAATCAAGGGCAACAGTAGCTTGTAGGTAAGTGGAAACATTACAAGTTGCAAAATACCAGCAAAGTCAGGTATACCATCTCTACAATTTGCAGAATAGAACACCGAGTTACAAATATCGTGACAACACTAAACCACTCTCTCAGCATTTATACTCAATCCCCCTTGGGATCTTATGTTTCAGCAGGATCGCCTCTCATTCTTCAAAACTCCTCCAATAAGGACAGGTCCACACTGCTCATGTTTTCCTCATAAGACAACGTCTTCACCTCAATATAAGTAACCCACTCTGGAATTCCAAACAAAAGATGCCAGAAAGCTGAAATAAGAACAGAAACTATAACTATTACTGTAAAGACAGAAGCTATTAGAAACTAATGATCTGAAACACTGGCCCAGAATGTACCTGTGCCTGGAAGGTTAGGTGAAAGGTAGAGTGGCTGGCAAAATTGCAGAGAACTCAGTCAGTTTGATCTCCTTGAGGCAGGCAGCCAACTTACATAATTAAAGACCCAACTGGAGCCTCTTTCCCCCTTATTTTGCCTTGGTATTTTGCTGTAGTGGAATAAGACCACCCCTTTTCCTGCACGGTGTATGGTTGTCAACAGTATGAGCCCATGAGGGAGCTGTTTAATGGAACAAGGAAGGGGACTGCAAGAAGGCAAGATTTTCCAAAAGAGTTTCCCACCAACCCATGGCCCCATGAAAACGTTAACATTTACATTTATTCACCAGCTCAGATGCTGAAGCCTCCTGCATTCCTCAACAGGGGCACCTCAAACCTCCTCTCTCCCCAAATCGGGCTGCTGAAATTTCAAAGCTGCCAGTCTTCAGATTAAACTGGTGGCACCAGGATCTTCCCCATTGTCTTTAATAGGACCATGAGCTCACAGACCACAAATTGTGAAGCTGTCAATGGTAACTTTGCCAAGGACATGCTCTGAACCTGCTTTCTACCTTGACACCATACTCCTCACAAAACTCAGCCCACTAACAGTTTCGCCCTCCATCAACCCTACTTGGCCTGCCAAACATTTCCAGCACTTTTTTGTCATAATTATGTGATTAATTATTTTATATCTATATTTCTGAGAGTTTGCCATTCCTGGAATTTTCCTTCGACATTTCTGCATCACGAGCACATGCCTGATAGCTGAAAGCATCATCCCATTCACTAGTCTTTATGTCTGGATTTCCACCATGAGTGGGGTGCAAAATAGCCAAGTCTGAACTTAACCCTATTCCATTAGTAAAACTGCCAGCAAGAGGGAACGGATTAGGAGCAGGATCACTGGCTGATATTCTTCCCTCATTTGCACTGTGATGAGAACAAAAGCCTTGGAGAGCCCATCAAAGGATGCTTTTGAATTGATCATCACTGGGTCGAGCTCCTTACCCAAAAGTACCGCAAAGGGGTACCTTCACCATATGTACTATTCAAGGAAAAAGCCTACAATCACTTTCTAAAGGGCGTCAAAGGACAACCAATAAAGGCCAGCCCAGATCCCAAGAGTAGACTTTTTTTTTAATTGAAACTGAGGTCCTTCTGATCTGTGTGATTGAATACCATACAAAACAGTACCTTGGATTTTATTGATAAGTACTGAGGCTTTTTACAGGCACCCTCCCAATCCCATTTCATTTGTATTTTATGACACTCTCGATACAATTTTTCACTGCTTAAAGCAGGGAAGTAATCTATACAAAGCCCTGTAAGCGTCACTGGGAATACAAAGGTAACAGCCACAGTGGGAGTGAAGATCTGGATGAGTTAACTACTAATTTCTCTGTCCATCTCAGCAGAAAGCCACTACTTTCCTTTGTCCATGAAAATGCAGTCAAGATTTGGCACTTACGGTCACAGGAAGAATTCATCTTGGAAACTTAATGACTTACAGCAATCTTTACTTCTAATAGCTGCCTGGACTTTCAAACTTTAGGATGGGAACTTCAGTGTTGATGGCATGTTAATTTGCCTGGCATGCAACTCCTCAAAGCTCAAGAAGTTCGACCCCATCCAGAACAAAGCAATCAACAACCTGATTGACACCCCACTCACCACTTTCACCAATGTTCAGCTACAGTAGTGCGTATCATGTACAAGACACACTGCAGCAACTCACCAGGCTCCTTTAGAAGCACCTTTCAAACCCATAATTTAGAGATCTGGAAGGATGAGGGCAACAGATACATGGGAATAGCATCAGTTGCAAATCCCCTCCCAAGACACACACCATCCTAATTTGCTACTACAACATCATTCCTTCACTGTTGTGGTATCAAAATTCTGGAACTCTCTTTGAACTGTACAGTGGATGTACTTACACAACACAGACTGCAGCAGTTTAAGAGGGCAGCTCACTGTCACATTGATGATTAAGGATGGGAAATACATCCTAGCCTAGCTAGTGACACCCACATTCAGAAAATGATTAAATATAAAAATAAAAATTTTGGTTTGCGCAGTAAAGAACAATTGATGTCAGGGACAAGGAATCTAATTTTACTGTGGGCTTTTACTCTTTGGACCGGGATTTGGTCTCTTCTTGGCAGCATTGCTTTTCAAGTTTGTAGGTTGGGAACTCACTCCCTAGATAACACTGTAGGTGCACCTACATCACATGAACTGCATTCAGGACCCACCACCAGCTTCTCAGAAACAATGAGGGAGGGAACATTAAGCGTTTTCCCGTTAACATCACCCTGTAAATGAACGATAAATAAACTTTGTAGAGACCCTTTTAAATAGTCCGTTGACAAAATATACTGTTTCGTGAGAATTCTGTATTAAGTACACCCCCTCAATTCCAACTCAATGGCTCACACAAAGGCATTGTGACAGACTTTGATCTCTATGTCAATGAGTTATCAATGAGTGTTTTTCCTCTGATTTAACAGCCATGGGTTAAATAAATTTTTACAAGGCAGAAAAATACAACTCAAGCCAATGCTGGTTACTATTGAGATAAAACAGATGAACCCTCTCCATTTCCCTCTCACTAGGAATAACTCCTGTCTATAAAAGTCAAAAGTCAAACTGTGTTCGCAAAGAACTCTGTTGCCAACATAATTCCTGGGAATGCCTCTGCAAATATTCCAGCACAATTGGCACAGGTAGATGTAAGTGCCACTTTCTGTTTCACCTTCTGGTCAGACACTGAGGCATGCCCAGCTGCTGTTGTTTCTGAAGATATTCTGGGAATTCAAACATGCTTCATTTTGGCTATTCACAGCTTGAGACCTGCCCCTGTGTCAGGCAGCCAGTGGGCCAGAAAAGACTAAAGTCTACTTTCCCACAACTCCAGTTATTTAAAAACAAAGGTCACGAAATAGGTTTGGATGAAATAGGTTTGACCTCCTGCCTCCAGAAGGCTAACTTACTAACATCCCTTTGAAAGAAAGATTTGCATTCATATGGCACCTTACATAAATTCAGGGCATCCCAAAACATTGTGCAAACTAATTTGGTTCTTTTAAAGTCCTGTTACTGTTGTAATTTAGGGACCTTGGCAAGCTAATTTGCACACAGGAAGCTCCCACAAACAGTAATGTAACAACAAGCAGATATTCTGTTATTGCAGTGTTGTTTGAGAGATAGCTATCAGTCAGAACACAAGGTAAACTTTGCTATTCGTGGATGTAGTGCCATGGTTCTTTTACATTCATCTAAAAAGACAGTTGGCTCAACTTGTTGGCTCAACCAAAAGACAATGCGTGTAACAATCCAACGTCAGACTTGATTTTGGTGCTCAAGTACCTGAACCTACAACCTTCCAACTGAGAGGCACATTGCTACCATCTGAACCATGACTGAGAATAATCCTAGACCATTAAAATCAAATGGTACCAATCCAGAGTTGTACTGGATGTCATTCCAGTCTTTAAAGCAGGGAAATCTTTAAGAGGGAAACCAGGGAATTATGGACCAGTTAGCCTGAAATCTGAGGTGAGGAAATTGTTGGAGTTTATAATCAAGGATCGGACAACTGATGACCTCAAAAACATTTCAATTAATCAGGGTGAATTAGCATGGATTCAGGAAAGGTAGGTCATGCCTGAAAAACCTCATCAAGTATTTTGAAGAGGTGACAAAGATGGTGGGCAGAGCTGAGTCGGTAGATATTGCTTACACGGACTTCCAGAAGGTTTTTGATAAAGTCCCGCACAAGAGACCATTAGCTAAGGTGGAAGCCCACAGAACTGAAGGCAAATTTCTAACATGGATAGGAAATTGGTTGAATGGCAGGAAACATAGAGTTTCAATAATGGGTAGGTACTCAAATTGGCAGGATATGACTAGTCCTGCAAGGATCTGTGCTGGGGCCTCAATTATTCACAATATTCATTAACGACATGAATAATGGCATAAGTATCAAAGATGTGCAGATTAGGTGGGTTGGCCATGCTAAATTGCCCATAGTGTACAGGGATGTGCAGGCTAGGTGCATTAGCCATGAGAAAATGCAGGGTTACAGGGACAGGGTATGGGATCGAGGTGGGTGCTCTTTGCAGGGTTGGTGTGTATTCAATGTGGCGAATAGCCTGCTTCCATGCTGTAGGGATTCTATGATTACTTGACTGTCAATCCTAAGCAAAATAGGTTTGCTCATAGCTGCAATTCTATTCACCATGGGCAGGGTAGATGTCAAAAAAAAACCATCCTCTGTCTGGTGGCTCACAGCAACTGCAGTCAGGCTGTTCACAAAATACACATTAACAATGCCTGCTAATGCCAAACCCTCAGAACAGTCAGTCAAATTTCCCACAAGCCCATTCCTGCCTTTTGACCTCCCTTATTGGAGTTTGGCAGGGGTTGACTGGCTATTTCTGGGCAGCTTTGGGCTGCAGATCTGTGCTGACTGGGAGCAGTACTGAACTGTTCCAGGGCTAATCCTGACATAGAGGCTTAATAATGCTCGAAGACGAGACGTTTATCCAGTCAGCCTGGCTTTCAGATTGAAATCAGACCTCTGAAGATGAAAGGCCAACGTAGTGAACCATCACTTCGTCCCTCTGGAGAAATTAAAAGACTTTTTCATGTTTCTCCTTTGGATTTAACAGTGAATTTCCAATTGAAGGATCAGCACCACTGTTATTTATTTTGCTCCTTGCAAGGCTAAAGCAGTGTACACACCATGAAAATAACAGAGGAAATGAACGAGATTAGAACAGCTGCTCAGAGTGTATGCTGGCGGTGCTAACTCCAGCATGTAAAATGCCAGTCCGCAGCTGTGGTGGAAGATTATATATAGACTCTTAGTCGGTTGTGTATTCCCTACTAACACAATTATAGCTATGGGACTTGAAGTGGAGATTGTTAACTATAAACTTATCATTGTTACATTTATGGATTTAATAACCATACAACACAGTAAACCACGCTCTGTATTAGACTATCCCCTTGTCACAAAAATCTTTTACTCCACGTCTCATCATTCACCTCTAATCTGCCAAATTGCGGTGCTCATAGCTAATGGCTAGGAAAAAGCCTCCTACGCAAAACCTTCTAAAAATCTTAATTCAAATATATTCAAATATTCACATTGCTTAAAGTGATAGAGGTAAAAAAAAAACTACATTTAAGTTCCACATTGACATAACTGCATTCAATTATGTATAATTTTTTTAAAAAGACAAATGAGATTCCAGGTTTTCAAGCTGCAGGGATTGAGTGCAATATTGAAAAGGTAAGGATAGATTTTGCGTAGAGCACTGGACCATTTTAGGAATCACTTCACAAAAAGAATTTTACAGCCACAGAGAAGAAATGGGATCACTGTGATCAGAGGATACAGTTAAAACAAGATTTGAAATGCTGGCCCTCAATAGAATATAGCAAAACACAGTTCCAGCTAAAACGTTTCACAGGATGATTAGGGAACGAGAGTTTCTAATGCCTGGTGAATTGGTAACCAGGTGACATCAGATTAGCATTAATATTGGATGCATTAAAAAATAATTTCTCATCCACAGATGTTAGAATAGAGAGGACATCTTTGTGAGTGACTTGAAAATAGAGATTACTGCAATGAGAACAGAAACACAGGAAAAGGAGAAGATATTAGATAAATGTGAGGTGTCACATTTTGGCAAGGAAAATCAAAGATCCTGGGGTGTGTTGCCAAACAAAGAGACCTTGGGGTGCAGGTTCATAGTTCCTTGAAAGTGGAGTCACAAGTAGTGAAGAAGGCATTTGGTACACTTGCCTTTATTGGTCAGTGCATTGAGTATAGGAGCGGGAGATCATGTTGTGACTGTACAGGACATTGCCTCGGCCACTTTTGGAATACTACGTTCAGTTCTGGTCTCCCTGCTAGAGGGAAGATCTTGTGAAATTTGAAAGCATTTAGAAAAGATTTACAAGGAAGTTGCCAGAGTTGGAGGGCTTGAGCTACAGGGATATGCTGAATAGGATGGGGCTATTTTACCTGGAGTGTCGGAGGCTGATGGGTGACCTTATAGAAGTTTATAAAATCATGAGGGGCATGGATAGGGTGAATAGGCAAAATCTTTTCCCAATGGTACAGAAGTTCAAAACTAGAGGGCATAGATTTAAGGTGAGAGGGTAAATATTTAAAAAGGACCTAAGGGGCAGCTTTTTCACACAGAGGGTGGTGCGTGTATGTAATGAGCTGCCAGAGGAGGTGGTGGAGGCAGATACAATTACAGAATTTAAAAAGCGTCTGTATGGGTACATAAGTAGGAAGGGTTTAGAGGGATACGGGCCAAATGCTAGCAAATGGGATTAGATGAATTTAGGATATCTGGTCAGCATGGACAAGTTGGACCAAAGGGTCTGTTTCCATGCTGTACAACTCCTATGACTCTACATTTCAGCACCTTAAACTTGTTCTGACATTCAATGCAATCATGGCTGATCTGATGGGCAAAAGAAGGAATACTAAGTGATGAGTATTTCACTCCAGAAAGTTAGCTAGTGAAGAACAGCATTGGAACCACACTGTAAGCATGTATGTACACCACAAGCAAGTATCTCTAAACCAACAACTGTTACATCCATCAATACCTCTTTTGTGCCAATTCACATCAATTAGGTACACTCTTTGAAAGGACACTTTTCAAAAAGAACATTTTTGCACCCATAAACCAATTAAGTGCTCCATGTAACCTACTGTAACTAAAAGGAAACTTATATCAAAATATCAATACTGGGGTTGACCCTACTGGCACTCTCCAGTTGTGGAAGAAACTGCAAACATAAGGGGTACAACTGAATCCCCAATTAATACCTGCCACCTACATAAAATTAAATACAATTTAATATGAGGAGTCTGGGGAGAGTGGTCATATGACACAGTGGTAGTGTCCCTATCTCTAAATCAGGAGGCTTGGCTTCAAGTTCCAAAGGTATGTAATAACATCCCTGTACAGGTTAATTAGAAAATATCTAGAGGTGTGTCAGAACATACCTGAAAAGGTTCACTCAAAATATCTCCTGGAGTTCTTGGTAGGGCTTTTGTGGTGCAGTAGTTGTCTTCCCACCTCTGAGCCAGGAGGCTTAAGTTTAAATCCAATCTGCTCTAGTCGGGTGTTATACTCTGTCCAAATATGATCAAAATAATTATTACAAATGAACTGAGTTTATAGTAGACTTAAAGTTTTGTGGAGCAGTAGTACTATGCCAATGCTGAGCAATAAGGGTCGGGGTTTTCAAGTCCCACCGGCCTGGGGATAAGACACAATAGGTTGATTTAAACATAGGTTTTAGTGTAGGCTTCTTTGGATTCTTCCCTGGAGAGGGGATCAGTGAATATTTTTTCAGACAGTGGTAGGTAGATTCTTGACTAACACTGAAGTCGTGGGTACCAGAGGCAGGCAGGAAAGTGGAGTTGACAGCACAGTCAGATCAGCTGTGAACATATCAAATGACAAAGCGGGTTACTCCTGCTCCCCATACATATGTTTCTAGTTCAATGAGTTTTGAATGGTTTCCCTTTGCACTGCAAGTTCACTGTTTCTGTAGCTCTAAGAAAAATTGAGATGCTGCCTAGGATGAGAAGTCTCGGTTATGAGGAGAGGCTGGATAGGCTGGGGTTGTTTTCCACAGGAGGCTGAGGGAGGATCTGATTCAGAGATACAAAATTCTGAGAGGCATCGACAGAGTAGATCGTGAGAATCTCTTTCCCATGATAGACATGACAGGACGTAATTTTAAGATGAGGTGCAAGTGGCAAGAGGAGATCTGAGAAAAAAGATTTTCACCCAGAGGGTGGTAAATATATGGAACATGCTGCCTGAGAGGGTGGTGGAGTCAGGTACCCTTGCAACATTTAAGAAGCATCTGGATGAGCACTTATAATGCGGGGCACAGTAGGCTATTGACCAGGCGCAGATAAATGGGATTAGTATAGTTTTGTGTTTGTTGGTCTACAGTCAAGGTGAGCCAAAGGGCTTGTTTCTATCCTGTATGACTCTATGGCTATTTCTCCTTTTGTTAATCTATAAACTTATCGACCCCCTATGGTGCTGTGCACTGTGAAAGAATGAAGACTGTTCCACAGTGACTCAAGTATTATACCACATATAAAAATTTTCACAGCAGCCCAAGTCATTCCAAACCACAAAATAAAATCACTGAATCACACAGCACCACTGGAGGCCTCTCAGCCTTTGTGTCAGTGTTGGCTGTTTGGCCCATTTAATCAGTCTCACTGCCTTTCTTTCACTCCAACATTTCTGCAACGGTCATTGTGCTTCAAGTAATTATCCAACATATTTTTGAATGATACCACTGAATCTGTTTCCACTACTCTTTCAAGGAATACATTCCTAATCATCATGACTCAATGCAGAAAAACTAAGACTGCTAACCCCTGCAACTTCAGAGCACACACTCACTGTATATGCAGCCACAATGCAAGAGAGATCTCTCAATCTTGATAAACAGAACCGGTTTTATTCTCAGTTAGTTACATTACATCTGAGTTAGATGATAATCTCCTGCAGGACATCAAGCTGTATTCAAAACATTACTGTTAACTTGCAAATTTCAGGATCAGATGTTTATATCATAAGACAAACCCTCACCCGCATCCCAGACCATCCTACAGAGATGGTCCAAATTGAGATGTTAAATACCTGGTCAAGGGAACAGTGAACTGGCAATACCTGAACATTCAGGATGCTAGCTCGAATCCACGCACTCAAGAGAGGACGTAGGGATTTTAAAAAACTGTGACAGGAATGCTAGCATTGAGGCAGGCTCCAGATTAAAGGGATACATCAGGGCCCCAATAACCAGGGCCTAAGGGGATTGGTGTGCTGGGTTGGGCCATTGTGCTCGGGTCGGGGTGGGGGGAGGCGGTCACTGTGCTCAGATCAGGGGGGTGGGGTCATTGTGCTCAGGTCAAGGGGATGGGGTCGCTGTGGTGGGGTCGAGGGTGTGGGGTCAGCGTGGTGGGGTCGGGGGGGTGGGGTCACTGTGCTCAGTTTGAGAGGTGGGATCACTGTGCTCGGGTCTGTAGGTGGGGTCACTGTGCTCGGATCAGGGGGTGGGTCCCTCTGCTGAGATCAGGCAGGTGGGGTCACTGTGCTCGCGTCTGGGGGATGTGGTCACTGTGCTCGGGTCAGGGGGAAGGGGTCACTGTGCTCGGGTCAGGGGGATGTGGTCACTGTGCTCGGGTCAGGGGGAAGGGGTCACTGTGCTCGGGTCAGGGTGATGGGGTCACTGTGCTGAGATCAGGCGGGTGGGATCACTGTGCTCCATTCTGGGGGTGTGGGGTCACTGTGCTCAGGTCAGGGGATGGGATCACTCTGCTCGGGTTGGGGGATGGGGTCACTGTGCTGAGATCAGGGTGTTGGGGTCACTGTGCTGAGATCAGGGATTGGGGTAACTGTGCTTGGGTTGGGACGTGGAAATAAATAAAGGAATTGGTGATGGGATACCTGCCTCTGTGCAGTTATTTCCACCACATGCCTTCTTCACCATCCTGTCTACCTGTACACCTTCAGGGATGTATGCACTTGCACACCAAGGCCCCTTTGTGCCTCAGTACACTTTAGAGAGCTACCATTCATTGTGTATATCTTTCCCTTATTAGACTTCCCTTGCACTTAGATGGATTAAATTCTAACTGCGATTGCTCTGCCAACTTACCAACTGATCAATATCAGACTATAGCCTGAGACTATTCTCCTCACTATGAACAACACCTCCAATTTTTGTGACATCTGCAAACTTACTAATTGAACCCTCTACATTCACATCCAAATTGTTAACGTACATAACAAACAGCAACGGTCCCAGCACTGATCCCTTTGGCAAACTGCTGGTCACAGGCTTCCAATTATGAAAACAACTCTCAACCAGCACCCTTTGCCTCCTATTTGTCAGTCAATTTTGCATCCAGTTTGCCAATTTTCCTTGAATCCCATGGGTTCTTACCTTTTTGACCAAGCTTTCATGTGGGACCTTGTCAAAGGCCTTTACTGAAATCCACATAAACCACTTCAACTTGCCCTACTCTCATTAATATATGCAGTAACCTTTTCAAACAACTCAATTAAATTCATCAGGCAGAATCTCCCTTTAACAAATCCATACAGACTATCCCTGATCAACCTCTGCCTTTCCAAATACTGATTAATCCTGTCTTTCAGATTTTTTTTCAATAATTTCCCTACCACTAATGTCAGACTAACTGGTTTATCATTATCTGGCCTACCTCTGTTGGCCTCCTTGAACAAAGGAACCATATTAGCTAACCTCCAGTCTTCTAGCACTTCACCAATGGCCAGCGAGATATTAAATATCTCTGCCAGAGACCTAGAAATCTCCTCCCATAGCAGCTAGGTATACATCTCATCAGACCCTGGGGATCTATGCACCTGTATTCCTGCTAAAACATCTAATACCTCCTCCTTATTAATCTTAATGTGTTCTAGAACCTCACCATCCCAGTTAATATTGCAGCTACAATGTCTCTCCTCTGTGAATACAGATGAGAAGTATTCATTTAAGACCTCACCAACATCCAGTAGTTCCACGCTCAGGTTGCCCTTTTGGTCTCTAATAGATCCCACTCTTTCCCTGGTAATCATCTTATTCTTAACACATTTATAAAAAGCCTTAGGATTTTACTTGATTCCATTTGCCAAAGATATTTTGTAGCCCCTCTTTGACCTCCTAATTTCCTTTTCAACTTCCTACTTTTGAAGGGCATCCCCCATTTTTAATGCACTTTACCTGACATATATTTTCTTCTTTTTATTTACCAAACTCTCAATACCACTTGGCATTCAGAGTTTCTTGGACTTGCTGCATTGCCCTTCACCTTACAGGACCATGTGGCCTTGAATTCTCACTGTACTACTTTTAAAAAGCTCCTAATTTCCAATTGTAGACTTACATCAAAGTGGCTGCTTCCAGTCTATGTTTGGCAGATCCTATCTAACGATACTGAAATTGGCTTACCTCCAATTTAGACACTTAATGTCTGCACTATCCTTATCCCTTTCCATAATGACTTTGAAACTTACAGAGTTATGGTCACTGTCCCCAAAACGCTCACCCACAGAAATTTCAACCACTTGACCGGCTTCATTCTCTTGGATTAGGACTGGCACTGCTCCATCTCTGGTAGGACTATTTACATACTGGCACAAAAAAGTTGAGAGAGGAATGGCCACTCTATGTTCTCAATCAGAAGCTGTTGCAGAACGTACTTCCTGCATACATGGTCACCACAGACACTAAATGTCCCTGATTTCCCATGTGTTGCAGGAGAAGCCTTCCACAGGTCCAGATTCTTCTCCGCTGGGATCCTTTTCAACTACAGACAATAAAATAGAAGCCAATTATTCAACCTTACCTATTACTTACCAAAGCAGATTTTTCTCTCTCACCCCACCTCTCTCTCCATTCTAAACAAATTACAAACAACAATTCCTTATTCTCAGGTAGCTCTTCTCTTTTGTTTCTCTGCCTGAAGGTAGATGTCTCAATCCCCACCATGGCAAGGAGGCAGGTCCCAACCAGAACAGAGATCGAACCCCGTGCTGTTGACACAAATGTGATGCTCAATCACCAGCTAGTCAACTGAGCCAAACTCCACCGTGCCCTCTCCCCCTTTTCCCAAAGGAGTCCAAATTGTTTTGGCATGTGTGGTGATGGTAGAGACTCTAATTTGCTTCCCATTACACGGTTGGCTGCAAACTCTCCCAATCTTACTGCCTGTTGTTGGCATGCGATGGAGGTTTGTAATTAACCTGTTTGGCCACTCTGCGCAGTTATTTGAACCTACAGCAGTTCAGAGGCAGGAACGCTACCCACTGTGTGATGGAACTCAATTTTTCTGACTCTGACCAATTAACTTCCACTACCTTTTCAGGGAGAACACTCCAGGTCCTGCCTGGAAAATACTCTCCTTAGCTCCCTTCTACCAATATGTTTAAATCTGGTTAATGACCCTCCTGACAGAGAAAAGAATTTCTCCTCTCTGTAACCTAGCAAATGACCTCATCATCTTGAAAAGTTCCACAAGGTTACCTCTTGACGTTTTGAAGAACGGTCACCAGACTCAAAACATTAATTCTGCTTCCTCTCCTTAGATCCTGTCAGACCTGCTGAGTTTCTGCAGCAATTTCTGTTTTTGTTACCTCTTAATGTTCTCTGTTTCAAGGGTAAATTTGAAAGCACATATAAGCTTTCATTTTATTCCAATTGAAATGCAGTCACTATTGTGGTGTAGGAAATAACATCCAATTTGTGCACAGCCAGCTCCCAAAAGCAACAATTAAATTTTCTTTATGCTTTCATGGGATGCAGAATCACAAGCAAAGCCAATACTTTTTGCCTTCCCTCAAAAATATAGTTCTTCCATTAAATTGGGAAACAAAATCATCACAGTAACATTTCAATCTGAATATTACAGGACTTGTAAGCAAAATCAATTTGTACAATTGTAACAGTCATCATACGGGCAGCACGGTGGCTCAGTGGTTAGCACTGCTGCCTCACAGCACCAGGGACCTGGGTTTGATTCCACTCTCGGGTGACTGTCTGTGTGGAGCCTGCACATTCTCCCCATTTCTGTGTGTGTTTCCTCCGGATGCTCTGGTTTCCTCCCACAGTCCAAAGGTGTGCAGGTTAAGTGGATTGGCCATGCTAAATTGTCCATAGTATCCAGGGATGTTTTTGGTTATGTGGATTAGCCATGGTAATTGCAGGGTTACAGGCATAGGCTAATGGGTTGGTGTGGGTGAGATGCTCTTCAGAGGGCTGGTGTGGATTCAGTGGGCAAAATGGCTTACTTCCATGCTGTAGGGATTCTATATTAAGCAAATACAATCCACATGATGTATGCAGCCCAAGTGCAAAACATTTTAAATTAGAAATACTGCAATCAATATAAAGTTCCCTGTATAAAATGTCTCACTCTAAGGTGCCTCAATTCATTTTCGACACTGTACTTTGATTTATACGATGCACCTAATGCAAGGCATACACAGTAAACATTTCGCAGTCCCTCAATACGCTAGGCTGAAAGGCCTTCAACAGCAACCTTTCCCCCCTCCATGGCTAACTGCCCTGCAACTAAGTGGGTTTGAGTTATAAGGAGAGTCCAGATAGGCTGGGACCTTTTATCACTGGAACGTAGAAGTTAAGGGCTGACCTTATAGAGGTTTATAAAATCATGAGGGGCATAGATAAGGTGAAGTCTTTTCCCCAGGATGGGAGAGTTCAGAACTAGGGGTATATTTTTAATGAGAGAGGAGAAAGATTTAAAAAGGACATGAGGGGCAACTTTTTTTACACAGAGCGGCTCATATGTGAAATGAACTGCCAGAGGAAGTGGTGGACTCAGGAACAATTACAAGATTTAAAAGATATTTGGATAAGTACATGAATAGGAAAGGTTTGGGAGGTATGGGCCAAACGCAGGCAAGTGGGACCAGTTTGGTTTGGGAACATTGTAGGCATGGATGGGTTGGACTGAAGGGTCTGTTTTCGCGCTGTATGACTGTATGGTTCTATGGCTCACAAGCTGCATTTCCTCTAACTTTCTTTCTAGCTGCACAGTTCTCCGAGGTCTGTATGTGGCAGCCACTTCACCAATCACTGTGGAACCCTGGAGTGGCTACATGTGCAGCTTAGAGTGAATGTTATTTGTAAGGTCATTTCAGGGGGCAGTTAAGAATCAGCTGCAATGCTGTGGGGCTGGAATCACATGTAGATCGGACAAAGGAAGGATAACAGATTTCTTTGCTCTAAAGAGGCATTAGTGAGCCAGCTGAGACATGAACAACAACCAATGATATTTGGCATGGTCACTATTTACCAAAACTAGCTTTCTAGCTTAAACTAATAGCATTTAAATTTCCTCCCACTCCCCAGTCCTCTAGAAAGGGCCCTACCTCCGGATTACTATACTAGCTCCAGTGACTTTACCACCAGGCCACCATCTCCTCCAATAGTATAATGATAGGAGAAACCGCCTGTTTGTCATTCATCAGAAACTCTCCCCTGCTCATCTTCTGTGTGGCCTTTGCTGTCCACTTGGAAGGAGAAATGTGGCAGTACGGTGGTTCAGTGGTTAGTACTGCTGCCTCACAGTGTCATGGACTAGGGTTCGGTTTCAGCCTTGGGTGACTGTCTGTGGGGAGTTTGCACATTCTGCCCTTGTCTACGTGTGTTTCCTCCAGGTGCTCTGGTTTCCTCCCGAAGTCCAAAGACGTGAAGGTTAGGTGGGTTGGCCATCTAAATTGCCAATAGTGTCCAGAGATAAGCAGAGTAGAGGGGTTAGCCATGGGAAATGCAGGGTTACAGAGATGGGGTGGGTCTGGGTGAAATGCTCTTCAGAGAGTCAGTGTGGACTTCATAGGCTAAACAGCCTACTTCCACACTGCATGGATTTTATGAAATTGGGCCTTTGGTCTAATGTCTCATCCAAAAGATGACGCCTCCAATTTTTAAATATCATATGCTGGATTTTCTACACACAGTCAATGCTAACCTAGATCTCACAGCAGGACTAACCTTCACATGTGCCTTAATTGCTTGTGACGAATAGATTCCATTTAGATCTATTCACAATCCACAAATTACCAACCAGTGCACAGCTACACAGTAAAATCTGAAACTTTACTGAGCTGGCTTGTCATCCTACTCTAAAAGAACAATTTCATTGCTAAACAACTAAAGCTTGCATTTAAATTCTACTTTCAATATAGTAAAGCATTCAAAGTTGTTTTACAGGAGCATTCACTGAACCACAGATCTGTTGCTTTCCACAAGGAGGCCATTCAACCAATCATAGTTGCACAAGCTCACCGAATAAGCATCATGATTTAGCTTTATTGGAAAAAGATTTATACCAAGCTACTTGGGGAGACATCAGGAAAGTTAAAAATAGAAATAGCATCTTAGAGGATTGTGGTGCATTCATAGTGTCCTTACCTCTCGGGTCAAGTATCATCTCAGGATGTGATGATCATGGACGGGTATCATCACATTTGCAAGCAGATTGATTAAAAATACATTAGAGCAAGCATCTTAAAGGAGGAGATTAACGGAGGGAATTCCAAACTCTAAAGACCCAGTTGGCTGAAGGCATGGCCAAAATTGATGGATCTGGGGATATGCAAGAGGTCAGAGTTGCTGCATATTTCTTCTATCGAATTCAACTTAAACTCAGGGGAAAGACTGATAGGTTTTTTGTGCCATGTGACTCATGTTTGACTCGTCGCCAGCTCTGCAGTCTACAGTACAGTAAAAGTTAACAGCTCATTCACATCGTGCACTGTAGTGCTGGTGCATTTACTGCGATCCTCTTTTGTGTGTAGAGCAAACCCGTGGTAATAAGTAATGATTTATTCACATCTGATACAATGTGGCTCATACTGGTGTCACTTCAACTCTTTTGTGTGCACAATTCAGCAAAAGCTGACAATTTTCTGTTCCAGCATTCAGGCCTTCATGGTTCATCTTAAGATCTAATTGTTGCACACCTACGCTATAAGATGAGGGAAGATTCTAGAGTCAGAGTCTAGTAAAGTCACCATAGTCCTGCTGGACCATTGGGCTGCACTCTCTCAGAGAGAGAGAGAGAGATGGCTGGTGATGGTTTAACCCGAGGGTCACCACGCCTCTCAGGTGAGGGGGAAGGTTGAGAAGGACAGCCCTTCATGGTAACCTCAGTCAGTGAGGAAAGTGAACCTACGTTATTGATGTCACACTAGATCGCAAGCCAGCCATTCAGCCAACTGGGCTAACCAGCAGCAAAAACCAACAGCATGAAAGGAGATCATTCAGCCCAGTCTGGCCCAGCTTTTTCAAAGAGCAATCCCACTATTCTGTTCTTTTCCTATTTTATTCTCTTTCAATCTGATTCCAACTTGAAGGCCTCTGCCCTGTCAAGTAGTGTATTCCAAATTCTAAGCACTCAATAGAATACAAATACTTTATTCCTCCTGTCACCTCTGGTTGTTTTGCCCATCACCTTATGTCTGTACCTCCTTTATATCTGTACTTCCTGGTCATCCACCCTTCATCCATTGAGAATAGTTTATCTTCATGTATTTTAGCCAAACACTTCATGACTTATTCATATTGTTGCATTAAGATTTCTGAAAGATGATTACATACCACATATTATACATAACCTTTCCTTAAAAGCATAATCCAAACAAGAATCAATGGTTACATGCCGCGTGGACTGAGGAAAGGAGACTGTCATTACATATTTTCTCCAGAATGCATCTATCATGCCTCAGTAGGAGATTGACAGAATGCCCATTAAAGTAGCTACTTGTTTAGCCATCTATGCTGCTTGTTGGAGGTTGCTGCTGATCCTCTGCTGGAGAACTCCATGTATTTACTGAAATCATTTAAAAAATAATTGATTACCTATCTCATGTTGGTCATTGTTGCACAGCCAAGTTTATAACGCGCCTATGAAAACCAGCCTTTGATGTATTTGCGTTGCTGGTGAGCTGGTAATCATTTCTTCTCTCGTATCTAAGCTGTCACTTGTTAACACATACTGATAGAGTTAGTGTCATACGGCCATCCGTCTCTCAGAAAGAGTTATGGTGCAATTTAACTAACTTAGCCTCAACTTAACCTCAACTTGAAGAGCTCTGTGGCTCCCTGAAAATAAATCAATGTGGGACTCATTCTCGAGTCTGACACTCCTAATGACTTCACTTTTGTTTTGCCTACCTGCCACTCCCCCTAGCTCCCATTCTGACTCCCATTTGTGTCCTCTCAAGGATGGTCGCCCCCTTTTCTATGACCATCATATCAGGACCATTCGATCTCAGTTCAGGGAGCAGGACGGCATGGGGCAGACAATTTAAGGCTGCTGTTGCTTGTAGCTACTGTTACCAGGAGATTCACTACTATGATGTGCCACACTTGTGTTCTCCTTACACTCCCACTGTAGCTACAACCATTCTGTCATGTCTGTCATCCAATGACACATAGGTTGGCCTCTCTTTCTGTTGTCCTCCACATTGCATTCAGAAAGCTCTGACCAAATGCTAGAATGCTGCTAACAGATTTAAGGTAAGCGACAAGACATTTAGAAGGGATGTGAGGAACAATTTCTTTCATCCAAGTGTGAATATGGTACCACTGCCTGTAAGGGTGGTAGAGACAGAAACCCTCATAACATTTAAGAAATATTTAGATGTGCACTTGCGATGCCAAGGTGTACAAGGCTGGAAAATGGAATTAGAATAGCTAGATAGGTTGAAGGGGCCTTTATTGTCCTGTAGACCTCTATGACACTATGACACTATTTTCCTTTCTGCACTTCACTTTTCAGAATTCTTTTTGCTCTTGCAATCTCAAATGCCTCCCCATTCCGACAATGTTCTATATATGGATATTTTAACAGTTGTCTTTCAGTTTCAAGGTAGAACTTCCCAAAATGTGGGTCCTGGTGGGCTCACAAGACCAGTTCTAAGGGTTGCAAGATCAGAAGCAGCAATAGCAGCCACAGAGATTGGACTGAGTGCTAACATTAGCGAGGCCCCTAGAAACTGTTTTTTATCGCAATGGTGGGGGTGGCCTAATGGACAGATCTTTAAGGCCTAATGGCTGCTGCTGCAAAACAAAATGGCTGCTAAAAGGAAGGTGGTCGTTCCTTAAAGATTGCCGCAGCTTGAAAACAGCACCACACTCAGCCTCAACAAACACCCATCCCATCATTCCACTCAGCAACTGAAGGTCACAAACCCCATCCCCTTGCAAAAAAAAAATCTGGACTCACACCAAGTCTAGGTAGTAAATTAGAGTGACATCAGGAAAAGTTTAGTAAGCATCTCCAATTGTGGTAATGGCCTTGATTCTTTTCAACCTATGTGCCAGACTCTCATATTATACCTTAGGCTAAAGCCATTTTTCTTGCTTAATCATTACTAGATTAATCTGACAGTCCATGCCCTCCAACTTATCACTTACCTTCTGCATTTTTTTTGCTACAATTTTCCTGACTCTGCATTTGCTTACAAACAATTTATCTTTTATAACCACATCAGAAGTAGTCATCAACTGACAAGAAAGGTTAATCCCACTCTCTCTCTCTCTTTCTCCATCCACAGATGTACCTGACTAGCTAAGTGCTTCCAGAATTCTCTGTTCTTTTCTCAAGAAACACTCATGATTTATCGACACAAGGTTTTAAGGAATAAATTATGAGGGGAAGGTTACATAAAAAAGACTTGTGCTCCCTTATGTACTGAAGATTAAAGGGTAAGTTTACTGAGGTGTTTAAGATGATTAAAGCATTTTGATAGTGCGGATAGACAGAATCCATTTCTTCGTGTGCAGGGAGTATCAAACAAAGGCAGGTAAACCTCAAGTGAGAGCGGAGGAGCTAAAGGACAATAAGGAAACACTTATTCAGACAAAAAGTTGTGGAAAGTCAGAATTCTCTCTCACAACGAGCCATTGAGACAAAGTCATAGAGCCATACAGATGTACAGCTCAGAAACAGACCCTTCGGTCCAACTCTTCCCTGCTGACCAGTTATTCTAAATTAATCTAGCCCATTTGCCAGCACTTGGCCCATATCTTTCTAAACCTTTCTTATTCATGTACCTATCCTGATGCCTTTTAAATGTCGTAATTGTATTAGCCTCCACCACTTCCTCTGACAGCTGGTTCCATAGATTCACCACCCTTTGTGTGAAAAAGTTGTCCCTTAGGTCCCCATTAAATCTTTATGCTCTCACCTTAAAACTATGCCCTCTAGTTTTGGACTCCCCTACCCTGGAGAAAAGACTTTGTCTATTCACTCTATCCATGCCCCTCATGATTTTATGAACTTCTATAAGGCACTCCTCAGCCTCCGATGCTCCAGGGAAAATAGCCCCAGCCTATTCAGCCTCTCCCTATAGCTCAAACTCTCCAACTCTGGCAACATCCTTGTAACTCTTTTATGAATGCTTTCAAGTTTTGTAATATCTTTCCTTTAGCAGTTTGAATTGATAACTTTAAAACTGAGACTGATAGATTTCTGTCACGCAATACGGACAATATTAAGAGAGATCCGTAGAGCCATGATACGGATCGGCTATGATTTAATTAAAGCAGAATAAGCTTCTAGAGCTGAATGGTCCACTGCTGTACCCTTCAAAGGAAGGGTCTTGCATGGTGCTTTTCATGACTTTCAAATGCCTCAGAGATCTATACAGCCGATGACAGCATTTTGAAATGTTGTCACTGTTGCAATGTAGGAAATGTCGCAGGCAATTCATGCACAGCAAGCTCCCACAAACAGCAGTGCCAGACACTTTTTTGGCAATGTGCATTTACAGAAAGGACAAAGAGGAGAACTCCCATGTTCTTTTTCATAATAGTGCCATGGGATCTTTACATTTTCCTGAGACAATAGATGAGGCCACGGTTCTAAAGAAGAAAATATGTGATAGAGACTACAAACCAAGTTGAATCACAGAAGCCTTTGCCCACTGCATTCCATCACTTAAAAAGAGTGAAAATTGTCACTTCAATTAAGTTTCTCATCAACTTATTTGTTTTGTTTCGTCCAATTCTAATAACACTGATGAAAAGGTAGATACAGCTCCGATTAAAATACCAGGCAGCTGTCATGAAGCTATTTACGATTTTTATACTGCACATGCTGTGAGCGTTCAGCGTTATGCTGAATTAATTCTATCAAGCAGGATGACATAATGAACGTCAAGACAATGTCAATTTAATTAAGAAGACAGCAGCCCTATTCCCACTGGAACCTGCGTTAAAACTATTTTCTTTAAGAAATTGAGGTTATTCCTATTTAGTAACTCAATTAGGAATTGCTTCTAGGTAGTCTAAAAATAGCAACAATTTTAACAATCAATAATGATGACAGCAAAACAGAACAACCTATAATACAAAATCATACAGCCTCTGACAAACCACGACTACCATCAAGGGACGTTTGCCAAGTGTTGATATAAACATACTTTATTAAGCACAGTTAAAAAGAAATATTTGCATTTAGACAACGTTTTTCACAACTTCAGAATACTCCAAATCACTTCATAAGCAAGAAAAATGCTTTTGCACTGCAGCCACTGTTGCAATAGAGGACGCAAAGCAGCCAATTTGCTTACAACAAATCCCCCCACAGATAATGATGTGCTAATGCCTAGGTGTTCTGCTGTTCAAAGAAGAAATAATGGCCAGGAAATTGGAGAAGACCTCTCTGCGCTCCTGAAAAAAGTGCCACACAATTTTTTACCTCCACCTAAGGAAGCAAGGGGTATCTCAGCCGAATATCTGATTTTTAGAGAGTGCACTTCTGACAACATAGCACTCTCACCCATTTATGGTTTTATGCTTGAGTGTCTACAAGGTAAAGGTAAAGCCACCATAGTCCCATTCTCCTCATTGGAGAATGACAACTAGTGGTGGTTTAATCTGAGGGTCACGATGCTTCAGGTGACATTGAGAAGCTGGGGCCTTCAGCTAGTATGAAAATTGAACCAATACCATTGGTGCCATTCTAATCACAAAGAAGCGAACTAAGCTAGCCAATACCCAAAGTAAAGTTGCCATAGTCCCAGGGGCTGCTCTCTTATGAGAGAGAGACAGAGTCAGAAAGGGACAACTGGTGGTGGTTGAATCCAAGGGTCACCAGACTTCAGGTGAGGGAAGAGTTTGAGAAGGAGGGGCCTTCATGGTAACCTTAGTTGGCACAGAAATTGAACCTGCACTGTTGCAAACCAGTCGTGCAAAAACATTGAGCTCACCAACATCAGTGGATCTTCAACAAGTTCTGACTTAAGAGTTCATTAAAGTGCTACTCATTGAACACAATCTAATGTTTTAAAAATACATAGATATTCCTGATTTTAGACAAGTCAGTGTTCAGAATGATCTTTTATTAATAGATCTTTCAATTTTCCATGCCTTGTGTTCAAATTTGTTTTCAGTGGAAACTAAATTCAGCTTCAGAAACTTTGCCTTGAGAAGAGAGAATTAAAGCATTTTTTCATAAAGTAGAAAGAAAATGGAAAGGTGCCAAACCACATTACAAAATCATGGGATAAAGCGCTCCATTTTGCGGGGAGATGGTGGTAGTGGTCAAATGCCTTTGGCCTGGTCATTGAGAAACCTAATATTCTGGGGATGCGAGTTCAAATCCCACCATAAAATTTAAAGCCAATTAAAAATTTGGGATTAGAAGAGTTAGTACAATGGCTACCATATAACTACAGTTATAATAAAATCTTTGGCATCACTAATGCCTTTTATGGAAAGTAACCCGCTACCCTTATCTGCTGTAACTCTAAACCCACAACAATATGGTTGACTCTTAGCCATACTCTGCAATGGCCAAGCAATGCATTCAGTTCAAGGGTAATTAAGGATTGGCAATATATATTCTCATTGCCAATGATGCCTACCTCCCATGTAAGAAAACAAAATATGATTAACTACGTTTTTACACAAAGAATGTTACTCAACAGGCAAAAATGACAGTCACTGGCCACAAATAGCAATGGAAGGACTGACAAGATGGCTCAGTCTTGGTGTTGGAGAGTGAATGTTAACCCAGCCTCCTCTTTGAGGGTTGCCATGAAAAACATCAACATAGAATCCCTACTGTCTGGAAGCAGGCCATTCAAGTCCACACCATTCCTCCAAAGAGGATCCCAGCCAAACTCACCCACCTACCCTATCCCTGTAACCCAACATTTCCTACAGGTAACCCAGCTGCCTGCACATTCTTGAACACTACAGGACAATTCAGCGTGGCCAATATACCTAATTTGCACATATTTGGACTATGCAAAGAAACCAGAGGAAACCCACACAGACAGTCACTCAACACAGAAAGTTTCCTGAGAGTGAAATTGAACCTGGGTCCCTGGCTCTATGAGACAGCAGCACTAACCTTGAGTCTAACCACTGAGTCACCATGCTACCTGGGTGTCATGAGCAGCTAGATGAAGCTTCGATTAATGTGTCAAGTTGAAAGTAATTTCTGACAACTTAAGCACTAATGGGAAAAACAGAAATAAGTAACACTGTCCAACAAAATAACATAAATAGTTTTAAGGGTTGACTGCTGAAGTGTGTAATTAATTTCACATGGGGTAATGGTGAAACTGCAACAATGTGGCCTTAGTGCCACTAAGTTTGAGAACATCAAAAAAGGTTCTTCCTTCCTTTCTTGCCACCAATTTTTAAAACACTAACGCTAACAGCTTTGGCTCAAACTTGTTCAGTGCTTGATTATGTGAGTATGTTAACTGCTCAATATGTTTATTGTTAAGCCTGGATATGGTCATTTAGGAAAAAGACAACTAAACTGTAAGTATCCCACCATAAGCATGAGAGGTGATATTTTAAAACACTGAGTAAAATTCCTGTTACCCAGATGGAAGGTTTAGTACCATCTCTGCATAAAACAGAATACCAAAGCCCTGTGTGCCCTTTCCACATAAATAATCAAGGGGTGAAGGTGGGGTAGACGTGAGGTTGATCGGTGACGTAGAGGCCCAGGCTAAAGCTGTGGGAACTTGGGTTAAAATTCCACCTATGCAACTTGTGAAATTTATTTCAATTAATAAATATGGAGGTGGAAGCTGCTCCCAATAATGTTGTTGTGAACCAACAGCAGATATTACAAAGACCCATCAGGTTCATTAATGTCCTTTAGGGAAGGAAATCTGCCACCCCTACCTGTTTTGGCCAACATGTGACTCCAGACCTACAGCAATGCAGCTGACTCTTAACTGCCATCCACATTGGTCTAGCAAGTGCTTCAGTTGTACCAGACTGCTTCAGATGAAGTGCAGTGGTTTAAGAAGTCACGTAACCACCAACTTCTCAGGATCAATTAGGGATACAGCAAATGCTGGCCTAGCCAGTTATGCCCAAATTCCATGAAAGTCTCTTTTAAAGAAGAGCTGGAGGGTTCTTCACAGCGTACAATTTTGAGCTTTTCACTCTTTAATACATTGTTTTTAAGAAAACTAAAAGGATGGGGTAGAAAATCCAGACAATTCAATGCGTAGAATTTAGTTAAAATATTAACAATAGAAAGTACATAGTGCTATTAAACTCGACTGTTCAAATCTGAATTCTGGGAGGTTACAGCAAATTCACAAGGTATTATTTTCTCTTCAGACTGCTGAAGGCTAACTCCAGTGATGCACTTTCACAAGGATAAGGGATGAGGATAAAGATAAGATAGCTGCCTGGCTAAACCCTGAAATTCTTTCAGAAACTGTCACAAACATTAAAAGCTACATTTGCAGCTGTTACAGCTTATCTGGGCCATGGAAAAGATGGAAACGAGAAATTACCAGCAGTTTATTATTATACCAGTGAGAAAAGCAGAGACAGTCATTTTTATTGAAAAATCAAGGAGATAATGCAGTAGTGCACTACAGGATATTGACAACGGTTCTGCCATTGTGCTGAGACAACACGGAGGGGTTGAAGTTAAAAATCCCAAATCCCAATGGGACTGGGGAGGAAAGGAGGGAGATAGATTCAAAGCAATACCCTAAAGTGCTGAAAAATCTGGGTGACAACGGTGCTGAGTGAAAGGTGAGTCAAAGATGGAAACTGTATTGTACAGACAGAACGGTGGCTCAGTGGTTAGCATTGCTCCATCATAATGCCATGGGCTTGGGTTTGATTCCAGACTCGGGCGACTGTCTGTGTCCTGTCTGTACATTCTCCCTGTGTCTGTGTGGGTTTCCTCGCACAGTGCAAAGATGTGCACGTTAGGCAGATTGGCCATGCTAAATTGCCCATTGTGTCCAGGGATGTGTATGCTAAATGCACAATTACAGCGATAGGGTGGGGGGGCCTGGGCCTGGATGGGATACTTTTTGGAGGGCTGGTGCAGACACAATGGGTTGAAAGGCCTCCTTCCACACTGTAGGGATTCTGTGATTCCTCATCCTGCTCAGCCGTGGTGATGGAGGCAGATACAATAGGGGCATTTAAGGGACTTTTAGGTAAGCACATAAAAATGCAAGGAATGGAGGGATATGGACCTAGGGCAGGCCAAAGGGATCAGTTTAATTTGGCATCATGCTCAGCACAACATTGTGGGCCAGTTCCTGTGCTATACTGTTTTATGTCCTGTATCTATGAAAGTGAACCTGACACAATTATAACAGATTTCATGGCATGGAAAGAAAAATATGCTTTTTTCTTGTCATTGGTATTCCATGATTGTAAGACCACAACCAAAGTGACTAATGGCCAATTTTAAGATGATGACAAGCAACAGATCTCTTATTGAAAGGATTGGCAGTGCACCAGTTTCAAATCTCATGTATGTACCCTTAGGTTTATTATTGAATATATACTGATTCCCAGTTCCGACAGTCCTGCTATTACAGTCAAGCTCCTGTCTCAAGGGTACAACATCAAGTGTCAGATTGACTCAGTTAGTAGCATGTTCAGTGCTGAGTCAGAGGCTTATAGGTCCAAATCTCACTCCAGTGCCTGAGCACTTAGCCCAGTGCAGTGCTGGGGTCATCCTGCAAAAGTGGCATTAATTAGATAGGCTGGATAAATCGAGTTATTAAACATTACACAATGCTACTGGAAGAATAGTATGTGTGGTGCCCAGAATTCCCACAAAAGCAAAATATTATGCCTGCTGGAAATCTGAAAGGAAAAACAAATTATCCAGGAAGTACTCAGCAGGTCAGGCAGTATCTGCAGAGAGAGAAACAGAGTTAATGTTTCAGATCTAACAAAAGGACTAATCTTATTTCCCTCTCTCCACAGATGCTGCCTTTCCAGTATTTTCAGTCTTTAGTCCAAATTTCCTGCTTCAACCATTAGTACTAAAAGGAGATTAGTTATTATTTTATTTCATCTCTTCTTATGGAATCTTCCAGTTTCTAAAATGGCTGACCTGTTGTCAACATATCAAAGTCATTTAAGAGTCGCGGTGTGGGTATTGCAGTAAGCCTTTACTTAATGTCGTTATTATTCCCAATAAATGAAATGAAGACAGAAATAATGATACAGCAGAGAAGGAGGACATTTGTCCCACCATTCCTATGGAAGAATTACATAACCAGTCCAACTCCTCATTTTACCTCAGAAACCTTGGACTTTTTCTCCTTTTCAAATATTTATCCGATTCCCTTCTGAAAGTTACCACTGAATTTGAGTCCTCCGCCCCATCAAGCAGTGCATTCCAGATCTGAATAGCTCACTGTAGGACAGAAATTCTTCACATCTCCCCTCTGAATTTTTAACACTGACCTTAAACTAGTGACCTGTAGTTGCCGTTCCTCCTGTCAGGGAAAATGGTTTCTCATTGATTATACCATCAAAGCCCCTTGTGACAGACTAGGTCCATGTAAACGTGGGGGAAATTATTCACTTCAGTCACTTTTTGCTAAGGAATAAGAAGGGGTTTGGAAGAATGAGGGGGATATTCTATAGAAACCCTGTAATAATGTAATTGGACTAGACAGGGTAAACACAGGAAGGATCTTCCTGATGAGCTGGGAGTCCAGAATCAGTGAACACAGTCTAAGGACTGTGGGGTAGGCCATTTAGGACTAAGCAGAGGAGAAATTTCTTCACCCAGAGTAGGGAGCCTGTGGAATTCTCAGAAAGCAGTTTAGGTCAAAACATTGAATGCTTTCAAGAAGGGTTATATAGTTCTTAGGGCTAAAGGGATCAAAGGATATGTGGAGAAAGCAAGAACAGGGGACTGAGTTGGATGATCAGCCATGATCATATTGAATGGTGAAGCAGGCTCAAAAGGCCAAATGGCCTCTTCCTAAGCCTATTTGCTGTTTTTACATTTCTGTATTAATTCATGCCAATGTCCCTCACCTTCGCCCTGTTTATTAACTCTGTATGAAATGTAGTAAAATGAGTGGGCCATTGAGCAGCTCGCGCTTGTTCTGCCTTCCAGTGAGGTGTGGCTGATGATAGCTTTAATCCAGTTGCCTCCCCACTTGGTTCTGTAACACTTTATATCCTTGCCTAACAAAATTCTATTCACACAGTTTCAAAATTTTCAATCGACCTGCAGCCTCAAATAGCCTTTTAGAAGACCGAATTCCAAAGAGAGTTACTCTTTATATTGAGAAAGTCAGTGAACTTCAGTTACTCGTTTTTACTCCACACTCCTCAAGACGAGTAGGCCACTCAGCCCATTGCTCTTCTTCTGCCATTAAAATCAGATTTTGACTGATCTTCTACCCTAACACCATTTTTCCACAATGTCCCTGTATCCCTTGATATTTTTAAGTATCAATCTCTGTCCCGAACACACGTAATGACTGAGCCACCACATCCCTCAGGGGGAGAGAGTTCCAAAGATTCATCATCTGCTGCATGAAGAAATTCCTCCTCACCTCAGTCCCAACTGACCTACCTCTTATTCTGAGACTGTGCGCCCTGCTTCTAAACCCCTCAGCCAGTGGAAAGATCCTTCCAGCATCCTCCTTGTGAGAATTTTGTACACTTCAGTGAGATAACCTCTCATTCTTCTAAAATCCAGAGAAAGTGGTAAGGATAAGGTAAGGATACCATTGAATACCTGGTGTATGGATGGCAGGTGAATCAAACAGAGCTGGGATTCTTTCAGTGTTTGCCTAGCTTACTAACACTGACAGTTTAGACTCATTCATTTAGTTGTGCTCATAAAAATGCCTTTTAAACTGTAGTCAAGCCAATGCCTTCAAGACTGGGTGGGTCAGAAATGGGCATGGTGCAGGGATTTCAAAAAATAGGAGAGTGCAAAAATCCAAAGGGATATGACTGCAGGGAGCTATGTTTAAGGTAGCACTAGGAGATTGGTATCCTGTTTGTTCATCTCTGAGTCATGAAAATAAGGTTCCTCCCTATGCAAAGGCAGATGTGAGCTGGGTCTTAGTCATCCTAATGTGGTCAACACAGGTCATTGACACATAGCATAGCCATACCCAGACCCAAAGTTGGCAATCTCACTTAGTAAGCCCATGCTATAGGAAGGATGTTGTGAAACTTGGAAGGGTTCAGAAAAGATTTACAATGATGTTGCCAGGGTGGAGGGTTTGAGCTATAGGGAGAGGTTGAATAGGCTGGGGCTATTTTCCCTGGAGCATCAGAGGCTGAGGGATGTCCTTATAGAAGTTTATAAAATCATGAGGGGCATGGATAGAGTGAATAGCCAAGGTCTTTTCCCTGTGGTAGGGGAGTCAAAAACTAGACGGCATAGGTTTAAGGTGAGAGGGGAAAGATTTAAAAGGGACCTAAAGGGCAACTTTGTCACACAGAGGGTGGTGCGTGTATATAATAAGCTGTCACAGGAAGGGGTGTAGACTGGTATAATTACAACAATTAAAAAGCATCTGGATGGGTATATGAATAGGAAGAGTTTAGAGGGATATGGGCCAAATTCTGGCAAATGGGATAAGATTAATTTAGGATATCTGGTCGGCATGGACGAGTTAGCCCAAAGGGTCTGTTTCCATGCTGTGCAGCTCTATGATTGTATGATTCTAAATGACCAGCATGAGAGATGGACATGACACATTAGTCCACTCGGAGGTGCTGCAATCAAGACTGGAACAACAACACTCTGACATGGCCCAGTCTGGACAGTTTTCCTATTCTGTCTCGTGGGACTGGGAGGTCTGAAGTGGGAACAGCTCTTAGCTTTAACCCTCAATATTCACCAAGGAAACAGGGCAGTCTCTCAACACTGTAACTTTAATTATGGAAGTTAATTTGAATGCTTGAGGCTGTTTTGCATTCCAACTATATTGTAGTTCATGCAGACTACTCCTTACAACACTTCATGAAGCAATATTCCCAGAAACATCCAAGCCAGATCCGTTTCCAATTGCCCACACAGATCGGTGTTGGAAGAACTTGTGTTTGTATATAACTTGTCAGGCCTCAGAATGTTCCACAGAGTTTTACAGTCAATAAAATATATGAAAGGTAGAAACTTTAATGTAAGCAATTAATCTGTGCACAACAAGATTCCACAAATGGCAATGTGACCATGACCATTTCATTGCTTTTGTGACAATACTGTGGCTTTAAGAGGTGTATTTTGACCTTATTTTATGAAAAAAGGTTGAGAAAGAAGTGCTGAGCAATCTACTCAGAGCCAATAAAATAAACAGTTTATGAGGCCTTGAGTTTTTTTTTAAAGTTAGAACAATAGAAGTGGCCTGAATGAGTAGAGTCAAGCTCCCACAGAACTAGGATTTTTAGTTTTAGTTTTTCAGCAGCAGTTGTTGCTGGGTTCCTGAAGCTGAATGTGGAAACTCTTATTCCTCTCCCTGTTACAGCTAAAAGCTGGGGTTCTCTTCATGCTTCTCGAATTGCATGTGAGACAATCTATTTTACTGAATTTACTTTTGCCAAGTGTGTGTTTATGGGAACAGTTACTATATTGGAATAGTTAGTTTAGTAGATAAATATTTGACTTTTCTGTTAAGTCAATAGAATTAAGGTATTCCAATTTATTAATTTGTTGTATTTTAACCATGCTATAAGAATAAAGTGGTAGTTTGATCAATCGAATTGCATCTGGAATGCAACGCCTGGCACTTGCCTTTAAGATAGAAAGATTTGGGGTCAAGGCTACCTTCTTAAGTTGTTCTGCGGGGGTTTAGTCTGGTCCATAACACTTTAGCAATTCTGAATGAGGGAGGCAATGGCCTAGTGGTATTATCACCAGATTGTTAACCCAAAGACTCAGATCATGTTTTGGGGACCTGGGTTCGCTGCTTGCCTCAGCAATTAAGATCTAATGATGACCCTGAACCATTGTCAATTGCCAGGAAAAATCCCCACCTGGTTCACTAATGCCCTTTAGGGAAGGAAACTGCCATTCTTACTTGCTCTGGCCTACATGTGACTCCAGACATGCAGCAATGTCATAGAATCATAGAATCCCCACAGTGTGGGGACAGGCCCTTCGGCCCAACAAGTCGACACCAACCCTCAGAGCATCCCACCCAGACCCACTCCCCTATAAACCCACCTAATCTACACATCCCTGAACACTACGGGCAATTTAGCATGGCCAATTCACCTAGCCTGCACATCTTTGGACTGTGAGAGGAAACTGAAGGACCCGGAGGAAACCCACACAGACACAGGGAGAACGTGCAAACTCCACACAGACAGTCGCCCGAGGGTGGAATTGAACCCGGGTCCCTGGCGCTGTGAGGCAGCAGTGTTAACCACCATGCCACCGTGCTGCCCCAAACACAAGCAGCACTTGTCGGTGTCGGTAACACTTGATTGCCCTCTGGGCAATAAGGGATGGGCAAAAAATGTTGTCTAGGCAGTGATGCCCTCATCCTGTGAATGAATAATAATAAAATAAATTCTTGGTGTAGGTATTCAGGAGAATTCCACTGCTCCTCTTCCAAATAGTGATATGGGATCTTTTATATGAGCGAGAAACAGATGGACTACTGGAGTTGAGCACACATGTCCATATTGACTGTCCAGTGCAGCACCGAGTAAGCACTGTACCTTCGGAGGTGCCTTCTTTTAAATGAGATGTTAAACTGAGGCCTCAATCTGACTATTCAAGTAGATGGAAAACATACAATGCTAATGTTTCAAAGAAGAGCACACAAGTTTCCCTGATATCCTGACCAATATTTATCCCTCAATCAGCATCATACAAACAGATTCTCTGTCTATTATCATATTATTATTTGTGGGAGTTGATGTACACAAATTGGTTGCCACATCTTGTACATTGCCAAACATGACTATCTTTCAAAAGTACCTCATCTGCTGTAAAGCACCATGTACCGATACACACAAGAACAGCTTCTTCCCCACTGTAGTTAGACTTTTAAATGGACCTCTCAAATTTCAAATCAAATGTTGATCTTGCTTTTTGTGCACCTCCTGTATAGCCATAACTTGTCTTCCTCTCTCTGTTCAATTACCCTATGATGTTTGTATGGTATGATCTCCGTATACTGCGTATGAAACAAAACTTTTCACTGTACTTAGGTAGATGTGACAATAATAAATCAAATCAAATTAAACTTTGAGACATCCAGTGGTTATGAATGGTTCTATATAAATGCAAGCAATTTTCTTTTACCTCTGACAATGCAGCACTCCCTCGGCACTGCAACAAAGTGTCAGCCTGAACCGTGTGCTCAAGACCTGGAAGGGGATTCGAACCTGGGACCTTTGGCTGGTGAGCAGAATAGACCATGGGAATAGGATCTAAGTTGAAAAAGATGCAGACAAGAACCTACAATGGAAGTGACCCAGAGGCAGTGAACGACAGATGTTTCCACATGTAGTTGCTGAAAAGGAGGAAAATTGGAATGGATAAACTTCGGTAGAATTAGGTTAGAAAGTCTGTCAGGAGTAAATA
Source organism: Rhincodon typus (assembly GCF_021869965.1). Taxonomy (NCBI): domain Eukaryota; kingdom Metazoa; phylum Chordata; class Chondrichthyes; order Orectolobiformes; family Rhincodontidae; genus Rhincodon; species Rhincodon typus. The sequence continues at coordinate 10,092,423 of NC_063368.1, forward strand.
GAGCAGCAGAATGTGGAGACCAGGGATTATTAAATATAGCTCTCCTCTCACTTTGAAGATTTAATCCATTTTGTGCTCTTTCTGTGATGGTTGTCAGCATTTTGATGAATGAAAGATGTTACCTTCATTGTTCACACCCACCCTGTGCTTTTAAAGGCTCCAGGCCTCAGTAGCAACACTTCCTCTGCTCTTTCCTAAGGAACTACCTCAGAATCAGCCTTAGTACAGGAGCTGCAGCTCTGTCAATGTGCCCCCATTGTATTGTCAATCCCAGGAGTGTCAATAGCTTGACTTCCACTTCAAAAGGAAAACCCCATTGCCAATATCAACCGATGATATTCCAGAAAAGTGTATTTCTCTCTCCTAAGGGGATTAAATGTGTATTTTTTTCTACTATCATGTATGTGATCTCAGAGAATGCAATTGCAGTGGACTAATCCCTGACAGTACGTGCTGTAGCTATAAAAAAAGCCAATTACACTTTGGGCATTTTAAATAAGGACACAGTGTATAACAGCACAGAAGTAATGATCGAACTGCACACGACCAGTATTAAAAGACTTGAATGTAATTTTTGATGCCTCGTTTGAATAAGAACATTAATGCCATGAGAAAATTAAGCCTATATTCACCAGGATTGTGCTAGAGAAGCCAAACAACAATGACATGAGGAGAATTTGGGACAAATTAACCGAGAAGATTCAGAGAGTAAAATGATAAAACAGTTTAATAGAAATAATTAGTGGTCAGAAGCACTCTGAAATTCACTCTATTTAGATAATAAGTTGCCTTTCTATTCCTGCGATAAAAATGGATAACTTCACAGCCATCTACGTTAAACTCCATCTGCCAAATTTTGGTCCATCACCTAACTTATCCATATCCACTTGTAAACTTCTCGACATTAATGGTGTCAAGGGGTATGGGAAAAGAGCGAGAATATGGTGTTGAGATGGTGTTGAGGATCAGTCATGACTACCAAGCTGGCTTAATGGGCCAAATGGCCTACTTTTGCTCCTATTCTCTATGTTTATATCTTTTCCCTTGACCCTAGGGGTCTACTTAGTTTACAGTAGAGGAAAACCACTGCTGAAGGTTAACCAGAAGAAGTCCTTCTCTTGTCAAGTTTATTACAAGGTAACAATCACGTAGGAGTTACATTAGTTTGTAGGCTTGTTCGCCAAGCTAGTGTGTTCGATTCCAGATGTTTCATCACCCTGTTAGATAACATTGTCAGTGCACCTCCGCTGAAGCGTTGGTGTTCTGTCCCACTTATTATTTATATGCCTTGGTTTGCTGGGGTGGGGTAAATAACAAGTGGGACAGAACAGCAACGCTTCACCAGAGGCGCACTGACAATGCTACCCAGCAGGGTGATGAAATGTCTGCAAACAAACAAACTGGCTCGGCGAGCAAGTCTACAACCTCATCCTCAACTCGAGGCTACAAATCTTCTCCAAAACTTTAAAGGAGTTACATTAATAAGTTAGATATTGTTAATAGGGTTGTAAGGATGTTTAGCAGACCAATATTCATATGTTGAATTCGGCAATATAAGATTTTCAGAGATTAACAAAGTTATGTTGTAAACCTATAATTTAGCTCAAACAACAGTTTCCACCTATCCTTCCTAGATCCTTTCACTGTCCAGAAACCAAACTTGTACTAGAAAAGACCATAACTTTTCTTTTTAAATCAATCTGTTCAGAAATTTTGTGACACATGAATTAAAGCAAAATTCTGCAGATGCTGGAATTCTGAAACAAGCACAGAGAATGCTGGAGAAACTCAGCAGTTCTGGCAGCAACTGTGGAGAGAGAAACGGATACAATATGACTCTTCTTCAGAACTAACGTTTGGGGCAGGTGAGACTTTGAAGCCAGATCTTCTACCCCAGCGGTAGGGACACCACCATTGCACCACAAGGGCTCTAAAGAATCCAGCTCGTTCCTTATTTAAAGTAAACCCACCACCAAATTTACAAATCACCAAATAATAAAATACAAACATTGCCCACTAGAGCAGAACCTAGCTCTTTTTGTAAATTAGGCTCCAGCTCCTTTTTCTTAATCAATGTTGAGACACACCTCTGGAGCAGGTGTGACCTGAACCTAAACCTTCTGGTCCAAAAGTAGTGACAGTACCATTGCACCGTGTGAGCACCCACAGATCCAAGCTGTTGATGTTTCCTAAACATCCTGCTCAGAAACATTATTACACACTTCTGGAGCAAATCAGACGTGAACCCTCATCTCCTGATTCAAGATAGAGGCACTACCACTCTACCACAACAGCCCTGATCTTTTTTTTAATCAAAATGTTCAGTGATGTCATTACACACCTCTAGAGAAAGTGGGGCTTGAACCCAGGCCTTCTGGCTAAGAGGTAGGGACACTACCACTGTGCTACAAGAGCCCAGACCCAGCTCTTTTTTTAATTCAATAATTGTTATGACACACTTCTAGAGTGGGACTTGAAACTAGGCCTCCTGGCTCAGAGGTATGGGCACTATCACAGCACCACATTAGCATTTTTCTAATCAACTTGCTCAAGGTTGTAATGATACATCTCTAGATCAGAGGTAGGGACACTATCACTGCACCTATTTTTCCTAATCAACATGTTCAGAGATGTTATTACGCACCTGTGGAGCAGGTGGGACTTGAACCCAGGCCTCTCAGCCCAGGGGTAGGAACACTACCACTGCACCACAATAGCCCCTCTCTTCAATGAGCATCTCCTGCTCTCCATCAACCCTCTGGAACTGTCGTACTTTATACCTTTAAAGGTAGTTCAAAAGATATTTCTAACACTGACAGAGAAGACCCAGGATATACGTCTTCACTTTACAAGATCGGAAACTATTCTACTTTTTCTCCACCTGCATTTGTATGAGACCATCAGATTCAATGGACTTTATTGAAGTCTGCTGAATTAACTCTTTCAGAGCCATTACCTTATTCAACAAGAACAACTGATAACACATTGTGGAGCTGGAGGAACACAGCAGGCCAGGCAGCATCAGAGGAGCAGGGGAGCTGACGTTTCGGGTCAGGACCTTTCTTCAGAAATGGGAGAGGAGAAGGGGGCTCTGAAATAAATAGAGGGGGGTGGTGATAGCAGGTAGATAGTAGAGCAGATAGGTGGGAGAGAAGACGGACAGGTCAAGGAGGCGGGGATAAAGCTAGTAAAGGTGAGTGTAGCTAGGTGGTGGTGGGGATTGGTCAGTAAGGTGGGAGGAGCAGATAGGTGAGAGAGAAGACGGACAGGTCAAGGAGGCGGGGTGAGGGGGGAGCTGGTCATGGGATGAGGTCGGAGGTGGGGAGATTTTGAAGCTAGTAAAGTCCACATTGAGACCATTGGGTTGTAGACATGTAATGTTCTGCATGAGGAGCAGTTGAGGCAGAGTCACTGCACCTACATATAAAGGGAATCATGGAGATCAGTCTGAAGCTGAGTGCTACAATGGTGTGATTCATTTTGAATTGCGGTGACCTATCACAGAAACAATAGTCCAAGTGGCTTCCTCTGCAGTAAATGTCCATGGTTTTATGAACAAAAGGTGGCTGCCAATCATGTTACATTTGCAATAATGAGATCTTAACATATTCTTGAGCAATTAATGAGCTGCTTAAGCCAACATAAATGTTTAGAAATTGAATAATCCAACCTGGGAATATTATAATTGTGGAAGAAAGTGTCTGAAAATTGTAACTTTATTTAATTAGATGCAGACAGATGGAAACATGTAAAATGTTGGGGTGGGAAATGATTAACACTAACTGTTCAATAAATTTGCACCTGTCCATGCAGGTTTTTTGGAGTTTTTCACTAGACTTACAGTGAACAAGAGGACCAAAATTTACAGTATCCTCCTCAGAGCTTCTGTGTGAATCAGGCATGACTCCTTAAGCAACCCAACTGAAACACTGGTACGGAACAGTCCAGATTCTAATCAAGGAAGTATCAGTTTAAAATGTTGGCTTGAATGTCAAATTAGAAAATGAAATAAGGAGAGGCAAGAAAGATTTCGGGTTGAAAAGGAGAGATAGATAATGGAGAATGATGAACTTCAGGCTCCACACACACTCCTCTCAATAATGGCATACATACTGCTGTATAAAATAAATTTGATTTTAATCCATCTTGCTGTATGCCGTTTTCCCACTCCATACAATGTAACGGTCAGTTCACCAGGAGTCAAACAAATAGAAGGTCAAACAATAAGAACCTAATCAAGGTAGGCGAATTATCCAATGGTATTATCACTAGACTATTAATCCAGAGACAAAAACAAAAGTTACTGGAAAAGGTCTGAAGAAGGGTCAAAGTGCCATGCAGACACAGGGAGAATATGCAAACTCCACACAGACAGTGGTCCAAGTGTGGAATCAAACCTGGGTTCCTGGAGCTGTGAGGCAGCAGTGCTGACCACTGAGTCACCTTTTCTCCCACCTGTTGATCCTTTTAGTCCTAAGAACTCTATCTAACTTATTGAAAATATTCAATGTTTTGGCCTCAATTGTTTTCCATTGCAAAGAATTCCACAGGCTCACTGCTCTATGAGTGAAGAAATTTCTCCTCATTCCAGTCCCAAATGGCCTTAACCTGTATCCTTAAACTATGACCCCTGGTTCTGGACTCCCTGGTCATCATGAACACCCTTCGTGCATTTACCCTTCCTCGTCCTGTTAGAAGTTTATAGGTTTCTATGAGATCCCCCTCGTTCTTTGAACCTCCAATGAATATAGACCTAATCGATGTAGTCGATCTTCACATATCATGCCATCCCAGGAATCATTCCGGTAATTTCCAGCATTTATTTATTTATTATTATTTATTTATTTATTTTATTTTATATTGATAGTGATGCCCACATCCCCATGAGCATGGAAAACATGAGACAAAAAGGCATGTAGCTTCAACTTGGAGCAAGTCGTAATTGGGCAGTGTCGGAATGTTGTATGAGTTTAGCAACTTTAGCATGGCTTTGGTTAACAGCACTTTCTTCCCTTACTTTTCTCTACTTTTCCTTATAGAGTTAGAATGTTGACAGCATTAATGATGCACTTTGTCCCAATCCACAACTTCACACACCTTGGGTGGGCTAATTGAGTGTCAAATAAAAACAAAGTACTGCAGATGCTGGTGATATGACATAAAAACAGAAAGCGCTGCAAAATCTCAACTGGTCTGGCAATATCTATGCAAAGAGTAGCAGGGTTAGTGTCTTGAGTCAAAATAAGTGTTCTGACAAAAAGAGTTAAATCGAACTTGAAACGTTAACTCTTTTTCTTTCTTCACAGATGCTGTCAGACCTGTTGGGTTTCTCCAGTAAATTCCTAATTTAATTAAATAGATTGGCAACTCTAGATAAATGTAGAAATTGCTGCAGAAACTCAGCAGGTCTGATAGCATCTGTGGAGTGAAAGCAGAGTTAACATTTTGAGTCCAGTGACCCTTCTTCAATTCACAATTCTGAGGTTTCTCCAGCAACTTCTGTTCATTTTTCAGTTCTTTTGTTTTATTTTATTGCTTAGACATATATTCTTATTCAATCATACGATGTGCGAGTTGCTAGCTACACCAATATTTGTTGTACATCCCTAATTGCCCTGGAGAAGGTGGTGGTGAACTGCTATCTTGAAACGCTGCAGTCTATAGCGGTTAGATACACACGTAGTACTGTAAGGCTGAGAGTCTCAGGATATTGGACCAGCAACAGAGAAACAACAGCGACATACTTCTAAACCAGGACGGTTAGTGGCTTGGAGGGAAATTGTTGTGTTACCATGTATTCCCATGTATTTGGTGTTCTGTGCCCTTCTAGGTGGTAGAGGTCATGGGTTTGGAAGGTGCTGTCAAAGGAAGCTTGGTGAGTTACTGCAGTGCATCTTGTGGTTGGTACATACTACTAACAGTGTGCTAGGTTGGAATCAGTGTTTAAGTGGTGGGTGGGCTGTAAATCAAGTAGGCTGCTTAGTTCTGGATGGTATCAAGCTTGTTGGCATTGTTGGCGTTGCACTTATCCCAGCAAGCACAGAGTATTCAACCACACGGCTGACTTGTGCCTTGTAGATCACAGGCCTTGACGGCTTTGGGGAGTCAGGTGAATTCCCAATCTCTGACCTGCTTTACAGTCCCACCTGTTTATGTTGACACCTGAGCCCAGGGAACTTTTGCCAACTTTTTATTTGTTGAATTCAAATTCCACCAGCTCCCGCATTTGAACCCATCCCCCCACAGCATCAGGCTGGAATATCAGCCCATTGACATTAACTCTTCACCACCAGCTGCCAGTTTTCTCGTGAGTATTGCATCCAGCAGTGATCTGAAAATTAAGCTTTCATGCCTGGACAATCCTTCGCACTGAAGACAAGGAACCTCTCCTGTTATCATTGCCTATTGCAAAATTGCAGCTTGTGTGCCCATTGTCCAAAGAACAGCCATCATTTCTCATCATCCATTCAGGAAATTTAGACTGTTCTCAGTTTGACCATAATTTTCAGGCCAAGAAATATTGATCTGTTCTACTTCTGTGGCTCCTCCAGTTGCAAGTGAAAATTAGACACCACTGAAGTGAAATTGAGGCACTATTGTGCGATAGACTCATGTTCACTTGGCATTCGACGGAGACATCAGTCAAAGTTTTTTATATTTATTCACAGGATGAGGGCATCACTGACTAGGCCAGCCAATTGTCGCGTGTCCCAGAGGGCAATTAGGAGTCAACCACATTGTTCTGGGTCTGGAGTCAGATGTAGGCCAGACCAGGTAAGGGCCTTAAGGGGAGGCGATGGCCTAGTGGTATTATTGCTGGACTGTTAATCCAGAAACCCAGATAACATTCCGGGGACCCAGGTTCGAATCCTACCACAGCAGATGGTGGAATTTGGTGGCATGGTGGCTCAGTGGTTAGCACTGCTGCCTCACGGCGCCAGCGACCTGGGTTCAATTCCACCCTCAGGCAACTGTCTGTGTGGAGTTTGCATATTCTCCTCGTGACTGCGTGGGTTTCCTCTAGGTGTTCTGGTTTCCTCCCACAGTCTAAAGATGTGCAGGCTAGGTAGATTGGCCATGCTAAATTGCCCATAATGTTCAGGGATGTGTAGGTTAGGTGGGTTATAGGGGGATGGGTCTGGGTGGGATGCTCTGAGGGTTGGTGTGGACTTGTTGGGCCAAAGGGCCTGTTTCCATACTGTAGGGATTCTATTAAGCCACCAGTTTGCTTCCTTAAAGAACATTAAGGAACCAGATGGGTTTTTCTGATAATCAATAATGGATTCATAGTCATCAACAGACTCTTAATTCCAGATCACTTTTTAATTTGAATTTAAATTGCACCATCCATCATGATGGGATTCGAATCCATGTCCCCAGAACATTACCTAGAGTCTCTGGAATTAATAGTCCAGCAATGACACCACTGGGCCATCACCTCCCCTTAAACCTGTGACAAAAAGGACCATAGTACCTAACACAGCCAGAGAGAGCACGAGAAAGAAAGAGAGAGAGCAAGAGATCAAAGACAGGGAGAGAGACAGAAACAGAGGCAGAGAAAGAGAAGACTTTAGTGACTTTAGGTCCTCGTTAGTGTCGTGGTTATTATCCTCGCCTGTCTATGAATGTTGCAGTGGAGATGATAGGGCAATATGTTCTCCAAGATGAAGAGATGGATATCAGATAATGTTTAAAAAGTGAACGGGGCAAAGGAAGGATCACATCTCCCAAACACTAAAATTTAATTAAACAGCAATCACGCAAATAAGAAAAAGAAAATTCAATCCAGGGAAAGCGATATGCAAGTAGGTTGTCATGAATAATTAATTATCCTGGAAGGCAAAGCACAAGAACATCTGGTAAAATGTAAGAGTGGGAGACAGCAGCAAGTGTCTTTGGACATTTTGCTATCTTAAAGGTATTGCTGTTGTAGAAACAGGGCAGGGAATTAATGGAAGGACCTATAGCTGAAAATCTTTTATTGCTTAGTTTCATCTACCGTTCATCTACTTGATGACTACCCAGGTAGATAGCTCAAAAATCATCAGCACGTTCATCCAACAAGTCTTGATACAAGTGCATTTTTTAGTGACTCTCGAAATGATGAATGTCAGTGATAGCAAATAGATTATTTGTTTCACAGCTATCCCGTGTGGTCAGCAGTATCACATCAACTGTAACTAGGGCTAGTTCCTCTGAATGCTCAAAAGCTCAGAAAGACATCACTCAATCCCCTCAGGTAGCAATTTTCATCTTTCACTCCCTGCAGTTTCACTGAGGTGAGCGCCCACGTATGGTAACAGGGTAGCTGAATGGTGCAAAGTTTTACAGAGTGAGACAACTCCTACCGGGAGAGGATCAGACCTTCGCCATGTCTTATTGCCTCACAGCTAGCAGCAAGTGAGGAACTCATAGAACACAGAACAGTACAGCACAAGAATGAGCCCTTCGGCCCACGACATTGTATCGAACATGATGCCAAATTAAACTAATTCCTTCTACCTGCCTTTGATCCATATCTCTCCATTCCTTGTATATTCATGTGCTTATCTAAAATTCCTTTAAATGCCCTCCATCTTATCTGCCTCCACCACCACCCCTGGCAGCGCATTCCAGACTCTTACCACTCTCTGCATAACAAACGTGCCCCTCACATCTCCTTTGAACTTTCCTCTTCTCACCTTAAATGCATGCTCCCTAGAATTAGACATTTCAACTCTGGGAAAAAGATTCTGACAGTCAACCCTGTCTATGCATCTCAGAATTTTATAGACTTCGATTAAGTCTCCCCTCAGCCTCCGCCACGCCAGAGAAAACAACCTAAGTTTTTCTATTCTCTCCTTATAGCTCATACCTTCTAATCCAGGTAGCATCCTGGTAAACGTCTTCTGCACCCTCTACAAAGTGTCCACATCTTTCCTGTAATGTGGTGACCAGAGGTGAACACAATACTCTAAGTGTGGCCTAACCAAAGTCTCATAAAGCTGCATATCCATCAGTCAGGAGGGTCCTGATTTTGTCAAAAATGTGACAGGCAGAAATTTATGGCGGCAAAGGATGGGGGTGTGTTGGAAGCCAACCCTGCAGACGCATTTCAGGAAGGCCATGTTGGATAATTCTGCCCCAGACTCGAGAAGAAATCCCGCTCTGAGGAGCTGCTGATTTGCCAGCGGCTGTATCACTCCCAACAGTGCCAGAGCTGAGTAGCAGACACTGCACGATAACAGGAAGGAACTGAGGAGGAGCACAGCTGCCACAGGAAAGTAATTCTCTGGGTTTTAAGTAGGGAGGGATACTTGATCCCAGGGATGAAAGAGGGGTAACTGGAGGTGGGGGAGGTTAGGCAGACCTGCAAATGGGAGGGTACATTGGCACCTTGTGGCAGTGGGGACGGGTTGTCTCCATTGTACATGGCACTCTCCAAATGAAGTGCCCGCTTTTTTCCCATCTCCCTTCATGTAGACATTTAACAATGTGCTTCTCAGTCCCCCATCTGACTGCCCATGCCAGCCATATTTTGGCATGGCAGTGTATTATCATGGTCAATTTGCCTTTTACTAATTGACACTTAATTATTTATTGACATCTGATGGTTGAGCTGTAGATTCCAGCACCTACCCACCTTGCATATTCTGTGAGTAAACCCAGTGAAGAAGTGCCACCCCCAATTGGGTCTGGGCAAGTATATCCAGTCCAATCATTCAGTTAAGTGGTTCATTTTGTCTGCTTTCAAAGACAGTCATATCAGAAAATACCAGCAGATTGAAAGGTGGGACTTTATCAAAGTCTGCAGAATTGGTAAAGAGCATAAGAAAACAATTTCTTGCACAGAAACCAAAGAAGGAAGACAAACACAAGTAATACAAAAGATATCGATCAAGGTTCACTTCCAATTTGAGTAAAGAGTGTTCAAACGCATGCAGTGGAATTACTAACTGCTAAGTCTTCAGATCGACACATAAGCTGAAGAGGGGACAGAAGAAAAACTTTAGCAAACCTGCTGGTTCTCCTAGTTTGATCATGGCAATGTTCTGAAATCTATTACACAGCTGTCATGCAGCAATTGAAGAAAATGCTTTGTACTCTCCATATCCGGTTGAGTAGTTATTGTCCACAGCCTACAACTAGTAGCAAGGTTATAAAAGTAAGATGCAAAATTGGAGACTTATTTCACTTCTAATATCATTCACCTGTGTCCATACTAAGTTAGGCTCAACATAGACTGACTTTTCAACACTGCCAACTTTATGCTTGGTTTCCAGTTAAAAATTTTGCCATTATGGTTAAGAGGTTCAGCATTATGACAACCCAATTTATAAGAGGGATATGATTGTACTGGAGACCGTCCAGAGGAGATTTACCTGGATGGTGCCTAGAATGGAGTGTTTCAGTTATGAAGAGAGATTGGATCGGTGGAGTCATTTTCCTTGGAGCAAAGGAGACTGAGGGAGGAATGTGATTGAGATGTATGAAATTATGAGGGGCATAGACAAGGAAGAAGATTTCCTCATAGTGGAGAGATCAATGACCAGGGGGCATAGATTTAAGATAAGGGGCAGAAGGTTGACAGGGCATGCGAAGAACAATTTTTTCACCCAGATAGTGGTGGGAGTCTGAAACTCACCGCCTGTAAGAATGGTAGAAGCAGAAACCTTCATGACATTTAAGAAGTATTTAGATGAGCACTGACAATGCCAAGGCATACAAGGCTATGGGTCACGTGCTGGAAAATGGGATTAGAATACTTAAGTGGTTGTTTTTGACCAGTGCAGTCTTGATGGGGGCGAAGGGCCTTTTCCTATGAGGTGGACCTATATCACTCAATGACTCCAAGTCTAATATTCAATTGCTCTGTGTTTGAACAAGTGAGTATGTTGACTGATCCATGTTCGCTGTGCTTGATTGACTAAGCCTGGAAATGGTCTCAGACTGTAGGAGGAGCTGGAAGCCAGAGTTAGAAGCATGGAGCAGATGTTTTAAACTTCTGTGAGTAAATTAGTTGCACCTATAGAAAGTAATGAGATCTTTACATAGATTCAAGATATGAAATATAGAACACTTGGCCTGCTGAAAAGCAAGGTACCCACACTACCTAAATGCCTGACCTTGCAGTCAGTGCTAACAGCAAGCTAACAACACTTCTTTTCCTCCTAAACTCTCTACAAGTTATAACCCATCCAAAACGTAAACAGAGCTCCCATTTCAGGAGGCTACGCTTCTAACAGCTATCCTATGTTCCTGGGAATGTTACTAGAACAAAAAATGGAAAATGATCTAGAAACTCAACAGGCCTGGCAGCACCTGTGGAGAGAGAAACAGATTTTTTTTCCTTTATTCATTCACGGGATGAGGATGTCACTGGCCAGGCAGCATTTATTGCCCATCCCTAATTGCCCAGAGGGTAGTTAAGAGTCAACCACATTGCCGTGGGTCTGGAGTCACATGTAGGCCAGAACAGGTAAGGATGCCAGTTTCTTTCCCTAAAGGACATTAGTGAACCAGATGGGTTTTTCCCAACAATCGACAATGGATTCACGGTCATCATTAGATTCTTAATTCCAGGTATTTTATTGAATTCAAATTGGCCTACAGTGATATAGCAGGAGGTTTATCACGTTGAGAATTGATCTCACTAAAATATGCAACATTCTGAAGAAGTTTGATAGGGGAGACACAGGTTGTTTCCCCATGGCTACAGTCATAGAGATGTAGAGCATAGAAACAGACACTTCGGTTCAATTCATCCATGCCGACCAGATATCCTAAATGAATCTAGTCTCATTTGCCAGCATTTGGCCCATTTGCCTCTAAAGCCTTTCCTATTCATGTACCCATCCAGATCCCTTTCAAATGTAGTTGTACCAGCCTCCACTACTTCCTCTGGCTGCTCGTTTCATACATGCACCACGTTCTGCATGAAAAAGTTGCCCCTTAGGTCCCTTTTAAATCTTTCCCCTCTCACCTTAAACCTAAACCCTCTAGATTTGGAATCCCCTACCCTGGATAAAAGACCTTGGCTATTCACCTTATCCATGCTCCTCATGATTTCATAAATTTCTTTAAGGTTATCACTCAACCTCTGACGCTCCAGCCTATTCAGCCTCTCCCTTCAGCTCAACACCTCCAACTCCAGCAATATCATCGTAAAGCTTTTCTGAACCTTTTCAAGTTTTTCAACATCCTTCCTATAGCAGGGAGACCAGAATTGAACACAGTATGACTCTATGACTCTAATGGAGTTTTTGAGTATTTAAGGACCAAGCGTTAAAGCAATAGTGAGGAGAAAGTAATTTGATATAAAAGATAAGCCGTGATATTAAAGACTGCCCAACCAGAGTTGTGGGCAGTATGGCCAATATTTGCTCATACTTCTTCTGTTCTTCAATTCCGTATAGCACTTATCATGTTTCTTTCAACATGCACGTATTCCAAAAGTGACTTTCTGAACTTCGCTCAGTTTCTGTTCAGTTCTGAACTGGCTCTCCCTGAATCCCCTCACCACACACCCCCAGTGTTGGAGTCAAAAATGATGGTGCCATCCAATATTCTTTCTCAGAGCATGAAACTCTTCACCAGCCTGACTGTTACTTACTTCCCATAATCTAAAACAGGTCAACTGAGGTGCCTTCATCTCAGCTAGCTCCATATCAATGCCGTATTTGGTCTACAGCGGTGCTAGGTGCTGTACCCAAGCAAGCAGTGAACTGTAGAGCATAAATGTATTTAAAACCATGATAAATATACTTGACATTCATTTGACCATAGATTATTTAGAATTCAAATGTAAGACACTACTTCACGATTAAAACAGTAACCTATCAGCCTTGGTTCAGTGGGCAACATTCTAGTCTCTCAGTCAAAAGGGTTTGGGTTCATGTCTCACACCAAAGCTTAAGCACAAAGTCAATGCCAACATTGCAGCACTGTACAGACCCAAACGGCGAAACCAATAATATTCAGAAATGAATGTACATGACCACCATTTTGAAGTATACAAAATGATGGCAAATGCCATCTCCCTGGCCCCACACTCATCCCTGGAACATCTGGACAACAAGGTTCCACCTTCAGCTCCACCTTCAACACCATCATTCCAAACAAACACATTCCCAAGCTCCAGGACATAGGTCTCTGCCCCTCTCCCGTAACTGGATTCTCGACTTCCTGACTTGCAGACCACAGTCAGTAAGGATAGGCAACACCTCCTCCAAGACAGTCCTCAACATCAGCGTCCCGCAATGCTGCATACTCAGCCCCCTCCTATACTCCTTATACAGACGCAACTGTGTGACCAAATTCCACACCAACTCCATTTACAAGTTTGCTGACAACACCACCGTTGTAGGTCGGATCTCAAACAACAATGAAATGGAGTGCAGGAAAGAGATTGAGTGCTTAATGGCATGGTGTAAAAACAACTATCAACGTCAGCAAAATGAAGAAGCTAGTCATTGACTTCAGGAAGCAAAGTGGAGCGCATGCCTCTGTCTATATCAATGGTGCTGAGGTGGAGAGAGTTGAAAGCACCAAGTTCCTGGGAGTAACGATCGCTAACAATCTGTCCTGGTCCACCCACATTGACACTACGGTGAAGAGAGCACAACAATGCCTCTACTTCCTCAGGAAGCTAAGGAAATTCGGTATGTCCATAAAAACTCTTACAAATTTTTATACAAGCACCACAGAAAGCATCCTATTTGGATGCATCACACCTTGGTATGGCAACTGCTCCTCCCAAAACTATAAGAAATTACAAAGAGTTATGAATACAAACCAATCTATCACGCAAACCCGCCTTCCATCCATTGACTCCACCTACACTTCCTGCTGCCTCAGGAAAGCAGCCAACATAATCAAAGACCCCTCCCACCACGGTTATACTCTCTTCCACCCTATTCCATCATGCAGAAGATATAGAAGCTTGTTTACACATACAAATAGATTCAAGAACAGCTTCTTATCAGACTTCCGAATGGACCTCTTTAATGTTAATGTTGATCTTTCTCTGCATCTTCTCGGCAGCTGTAACACTGTATCCTGCACTCTATCCTGTCACCCTGCTGCACTTTTATAGTACGATCTGCCTGTAAAGCACCTAAGACAACACTGTTCACTGTATCTCAGTACACACGACTGTAATAAAACAAATCAAATCAAATCAAACAAAGTTGATTCGTTTGTATCAACCTCAGCTTTACTGGTTTGCCCTTCTAAGGAGGGAACATTGCAGTGTCTTTGATCTCTTTCGAATGAGATGTTAAATACAATTTCCTGCCTGAATGAATGTTAAAAAATCCCTTGTAGTATTTTAAGAACAGGGGAATTATCCCTGGCCAAAATTTATCACTTATCACCCACAGTGACCTAAATGGCAATTGAAGCCACCCACAGACCTTCTGTTTTAGGGTTGAACATGCAACCAACTGTACATAGCTGGCAATGCAACCTGTTTATTTGAGACCATTTTGTGAAAATCAGATTCAAAGACTCACATATGCAGAGGACTAAACCTCAGCAATCCAAAAATTCCAACAGCTGTCGCAGCTAGCCGTCAAAGGGGAGCAGTCTCGCCTCCATGTCAGATGGTCAGAGATTCATAATCCCATCCTGGAGGATATGTGTACATAATCCAAGCTGACAGTCCAGTGCATCACTGGGGGTGGTGCATTACTTTGAGTTTTTCAATCAACCCTTCCCCTGAGGAAGCTAAGAAAGTGGTTAAGAAAGCATACAGGATCACAGTACAGTGGTGTAGAATACAGAAGCAACGAATTAATGACGAACGTTTCTGAAACACCAGTTCAACATCAACATCAAATGTGTCCATTTCTCAGCACCAAGTTTTAAGGATGTGAAGGCTTTCGATAGGATGAAGGACAGGTTCAGGAGAACCATTCCACAGAAGATGCATTGGACTCAAAATGTTAACTCTGTTTCTCTCTCCACAGACCTGCTGGGTTTCTCCAGCGCTTTATATTTTCATTTCAACCCTCCAACATCTATAGTATTTTGCTTTTATTTGAGGTTCAGGAGAAAGTTTCCAGCAATCAAGAAATTCAGTTGCAGAGACCTGTAACAAGATCTGTAGACTGTTAGATGTTAAAGACATCAAGGGATGTGGAGATAATGAGGAAAGACGATGCTGAGGTAGATAAGCTATGCTCTAGTTTTATGGTGGAGCAGTCTCAAGGAGCCAAATGGCCTACTCCTACTCCTATTTCCTATGTCATGTGAATAGATTGGAGAAGTTGGGAAGTTAATCCCTGAAGAAAGCAAGGCCATGTAGACATTTAATTGAGGTCTTTAAAAACATAAGCAGTGTGGACAGGGTAGACAGAGAGATGCAGTCCCCATTCACAGAAGAGTCAGGAACTAGAGGACATTATTTCAGATGACATGCAAAAGAACCAAAGGTAACACAAGGAAAACATTTTCCACACGGAATGTTTAGATTCTGGAATGCATTCCCAAGAGCTGTGGTAGAGACAAATTCAATTGAGACATTTAAACGGAATTGGCTGAATATCTGAAGAAAGATAACTTGCAGGACGACAGGGAAAGGATGAGGGAGTGGAGCAAACTAAATTTGCCTTGCAGAGAGTTGGTGAAGACACAACAGGCCTCCTTCTGTGCTGTGAGCATTCCATAATTCTATAAGTGGATTCATAATTTTTTGTAAGTAACGCAACTGGGAAGGGAACATATTCAGTAGTGTGTTATGTCAGTGGACAGTTAAAACCAAATCCCTTTAACTCTGTTCCCACATAGGAGTGAGTGGCCCAGATTGGATCATGGAACGACCTTTTGCTCAGTGCCTTTGTTCTCAGATAGGGTCATGGAATATGTACAACTCAGACTGAAGCTCAAAACAAAGCTCCAAAAGAACTTGAACTGAAAATTAAAAGTCAGGGCATGCATTTAGTAGGTAATTAAACTTGATATTTTCTATCTCCAGGTGCATGAGCTGACTCAGAGCTTCTCGCTCTATAAACCCTGATATCAATCTCGCTCACTTCAAGTCATGCTAAAGCCAAACTCAAAACAGTAAGTGGCGGGGGAGGAGGTTTAAAAAACCTTGACAGAACTTGCCAACGAATGTCAATGAGGAATCTATCTTAGAAAAGCAGTGGCGCTAATACAAAAGAAGCACTGCAGCAGGGCTTGCAAGGGATGTTTTTTAATTGGGTTAGGGACGAGACCAAATGGCCTCCTTGTGTAAACTAATCCCAGTAAAACAAGATGATGCTTGCTTCTGTCAAGAATCCACCTGTAAAGTCACGTGAGGAGGCTCTTGTGCCTGGTTCGGGCTGACTAGGAGATTCTTCCAAAGGTATTTTCAAAGGAATTACCGGTTGATAATAAGCCTGTTTGTAACCCTTATCCAGCAAGGCCTGAAGTGGGACTTGGCTGTGTGACCCAAAGCTTGGGACACCAGCCCTACACCATGCAGTATTAATCTGCAATATAGTGTTTCTACTACCAAGATGATGATAAGAGATGGGAATAGGAGGTGAAACAAGTCAAGAAATCATTACGAAGTAATGACACATTTGGAGAAAATGAGGGAGCTAAAGAAAGAAAGAATTATCTTTGCATCCTTGACACATCCCAAAATATCACTCCTGAAGTGCAAGTACTATATTGCTGTACTGTTTTGCAAGCAATTTAACACAAGGTGGTCACAGGAGGTAATCTGTTTTAGTGGTAGTAAACGTTGGCTAGCACTTGCTCTTATAGAGTCATAGAGTTATATAGCACAGACAGCGATATAAAGAAAGCACTACAAACACAAACATACGACCTTCCATAATACAAGAAATTTACAACTGCTCAAGTGCAGTCACTGTTATATTGCAGAAAATACAGCAGCTAGTTTCCACACTGCAAGCTCTCTATGGTAATGATTGGCTAATCTTTCTTGGTGATGATAATTGAGAGATAAAAATTGGTTAAGATACTGAAGAAATCTACCTTGCTCATTTTTGAAGCAACTCTAAGGGATTTTTCACATGCATCTGAGAGTGAAGACAGGCTGTCAGTTTTCTCATCGGAAAGACGACATCCGTGACAGTGTGGCACACCCTCAGGACTGTATTGGTGTGTCAGCCTTAGAATCAGAGAATGGCTACTATGGGCTTTTCGCCAACTGCTCCCTGTTTCATTTCCAGCCCCCGAGCAAGCAGCTCAAGCCTTAAAACTGCCCCTTTGACAATGCAGCAATGCCCTTAGTACTACAATGAAGGCCACACATTCAAAATTTAGGGAGAAAATAGAACAGGAGATAGTTTGAGTTACCGCATCTGAACACAATCAAGGTACTATAAGGAACAGCTGTTATAAAGAACTATGTTATTATATGAGACCATGAGCAGTACTGAATGGAGATAACAGGTCTTGCCCATCATCTGCTAAGCTGGAGAAAGCCCAGTATCATCTCTTTTTCAGGTAGGCCCTCCACATCACGTGCCAGTCAGTCCGGCACTAAACTGGGCAGCAGTGGGCCTTCTCAGAATCAAGGACCCCAGGGAAGAAGTCCCATTTACTGAAGGATGCTGGTCAATGTGAGGCTGACAGCTCTGCCTTGCTCAGCAGCGCCACCTGCGGTGGTGGGGGGCAGTTACCAGTACTGCATCCACCTGAGGCTAAGGGTGGGTGATGGACCCAGACGACAGGAGGGTGTCTCAGGAGAAGGGACAAAGATGGCCAACAGCAACAGCAAGAATTATCTTTGCATCCTTGGCAAAATAGAAATTGCTGTTGAAACTCAGCAGATCTGGCAGCATCTATAGAGAGGGAAACAGTTTACATTCCCAGTCCTGTGGCCCTTCTCCAGAACTAGGAAGGGTCACTGGACTCAAAATGTTAACTTTGCTTTGGTTCCACAGATGCTGCCAGACCTGCTAAGTTTCAACAGCAATTTCTGTTTTGTTTCAGATTGTCAGCATCTGTAGTTCTTTGTTGTATTTGAGCAAGGACTGGAGTTGGATCTCAGCTGCCTTCTGCACTTTCCAAATCCAGCCCCTTTACAGTTACCCCTGAATTTCCTACTGGAATCACATCAGACTGAAAAGATTACTCAATTCATCATGTCCACATTGTTAAAGCCCTCCAATTAATCCCACACCCTCTGCATCTTCCTCCTAGCCCTGAAAATTTTGCTTTTTTAAAAATATTATCCAATTTCCTTAGAATCAGAGACAGTAGGAACTGCAGATGCTGGAG
>NC_063368.1:10111044-10119577 GCF_021869965.1 Rhincodon typus
TGGAGAATCTGAGACAACAAGGTGCAGAGCTGGATGAACACAGCTGGATGACCCTTGAAGGGTCTAGGCCCGAAACGTCAGCCTTTCTGCTCCTATGATGCTGCTTGGCCTGCTGTGTTCATCCAGCCCTGCACCTTGTTGTCTTGTATCCAAGTTCCTTTTGCAGGCTACTATGAAATCTGCTTTTATTGTCCTTTCAGGCAGCACATTCCAAATTGTAACAACTGTCTATGTTTAAAAAAATTCTCTTCATCTCACCTCTATTTCTTTATCAATTGTCTTAAGTCTCTGTCCTCTGGTTATTGACTTTCCTGCCCATGTGAAACGTTTCTCCCTATATATACTCGAGCAAAACCCTTCAGAACTTTGAAGGTTGAAGCCATATAAAGAATCCCCACAGGGGAAAATTACTGTTGAAAAATTCCTACACATCAGAGCAGCCTACAAGGTTGATCCCCACCCTGTGCCCAATAAAATCCATGCCCCATTCATCCTGTGAAGTTATGTTAATTATGAATAAGATGTAAATGGCGTTTGAATAAAAAAAGGCACTCAAAATATTAAAAGCAGCACTAAAGTGCAATAAAGATGTGAAGTTTTAACCTCAATAGCTAAATGGGCTCATGATCTAATTGAATCACTGAGCAGACCCGAGGGGCAGAATGGCCTATTTGTTGCCCTAATGTTGCTACATCACCATGATACGACAAGGAGGAGATTGGATTGCTTTTTGTACTGAAGAATATTTTCTTATAAGGCATGTTAGCAAACAGAATCTGCCTTTTATTGTTCACCAAGAATAGAATGGGTGGAATTTAACGTCCTCGTACACAGGGAATCTGGGGACAGAGTTGCGGGGGGGTGAGTGTCATTTGATCAGGTGGGAGGGTTGTGGGTGAGTACCCACAATAGCAAGTGAGGAGCCCACCCCCTTCCTGTCACTGCCCTGATTGGGTCCGTAGGGGTAGGAATTGTGAATGGTCTTTTCATCAATTGAAGCCTTTCAATGGACAATTAAAATGGATGATGGCCTAGTTGGGGGAACAAATACATGAAGGCCCAAGAAGCAAATTTTCTCAGGGTGGCTTGCAGGTTCACTGGAAAAGTCAGATGTTGGGGTGTCGCTCATTCAAAGGCACTCAGTGCCTGATTGAGGGACTGGACATAGAGCATGGGGGTTGCCTGCTGAAGTTTCCGAACATCCTATCCCTCTTTTGCCATGGACCCCATGGAGTTGAAAGTTCAAACAGATTGTCCTTGATGCCAGTGGACAGCTAATGAGAGGCAGGGGTGTGGGCAGTACAGGACCCACAGCAAATCAAGTCTCTGTTACAGCAAGCAGACTCTACTGTACAGCAAACAGTAAGCAGAGACTGTTTATACAGATACCACAGCAAACAGTCGTTACCCAGTAAGAAGAATCTCCAAAAACAGCAGCAAATGGAGCCCACGATTGAAACTACAGCAAAGTCCCCTGACAAAAGCAGGGTTAGCTTCCCCAGCAAAATACAATGCGTGGAAGATACTTAGATAATACAAACTATGTGCATAATGTTAAGGCCAGGCATGGATGACAACAAAATTGCCAACTCATTTCAACTCCAACCAGGGATACTGCTGCCACGATAGGCAAGCAAGAAAATAATAGGCAGCTCAGTATTCTTAAAGGTAATAAGGGAAGCAAGGTTCCAGCTGTCACATGGGTAGGTGGTGGAGGTGAGGAAGCAACTTTAACCTAAGGAGCCAGCAGCACCACCACCCCCCCAACTATGTGTCCCCTCCACACTTCACTTCAGCTCTGATGAAGAGTCATCTAGACTTGAAACATTAGCTTGCTCTCTCACCATGAATACTGCCTGACCTACTGTGATCGTCAGCATTTGTTGTTTTCAGCCAGTCACAATGTCTGTGCTGATAAATCCTGACTTTAAAAAAAAATCTAAAACAGAGCAAATTCTAAAATTTAAACCATCTATCTATGTATTAAAACATGATTGTGGACCACACATTTGCACTGTTGCTTTTGCTGCAACACCTTTCAATCGTATTTTGATGACAGCAATTGGGTACTCACAAACAGTATATAGCCTTTAGCAGAGTGAAAGCAGCACCATGGCTTCTGAATAAATAGCAGATGCCAGGGGCTAGTTTCAAGGCTTTAACTTGGGTCTGTTACATTTTGTACATCAGCTCTTCACAACTGCCCCTAGTTCACTTGTGATTTCTGACACTGTATTGAAATAAATATGCTGTTTGCAATCTCAATTAAATTCAGTCCAGAATGGTGAGTCTCTCCCGGTCCCTTTATTCCTCTGCCTCCATTTCTCTCTCTCTCCCTTTGTTCCTCTCTCTCTCTCACACTCTCTCTCTCCCCCCACACCTCTGTATCACTCTTTCTCTCTCTAACACCCATGCCTCTCTCCTTGTCTTTCTCTCTCTTTCTGTCTATTCTGGTCTGATTCACAGTTCATCTCTTCCTCTCTCTCTCTCTCTGTCTCTCCCTCCCTCCATCTCATTGTCTCCCTGTCTCTCCCTCACTCTCAATCTCTCTCTTGCTCTCTCTCTATGTCAGTTTCCTTTCCTAATTCTGTCTCTTTGCCTCCTTCTATCTCTTTGGATGATACAAAAATTGGCGGGGCGATAAATAGTGAGGAGGATAGCCTTAGATAAAGGAGGATATCGATTGTCTGGTCAAATGGACTGATCAGTGGCAAATGGAATTCAACCCAAATAAGTGAGGTCAGGCAGTTTGAGCACTTGGGCAGGTCAAACAAGGCAAGGGAATATATGATGAACAGCAAGACCCTGGGAAGCACTGAGGATCACAGGGACCTTGGTGTGGACGTCCATCAGTCCCTTAATGCAGCAAGACAGGAAGATAAAGTGGTTAAGAAGGCATGTGGGATTTACTGGCCTTTATTATTGTCTTTATTAGCCGAGGCACAGAGTTTAGAATAGGGAGGTTATGCTGTAACTGTACAAAACACCAGATAGGCCACAACTAGAGTACTGTGTGCAGTTCTGGAAGCCCCATTATAGGAGGGAGAGATGGTGCAGAGGAGATTTACCAGGATGATGCCTAGGCTGAAGAGTTTTAGTTATGAAAAGAGATTGGACAGGCTGAGATTGTTTTCCCATGGAGCAGAGAAGCTTGAGAGAGGACATGATTGAAATGAATCAAATTCTGAAGGGCATAAACAGGGAAGTCAGGAAGAAATCTTTCACCTTGGTAGAGGAATCAATGGCCAGACAGTATAGATTTAAGGTAAGGAGCAGGAGTTTTAGAGGGGATGTGAGGATTTTTTTTCACCCAGAGGGTGTAAGGGTGCCTTACTGCCTGTGAGGGTGGGAGAGGCTGAAACGTTCATAACATTTAAGAAATATTTAGATGTGCACTTGCAATGACATGGCGTACAAAGCTTTGAGCCAAGTTCTGGAAAATGGGATTGGAATAGTTAGGTGGTTGTTTTTGACCAGCACAGACTTGCTGGGCCAAAGGGCCTTTCTCTGTGATGTTGACCTCTATTACTGTAAGACTCTATGACACTCTCTACTTCTGTCTCTCTCTCTTTTCCTCCCTCTATCTCTCTCCCTCTCATTCTCTCACTCTGGAGTCAACTTCAAACCATTACTTAAGCCCTTTGCTTTGTGAATATCAAATCCAAATCTTCAGGAGATTAGTTCTCAGACAAACTGACCCTGCATTTTTTTTTTAAAAATTCAACAATCCAATTGAAATGGCTAAATTAACCACATTTACCATCAAGCAGACTCTGACATAGTGTATGCCAAATTGATGACTCCTTTTTTGCAGATCTGCCATCCACCCTCAAACCTTTGGAACATTTTCTCTCTGTTAACCTTTCTTTCCTCCTGTGAACTTTACAGAAACAGACATGAATTTACATAGCACCCTAATGATTACCAGACATCTCAGAGTGCTTTACAGCCAATGAACTACTTTTTGAAGTGTAGTCACTGTTATGATGGAGGAAAAGTAACAACCAGTTTGTGCACAGCAAGCTCACACAATGTGATAATGAGATCACTTTTTTTAATGATGTTGACTGAGGGAAGTAATTGATCAAGACACCAGGAATAACACCTTATTCAAAAATGTACCATAGGATCTTTTACATGCATCTAAATAGGTAACTGATTTTTTTGTATTCAAGACCTGGAGTGGGACTTGTAACCTTGGTTTGAGCCACAGTTTCCTAATTTAACTTAAATTACCTTAAACACATTCTCATCTGTACATTCTCTGCTGAATTGTTCACATCAACTGGATGCCTATTGTGCAAATATAATCAGGAGGTTTAACAATCAGAAAGTCAGAAAATCCACCATCTTCAATGGCTGCTTTAATCTCTGGATGTTCCCTGAGCCAAACCGGAGCCATTCAAAGAATGTAGGGTGTTCATGTGTGTCAGGCAACAAGTGGGTGAAATTGAGATGAATGCCACATTCAAATGCATGGAAAATAAAACCATTAGCTTCCTCCTTGTTCACCACCCTCCGGCCTCCCATCATCAGCTTGTTTACTTTGGCTACACCTCTCCTCATGTAACAAACTTCTCTTCTTCCCAAGTTCCACAACAGGAAATAAACAAAAAGCAGTAGAAAAAGCTCAAAGGAATATAAAGAAGAAAGTTAATTGAAACAATGGGAGCGTTTCTTTTTTCTCTTCAACTGGGAGTCAAATTCAGTGTATTTTTATTTTTTAATGTGATGTAAGTGTCACTGACCATGCCAGCATTTGTTGCCTGTCCCTAGTTGCCCTTGAGATGATGGTGATGAGCTGCCTCTTGAGCCTCTGCATTGGGGAGACAGAGACAGACTGGTAATGTCACAGGGCTAGAAATCCCGAGGCCTAGGCTAATCCTCTGGGGTCAGGGGTTCAAATACCACCTTGGCAGCTGGGCAGAATTTAAATTCAATTCATAAATCCCTGGAAATAAAAGTTGGTCTCATTGATAATGACAGTTGTTGTTGATTGTCACAAAAATCCATCTGGCTCACTAATGCCCTTTAAGGAAAGAAATCTGCTGTCCAGGCCTATAGCAATGTAATTGCCTCTTAACGGCCCTTTAAAATATTTGGTTTTGCAAGACAATCATAGAGTCATACAGCACGGAAACAGACCCATCAGTCCAACCAGTCCATGCCAACTATAATCCCAAACTAAACTAAACCCACCTGCCTGCTCCTAGCCCATATCCTTTCAAACCTTTCCTGTTCACGCACTTATCCAAATATCTTTTAAACGTTGTAACTGTACCCGCATCCACCATTTCCTGTGGCAGTTCATTCCACACATGAACCACTCTCTGTGTAAAAAAGTTGTCCCTATGTCCTTCTTAAATCTTTCTCCTCTCACCTTAAAAATATGCCACAAGGGCAATTAGGAGTGCGCAACAAATGCTCGTCTTGTCAATAGCACTGACATCCCATAAAAGTAAAAAGGAGGAAGTGCAGTTGAGAGGGACAGCAGACCAATTCAGAGGGCAGTCAACCACACTGAGGTGGATGTAGGCCACACCAGGTAAGGATGGCAGGCTTGGGTTTTTAAGAGAGATAAGAATTGTTTCATAGTCATCATTATTGGGACTAGCTGTCATTTCCATAGTTTATTAAATGAATTTAAGTTTCAACAACTGTCATGGTGGGATTTAAATGGATGTCTCCTGAGTGTTAGCCTGGCCCAATGTCATTACCACTATGCCACCATCTCCCTTATTAGAAGAAATAGAATGTGATTATCAATCATAGAAAGAATGATACCCTTAAGGAAAATGTCACATAACCCACCAAACACCCCAACCCCTTCCCCATAGTAGCCAATTAGAATAAACATTCCCAGGGACAAGAAGTTGGGTAACTGTTGTCTGTCCTAGCTGACAGCTCTTGTCTCTTGAGTTCAGATGGTTATAGATCCAGTTTCTTCATTGGCACCTGAACACAAAAATCAGCATTGATGCTCAGTGCAGCACTCCCAGTTTGCATGATCTGAGATGCTATCTTCTGGATGATACATTAAACTAAGGCTTCTCAGTCCTTTTACCACCTCAGGTGGACGCAACAGATCCCATGGTAATATTCTGAATAAGGGAAGTGAGGTGCTGGGTTATTTTATTTGGTTATAAGGCACTTTGGGACATTTACAGATATGAAATGTACTATGTAAATGCAAATTCCTTTGTCCTCAGAGGCAGTACTACAAATGTTTACCTCACAAAATGAGACAGTTGAATCCATTGTGCCCTAATGCCACAACAGTGTAAAAACACTTCTACCATCTTCCCATGGCCTTGTACATCCTAGTTTGGAACAGTGCGACAGGTATAAACTATTGGTGTCCCATAAATCCTTGAAGGCAATGGGACTAGTAGATAAAATGGTTAAGAAGGCATAAGGGATACTTGCTTTTAATAGTGAAAGCATTGATGCAAGAAGGATATGATGGAGCTATTTGTTAGTTAGGCTACAGTTAGAGTAGTGTGTGCCGTTCTGGTCACCATGCTTTAGAGAAAGTGTGACTGCACTGGAGAGAGTGCGGAAGAGATTCACTGGGATGTTGCCTGAGCCAGAGCAATTCAGCTACGAAGAGAGACTGGATAGGCTGAGGTTGTTTTCTTTCTAGCAGAGAAGGCTGAGGAGAATCTGACTGAGGTGTGTGAAGTTCTGCGGGGCTTATTCGGGGTATATAGAGAGAAACTTTTCCCCTTAGTAGAGGGGTCAATAACCAGGGGCACATTTTTTAAGGCAATGAGCAAGTGGTTTAAAGGGGAGATGAAGAAAATCATTTTTCACCCAGAGGGTTGTGGGTATCTGGTCTCTGTGACTAAAGGGATGATACAGGAAAGAACCGTGAAAACATTTAAGAAGTATTTGGATGAACATTTGAATTGACATAGCATATAAGATTACGGGCCAAATGCTGGAAAATGAGATTACAATAGATATTTGATGACTTGCACACAATGAACCAAAGGACCTTTCTCCATTCTGTAAAAACTCTATGACACTATTGGAATATCAAGCAAGGGGTCCAGTGTTGCCAATTCTGCTTGGACTTATTCCAAACGTTTTCACCACATGGCCTCCTGTTTTCAACTGCTGTCTTTATTACACTGCTCCGATATCTTTATTCTTCTTTTTCTATTCTCTGCCATGAGTGCCATGACCTCTAGGTTAAGCATGGAGGCAGGTCTAGAATCCACTCCATGATGTTAACACTCATCTGAGCCATGCCAGCCGATTAAGCCAAATACGTTCCCCTACCATAAGGGTAAAAAATGGAATAAGGTCAGCCAGGTGGACTTCATAGAGTATGTGTTCCCTACTTAAGGCTGTTACCCTGACAGATAGAAACAGAAGCATCAGGGGTTCTGTTTTGGAGCCAGCTTTGTGCTATCTGGATCAGTTTTATGTACTCTGCACGTGTAAATAAAGGTGACTTGGTGATGGGATACCAGTGGAGTTATTTCAATAAGCTGTCCAAGTTGCTACAATAATAACATTTTTACGTGCATCAGAGATAGTAGGAACTGCAGATGCTGGAGAATCCGAGACAACAAGGTGCAGGGCTGGATGAACACAGCAGGCCAAGCAGCATCATAGGAGCAGAAAAGCTGACGTTTCGGGCCTAGACCCTTCATCAGAAAAGGGGGAGGGGAAGGGGGTTTTGAAATAAATAGGGAGAGAGTGGGAGGCGGATAGAAGAGGGATAGAGGAGAGGATAGGTGGAGAGGAAACAAACAGGTCGAAGAGGCGGGGATGGAGCCAGTAAAGGTGAGTGTAGGTAGGGAGTTAGGAAGGGGATAGGTCAGTCCAGGGAGGACGGACAGGTCAAGGGGGTGGGATGAGGTTGGTCGGTAGGAGGTGGAGGTGCGGCTTGAGGTGGGAGGAGGGGATAGGTGGGAGGAAGAACAGGTTAGGGAGGCAGGGACGAGCTGGACTGGTTTTGGGATGCGGTAGGGGGACGGGAGATTTTGAAACTTGTGAAATCCACATTGGTACCATTGGGCTGCAGGGTTCCCAAGCGGAATATGAGTTGCTGTTCCTGCAACCTTCGGGTGGCATCGTTGTGGCACTGTAGGAGGCCCAGGATGGACATGTCGTCTGAGGAATGGGAGGGGGAGTTGAAATGGTTCGCGACTGGGAGGTGCAGTTGTTTGTTGCGAACCGAGCGTAGGTGTTCTGCAAAGCGGTCCCCGAGTCTCCGCTTGGTTTCCCCGATGTAGAGGAAGCCACACCGGGTACAGTGGATGCAGTAAAGCACATTGGCAGATGTGCAGGTGAACATCTGCTTGATGTGGAAAGTCTTCTTGGGGCCTGGGATGGGGGTGAGGGAGGAGGTATGGGGGCAGGTGTAGCACTTCCTGCGGTTGCAGGGAAAAGTGCCGGGTGTGGTGGAGCTGGAGGGGAGTGTGGAGCGGACAAGGGAGTCACGGAGAGAGTTGTCCCTCCGGAAAGCAGATAAGGGTGGGGAGGGAAAGATGTCTTTGGTGGTGGGGTCGGATTGCAGATG
>NC_063368.1:10119677-10143979 GCF_021869965.1 Rhincodon typus
TTTGGTGGTGGGGTGGGATTGCAGATGGCGGAAGTGTCGGAGGATGATGCGTTGGATCTGGAGGTTGGTGGGGTGGTACGTGAGGACGAGAGGGATTCTTTTTTGGTTCTTATTGCGTGGACGGGGTGTGAGGGATGAGTTGCGGGAGATGTGGGAGACACGGTTGAGGGCGTTCTCGACCACCGAGGAGGGGAAGTTACGGCCCTTGAAAAACGAGGACAACTGAGATGTACGGGAGTGGAATGCCTCATCCTGGGAGCAGATGCGGCGGAGGCGAAGGAATTGGGAATAGGGGATAGCATTTTTGCAGGAAGGTGGGTGGGAGGAGGAGTATTCTAGGTAGCTGTGGGAGTCGGTGGGCTTGAAATGAATATCAGTTTCTAGGTGGTTGCCCGATATGGAGACAGAGAGGTCCAGGAAGGGGAGAGAGGTGTTAGAGATGGTCCAGGTAAACTTAAGGTTGGGGTGGAAGGTGGATTTCACAAGTTTCAAAATCTCCCGTCCCCCTACCGCATCCCAAAACCAGTCCAGCTCGTCCCTGCCTCCCTAACCTGTTCTTCCTCCCACCTATCCCCTCCTCCCACCTCAAGCCGCACCTCCATCTCCTACCGACCAACCTCATCCCGCCCCCTTGACCTGTCCGTCCTCCCTGGACTGACCTATCCCCTTCCTAACTCCCCACCTACACTCACC
Source organism: Rhincodon typus (assembly GCF_021869965.1). Classification (NCBI taxonomy): domain Eukaryota; kingdom Metazoa; phylum Chordata; class Chondrichthyes; order Orectolobiformes; family Rhincodontidae; genus Rhincodon; species Rhincodon typus. Next base: position 10,120,371 of record NC_063368.1, read on the forward strand.
TTTACTGGCTCCATCCCCGCCTCTTCGACCTGTTTGTTTCCTCTCCACCTATCCTCTCCTCTATCCCTCTTCTATCCGCCTCCCACTCTCTCCTTATTTATTTCAAAACCCCCTTCCCCTCCCCCTTTTCTGATGAAGGGTCTAGGCCCGAAACGTCAGCCTCTCTGCTCCTATGATGCTGCTTGGCCTGCTGTGTTCATCCAGCCCTGCACCTTGTTGTCTCACTTTTACGTGCATGTTGTGGCCTCAAGCTATGGACAGTGATGGTAGGGAATCGCCAATTTTTTTTCCTCCATCATATGGTTGACCATAAATCTCTTCTGTCCTTACCACTTGCCATTAGTGTGTGTTGGCAGGATTAGCAAGTTGATACACAACCTGTTTGGCCGCATTACAAATGCACCTTCCTTGACCATCCACTCCCGGAGCTTCTGGCACAGAGGCTGTGTTGCTAACTACTATGCCGCATGACCTCCTAATAGTTAGACAACCAATAAATTTTTTAAAAGTTCAAACGAAACAAAAACCAACACATTCATTTTTGTTTGTCTCATGATTTTTCTCTGGATCATTGCTTGCAGGAGTATTCGTCTTTAATTTCTGGAGATTCCTGGAGCGCTAGGAACTTAAACATGGAGAAATAGAGTCATAGAGATGTACAGCATGGAAGCAGACCCTTCAGTCCAACTTGTCCATGCTGACCAGATATCCTAAATTAATCTAGTTCCATTTGCCAGTATTTGGCCCATATCCCTCTAAGCCCTTCACATACCCATCCAGATGTGAGAGGACCAGATGTGGACTGGGAGTAGGGTTGAGTATGGGGGAAAATAGGTAAAATGTCCCAGCCTCAAGTAGAAAAAATATAAGTTACATAAACACTTAAAAATTAGCAATTGGTCCCCACGGCAGAACTGCGCAGAAGGGTGAGCATGTTGCACTGTTTTTTAAAAAAGTGTTTGGTTCTGCAACCATTAATATTAAGAGTAAAAAGGGTCACAAAGAAGCCAAAGGGTTACTGGTTAAACTTCAGACACTCCATTCGATCTAGAGGGGAGTTGTGGCTAGGATGGGTGGAGGGTGACTGCAGTGTGTCAGGCCTCCACTGTAACTGGACGGACCTCCCCTTTGGCGTCTGGCATCATCCTTTTTTGTCTCTGAATGCCAGAGCAAGCACTTTTTTTTAATATCCTCTGACGCAAATCCTTCAGTGCAGATAGCTGGAATGAGTTTAATACCCAGGGCTGGATACAGTAAGCTGCATTATCTTTTAATAATAAAAAGAAACTACATATTACAAAAAGCAAAAAGCTTTCTGGATTTGCCTATCAGTTTGAATTGTGAACCTAAAAGCTTCTTGGCTCAGTGGGTTAGAGGGAAAGATAGGTTTAAAAATTGAAAACAAAACCACTGTTACAAATTTTGGTGTAATTTTATGCAAAGGCAAGGCTGGTTTTCGCAAGGGAGCTGAATTGATTTAATCTGCATGCTTTTTATTTTGTTTTCTAAGGCTCAAGATAAAGATGTACACAGACACACACACAAAGAGGGACTGCTTCTCTTTTTTTGAAAAAAAACTTAATTCCTATTTGTTTGAGAGTGGCAAGAATCAGGTTGAATCTATTTCCTTGTGGAACAAGAGGAAATCAGGCTGAATAATTCTGCAAAGTGACCGGAGCTTTTTGAAAACTGCAGCTGCATGGAATTTGCAATTACAGTTTGACTTTACTTTCAGTTTGTCCTTTGATTTATACAAACATGTACTCTGCTTTGCTGAATGCAACCTCTTTCCGAAAAGCTTGCAACAGGAGCATTTTTGTGACTCTTATCAGGATGGATGTTACCTGCCGTGCTCTACAATATTGTTGGGATGTTTTCAAACAGTGACAGACATTACAACCCATTCAGCAGAGCTTCCTTTGCACACTGGTTGTGTCCTTACCTTTAAGCCAACAGGCTTGGGATCATATCCCATCTACTCTAAGCATATTACAACATTTCTGAATGCGCTGATTAAAAAGTCTAGTCCCTTTCAGGCATACAGGGCACCAAGACTCGACACCTCAGCTCAGCACCTCCCTACACAAAATTTAATATGTTTATTGTTTTCAGTCCAAATCATCACATAGAAACTAGGTGCAGGAGTAGGCCATTTGGTCCTTCAAGCCTGTTGTGCCATTCAGTAATGTCATGGCTGATCCTCTATGTCAATATTTCTGCTTTCTCTCTGTAGTGAGCTCTGTAGAGGCCAAGTGGATTTCATTGAGTATTAGATCCCTGATTGGGGTTGTTAACTTGGGCCAATCAGGTAGTCTTGGCTGACAGATATAAACAGGAGTCTCAGGGATTCTCTTCACTCTAGGAACTGGCTCTGAGCTAGCTGGTCACGTGTAAATAAAGGGTTGCTTGGTGACAAGATGCCAGCCTCCATGGAGTTATTTCACTCTCCATACCCTTTGATGCTTTTAATAGATAAAAATTCATCAACTTATCATCTTATCAACCATCTTCTGGTTGTCTCTCCCTTCAACAGAGTGCGATCCTCCTCTCACAAAAATATTTTCAGCGCCAAGTTCCCTCATGATGATGAGACCCTTGTGGATGCCCGCTCTGCATGGGCACGTTTCCTCAAAGAAATGCACCAGGTTTGTGAGGAAGTCAGAGCAGCAGGGAGAAATTCTTCTTAATTCTACCGGACACAAAACATTGCATAGCGATTTTCCCAAAGGAAAGCTTTCCTTTGTGTCCCAGGCAATACTTTTCCCTCGAACAACAGCTTGTTATTACACTGGCCTTTCTGGAGGCTTGCTGTGTGCAAATTGACTACCATGCTCTTTTAATATTCCAACATTTAAAACGCTGACAAAAGTAAACAACTGGGTATGAAACACTGAAATGTCATGAGGCTGTGAAAGGCATTATACAAATGTAAGTTTCTCACCCTAACCAAAGGTGTCCAGAAGTTAGTTGATAACTGAAAAGAGAGTGGTTAGGGTCTTCTCGGTGTTTTAACCTATAGTTAGCATGGATCAGTGGGCAGAATGGCCTGTTTCTGTGTTGTATGTAGTCTTAGCTAACTGGGTCTGAACAAATTTGCGGCTGCACTAAGAGTTGATTCTTTGGGATCACATACTGCTCCTAATTGCAGGGGGATCAACACAGGATAGAGATTGAAAGCCCATTTCCCTTCATTGGAGAGGTAAAACCAGGTGATGTAGTTCAAAAATAAGGGATAATATCTCCTTTAAGATGGAGATGAGGAAAAAATGTTCTCTCAGAAGATCATGAGTCTTTGAAACCATCTCCCTTATCGGAGATAGTGACTTTGAATATTTTTAAGGCAGTGTTAGATAGATTCTTAACTACCAAGGGCATCAAGTTAGGTGTGATGGGGGAATTGAGGCATTGAGATCAGCTATGAGCTTAGTGAAAGGCAAGCAGGATCAAGGGGCTGAATGGCCAAATCATGCTACTTATTCGGATGTTTGCATGAAACTTACAACTCTTCCAACTTGACCAATGCCCAATTTCCCATTTAACCTATATCACTTACCAAGGAATATGTCTCCATCCAAGTCCGGAGTTGGAGCCAGGAAATGGGAACAGCTACTTTAACCATCTCATGTACGATTCATGAAAGGTATCACCGGCCCCCACTCCCCCTCCGAATAATAAAAGGAGATTGATGCTAAACAATGCCATCTTTCCCATCCTAAATGGGTGTTGGGAATACATATTGTTCAAATTCAACCTCAATAGTGCCCATCCTATCCAGGCCATTCTAAACTCCCTGTTGACCCTTGCCCTCTTCACTCTTGCTAAAAAATGCACAGGCAAAGTGCCCCACTCAGTCACTTCAGCAAGATGTTGGATAAATCTAAAGATCCTGAAATTGTTCTCATCAGCAGGGAAGGTGCAAAAGGCAGGAAACCTACAGTAAAATTCCTATTGGCCAGGTGATTTTGGCAGCTAAAGTGTCCAGACTTAACAGCAGGAAACAGTTTTGATCTCCAAATGGCTCTCCAACCGTGTCTGAATCCATCTTCTTTGGGTTTTTTTTCCCCAGCTGCTGTCTGGCTTAAAGACTTTATCAGGTTTCTAACAAAACTGACAGGTTTTGTTTCATAGAAATTTGATGTAACTGAAACAGAAAAATCCGAATCTGTAGGAACTCTGTTGATTTGGAGACATCTGTAAAAGATGTAGAATTGTAAATATGTCACTATCCCTGCAACAACTATGTGTTACAGGGAGTTACTTAAACCTATTCACCATAAAACTGTCTTTGATATCAGATTGCGATATTTTAACATATTGCTGAGATAGGGACATGTTTGCATTTCCTTTACAGCATGCATGAAGTGCTGCAAATCTATTGCCAGTCCTCATGATCCCAATGTCTTACAACTAGTTTTTAAAAATTAATTCTTGGATGTCAGCATTGCTGACTACTTTGGAGCAGGTGGTGAGCAGTCTTCTTGAATTGCCGCAGTCCTTGAACTCCTAGATGGTTGTCCATCATCTACAAGGCACAAGTCCGAAGTGTGATGCAATAGTCTGCATGTGTTTGAATTAGAGCAGCTCCAAATACATAGAAGAAACTCAACACCATCCAAAGCAGCTTGCTTCATTGGCACACAGTCCACCACATTCAACATTCACTCCCTTCACTACCAATGCAGAGTGGCAGTAGCGTATATTATCTATATCATGCACTGCAACAAGGATCCTTCAATAGCACATTCCAAATCTGTGATCTCTACCACTTAGAAGGACAGGGCCAAGGAGTATAGTTGACATTGAGGGTGTGATAAGGATGGAGCATCAGAGGGGTGTGGGAATAGAGGGGATGAGTTGGGTGAGGGCTTTCTTTTCTTTATTCATTCATGGGATGAGGGCGTTGCTGGCTTGGCCAGCATTTATTGCCCATCCCTAAACCCAGTTAAGAGTCAACACTGCTGTGGATCTGTAGTCCAGACCAGGTAATGAGAACAATTTCCTTCCCTAAAGGACATTAGTGAACCAGATGGGTTTTCCTGTCAACTGATTCACAGTCATCATTAGACTCAATTCTAGATATTTATTGAAATCAAATTCCATCATCTGCCTTGGTCGGATTTGAATCTGTGTCCCCAGGACATTACCTGGGTTTCTGGATTAATAGTCCAGTGATAATTCCACTAGGCCTCTGCATCCCTCCAGTTTCCTTTCTATTGTAACTGAATGAAGTCCCAGTGCACTCAGACGCTTCTGACTAATTCCTAGGCAGCTAGCCCAAGACCCTTAACACCTGCAACCCTGCCCCAACTTCAGTCCACCACCGAATAAAAATTCGGGTTTCTTTATCCCAAGTCAGCTTTGCAGAGTCTGGAGTATTCCCAACAAAGAACGGAAAATTCAGCCTACACTCATGCATTCGCGCGCACAATACACGCACACAAGTAAATACACACTCACTGGCTCAGTCTCACATACACAGTCACAAGCAAACAGACAACTACGAATACAATGAAATACACAGGTAGGCACATATAATATATAGGATTGTAGAGATGTACAGCACAGAAACAGACTCTTCAGTCCAACTCGTCCATGCTGTCAGGATATCCTAAATTAATCTAGTCCCATTTGCCAGCATTTGGCCCATATCCCTCTAAACCCTTCCTATCATTATATCCATCCAGATGCCTTTTAAATGTTGTAATTGTACCAGCCTCCACCACTTCCTCTGGCAGCTCATTCCATACACGCACCAGCCTCTGGGTGAAAAAGTTACCCCTTGGGTCCCTTTTATATCTTTCCCCTCCCGCCTTAAACCTGTGCCCTCTCATTTTGAACTCCCCTGTCCTGGGAAAAAGACCTTGGTTATTCTCACTATACATGCCCCTCATGATTTTGTACCCATCCAGATGCCTCTTAATTGTTGTAATTGTACTATACTTCCTGTGGCAGCTCATTCCATACACACACCACCCTCTATGTGAAAAAGTTGCCATTTAGGTCCCTTTTAAATCTTTCTCCTCTCACTTTCTCCTCTAGTTTTTGACTCCCCTACCCCAGAGAAAAGACTTTGGCTATTCACTCTATCCATGTCCCTTATTATTTTATAAACTTCTTGATGACACCCCAGGTAAAATAGCCCCAGACTATTCAGCTTCTCCCTATAGCTTAAACTCTCCAGCTCTGGCAACATTCTTGTACAGCAGGGAGACCAGAACTAAACACAGTATTCCAAAACTGCCCTAAGCAATGTCCTGCACAGCCGCAACATGACATTCCAACTCCTATACTCAATGCACTGACCAGTAAAGGCAAATGTATCAAATGCTTTCTTCACTACTTTCTCTACCCACGACCCCATCTTCAAGAAACAGTACAGGAATATACACAATATATATGCATGGGCATGTACCACATATGGCATCGAGACATACAAATGTGTGACAAAATTGTTGAATGCATTCAAACAACTGGACACATACCAGTAGTTGGGAATATGGTTGGACGGAGACAACTCATTGGAAATAGTTTTGCAAGTATAACTTATCACAAGTAAGTCAGTTAAATGTAAATAGATTTATCAGGTCAATGAATATAGATATATTACGAAATGTCTCTGTACACTTGCTGCTCAGCACGATACAGAATTTCATGCTGTAGAGGAAACAGTGAGAGGGACAGCAACTGACAGGCAACTCGGCAGAGAGATATCAGGTAGAGAAGGTTAATGCACCTATACATAAAAATAGAAATTGATAGCTACAATTTTCAGAGAAAAGTAGTAAAACTGAGGATTTATATCAATTTACATATAAACAGAACCACCTTTAATCAGTTGGGGGCTAACAAGTTGAACCTAAAACGCAGGTTTAAGATTCTGCAAACTAGCTGAAAGGAAACAGACCATCAGCTCTAGACATACCTTGATCATTGTGAAGTGCGTATTGGGCTCCCCAGAAGGACACATCACAAAGCCTTAGATCTTAATCTTAATGTGACTCCATACCCAAACCCTTGCTTTGCCAAGTAATGTGCTGGATTACCATACTGAAAGCATGTATTGTACCAGGTCTATTTCCCACTGCTTAGCCCATTGAACAACCTTTATCCACCAGAACATTGTCTTTCAGAGTGATTGAGCAATAGATCAAGCCTCTAACTTTCCTTGTGAGCCAGGCTCTTTGGTCAATCATTAATACTGACCTTAATCAGTTGATGCAATCAATGGAGTTTCAATTTTGCATGTTGAACAAGGGAAATGAAGATGAAGTGGGAAAATTGAACAAAGTAGATGAGAACAAAGTGTAAAAGACGGGGAGGCAATGGCCTCGTGGTATTGTCACTAGACTATTAATTCAGAGACCCAGCAATGGTAGAATTTGAATTCAATAAAAATCTGGAAAGAAGTGACTAAAGATGACCATGAATCCACGGTCAATTGTCAGAAAAAGCTATATGGTTCACTAATGCCCTTTAAGGAAGGAAACTGCTGTCCTTACAATGATCTGGTCTACATGTGACTCCGGACCCACACAATGTGGTTGACTCTTAACTACCCTCTGGGCAGTTAGGGATGGGCAATAAATGCTGTCCTTGCCAGTGATGCCCATATCCTGTGATTGAATTTTTAAAAAAGGTGAACGAAGTGGGTGAGGTGAACGAGGGATAAGAGGTGAAAGCACCAAGAGGTTGTTCATGTGGTAGGAAGCTCATGTCGATAAGCAGGACCAGTTGGGCTGAATGACGTTTCAGTGTGTAGATTCTCTGAGTAGAAATATGTTGGTAAATTGATGAGACAGATACAAAATAATGTAAAGAGGGTTGTAAGACATAGATAGAATATTGATTAGGGGCAGAGAGTCAGGTAACTATCTGGAGATTATATAGAGTCAGGCCTGTTAGATTTTTTTTATGTTCTTCAATATATAGTTAAAGCAAGGTAAAGAGGCAGGAAGAAACATAAGCCAAATCATAGAATCACTACAGTGAGGCCATTCAGCCCATTGCGTCTGCACCAAACCTTGGAAGAGCATCCCACCCAGACCCATCCCATCCCCAACTTTATCATCACTAATCCATCTAGCCTGCTCAACTCAGGAACTACAGGGCAATTTAGCATGGCTTATCCCCATCTAACCTGCACATCTTTAGACTGTGGGAGGAAACCGGAGCACCCAGAGGAAACCTGCGCAGACACGGGGAGAATGTGCAAACTCCACACAGACAGTGGCCCGAGGGTGAAAGTGAAGTCAGGTCCCTGGTGCTGGGAGGCAGCAGTGCTAACCACTGAGCCACCATCCTGCCCAAATCACATATGGATATTACAACAGTGACGTATGAACGGTGACATGGGTGTGAAGAGACGAAGGACAAGCTTAAATTGGTAAATTCACCAAACCCTTTCTGTCAATGGTGCTCACAAACAAAGTAACTGTCATTGCAGAATTTCAGCAAGATTACAATGTAGAAATGGTTCATTCAGCACAGTGGTTATGGCTCTGAAATAGCAAACTGGGAAGTATTATCAACCAGGTCATCAAGTAGCACCTGCTCACCAATGACATGCTGACAGATGGTCTCTTTGGGTTCTGCCAGGACCAGTCGACTCCAGAACTCATTAGAGCCATGGTCCAAACATGGAGTTAAAGACCTGAATTCCATCGTGAGATAAAAGGAACTGCCCGTGACATCTAGGCAACATTTGAACCTAGTGTGCCACCAAGGAGCCCAAGCAAAGCTGATACCAAAAGAATCGGGGGAAAGCTCTTCACTGGTTGGAGTTCTACCTGGCACAAAAGATAGCGTTGTCCGCTGGTGATGGCACAGGGCTACCATTCACAATCCGTCAGACCACTGAAGCAATTAATGCTCACATGGAACAGGGCCTGGACAACATTTATCCTGATAATGTGGCAAGTAATATTTGCTCCACTCAAATGGCGGGCAATGACCAAATCCAACAAGAGAAAAGCTAATTGTCCCTCCTTGACATTAAAGGGTATTCAATTTTTGTAATGCCATATCATCAACATCATGCTATTACCTTCAACAGAAGTGTAATTGGACTAGCTCTATTAATATTCTAGCCACAATAAGTGTATTCTGCATTGAGTGTCTTACCTCTCAACACCTCAAAGCCAGTCCATTATCTACAAGACAGAAGTCAAAAATGTGATAGGAAATCCCCACTCTTCTGGATGTCTGCAGCTCCTGCAACACTCAAGAAGCTCAACGCTATCCAGGACAAAGCTACCCGCCTGATTGGCATTCCACACACTACCTTAATAATTGGTGCCCTCCACCTCTGGCACACTGTGCTTACAGTGTGTGCTATCAATCGCTGCAAAATCCATTTGGTCCACCAGGAAAAGAAATCTGTCGTCCTTACCTGATGTCACCTGTATCTGACTCCAGATCCATGGCACAGTAGTTGGCACTGCTGCCTCACAGCGCCAGGGACCCGGGTTCAATTCCACCCTCAGGTGACTGTCTGTGTGGAGTTTGCACATTCTCCCTGTGTCTGTGTGGGTTTCCTCTGGGTGCACTGAGCGGGTCTGCCACCATCTGTGCAGAACAAAACGAATTTAATGCTTCAGATCAGTAACGTTACTGTTGTAGTGAAAGGTCATCGACCTGAGACGTTAACTCAGTTTCCCTCCACATACATTGCCAGATCTGCTGAGTGTTCCCATGCTTCTTTTTTTTCTTTCAGTCTTCTCTTTGCTAGAGATATAAAGTCCAAGCCTGTTGATAATAGGTAGAATGTTTCCACTTTGCAATCATCCTGATGTCACAATATTGTAGTGCTATCACTGAAAAGCTCCTTTTCAGATGAGCTTGAGAACCTGGAGTGCATTTATCCTTGAAGCTTTATATTTTTGACGGATTAGACTTTGACATATGAATTATGGAAGACTGCTAGTTAGGGCAACAGATAGATGCAGCTGTTCTTTATGGATGTAAATCAAATTCTTGGAAAGCTTCACATTTCTCTACCTCTGAACACCTTCCAAGTGTTTGCTCTTATCAGTGAGTCTGTTTTTTTTCCTCGTTCCAGTAACCAAACCACAACTGTAAAGAAACTGAATTTACTTGACGAAGTTATCAAGCTGATAACAGTCTAATAGATATCCTGTGAGAAAGTTACCATAAAAAACTGTTTCCGCAGATAAAAGCACCTAGATTAGAATGTCCATTAAAAGATAGCATTTGCAAAAAATAGTTTGGAATAATACCATTAGGCTCAACACATCCATCCCTTTTTCAACTTGTGCTTGCCAGATCTCTCAAACCTAGCAATAAGCACAGTTCGTTCCAATACTCTTCACTGACAATGTCTCTCCCAATGTTGGATTCCATTTGATTTTCTTTCATGATCTCACATTTCAATGTGCTAATAGCAGTGAGAATTAATAAAATATACATCACAGAAACAGAGCATTTGGCCCAACTGGTCCATGCTAGTGTATGTGTTCCATTTGAGTATCCTCCCACACTTTCCATCTCACTCTTCCAACAGATCCTTTTATTTTTTTTAGCCCGTTACACAAACTTCCAGAATTCCCTTAAAAGTAAAACAAATACAGAAAGTGCAGCAATTGTAACAAGGTCAGCCAAGTGGATCTCATAGAATATGAGTTCCCTGACTGGGGTTTTTAATCTGGTCCAATCAGGGAGTCCTGGCTGACAGAAAAAAAGCGCAGTCTCAGACATCCTGACACTCTGACAGCTGACTCAGAGGGACCTCGATCAATGTCAAGGCCTCTCCATGTATAAATAAAGGGTGACTTGATGATGGGATACCGGCTTATGTGGGGTAGTTTTAGTGGCGATGAGAGAAAAGCATGCTCCTGAAGAAATTCGGGCACATCAGTTGTTTTTGAGAAGCATTTTTGGCATCATGCCGTAATTTGGGAAGCTTGACCCATTTGATCCTGCCGAAGACGGGACCCAGTATGTGAAAAGAATGCATTGTTTTTTCTGGGACTGATGAAAAGCAATGAGTAATTCTTCTAACAGTTTGTAGACCCGAGCTTTTTCAGTTATTAGGAGCCTAACTTTCCCTGAGGCACCAAATATAAAACCTTCCAAGAGTTGACAGATTTAGTTAAGGATATTACGACCCCAAGCCTCCTCTAATTCTGAGATGCTATCAGTTTTACTCAGCAATTCAAGATCCAGGGGAATCGTATTGGGACTTTTGACTAGGTTAAGGCTACTGGAAGAGGCATGTGACTTTGGTTTAACCCTTAATGAGACGCTCAGAGACTGTTTGGTATGTTGGATTAATGATGTGACCATGCAAAAGCGCCTATTAGCCGAAGCTTAGAACTGACACAACAATTGGCCTTTTCATTGGAAAGTGCAGCAAGTGAAGCATATGAGCTGCAGCCTATTCCGATGGAAGTGGACACCTACACCATTCCGACTCTTTTCTGGAACATTACTTGAGTGAAGACCATTGTATGGCCTCACTCAGGACATATCCTGAACACAGGACTCTAGGTCAGCCCACAAGAAAACAAAGCCAAGCCTCAGCCAAACAGTTAAAATTTTCTTCAGCATCGGGCTGGCAAACCATTGTAGTTGCTATCAGTATGCTGACTCGAAACGGCAAAAGAGTCCCAATCGACCTATATTGAGTAAGAGAACTCATAGGCCAGTATCCAAGAGAGTGCACACCCTGGAAAGTCTACTTACATCTGGATAAATTGCTTAGCAACATCCAAATCAGAACCTATCAAAATAACTGGTCACACAGCATCAGAGACTCCTGACGAAGGGTTTCAACCCAAAAAGTCAACTTTCCTGCTCCGCAGATGCTGTCTGACCTGCTGTGCTTTTCCAGCCTCACACATATAGACTCTGGCTCCCAGCATCTGCAGTCCTTATTGCCTCCAATCAAAATAACTGTCTAGTTATGTGATTACCCAGTTCTAATGGAGGTCAATATCGGCACGGCTATTTGTGATCACAGAACCGGTCTTCAACAAAATTCTCTCTGGACTCCAACCCTTACATTTGCACAAGACCTCGGCTAAACTGAGAATCTATACCGGGGATGCTTTACAGATTAAATGTACAACATCAGTTCTGGTCTCGTATGAGAAGCAACTGGTTCAGCTACCACTGACTGTACTAAAAGATTCGGGCCCAAGGGATGAAATTGGTTGAGAAAGATTCACCAAGATTGGCTCAATATTTTTCAATTAGAAAATGGTTGCCTGAGCGAAGTCCTAGTTAAATACCCAAATGCTTTTCAGGAAGGTCTAGGGATTATCAAAGGAGCTAAAGCCACGTTGCACATTGACCAGGAAGCAATTCCATGACTCTACAAGGCCCACCCAGTGCCATTTGCCTTCTGGGCAAAAGTAGAGACGGAAGTCAAAAGGGTGGAAAGCAAAGGAATCATCAAACCAGTTCAGTTTGCACAACAAGCAGCACCAGTCGTACTGATTGTTCGCCTTTTTGGAGATTTTAAACAAATGGTAAACCGCTTTTCACAGCTGGATAAATACCCAATCGCTCGCATGAAGGATTTATATGCAAATCTGACATGGGGCTGTCCTTTACGAAGCTGGACATGAGCCACGCACAGTGCAATTGCAGTTAGATGAGGATTCCCAGAAGTATGCTACAATTAATACCCATAGGGGTTAGGGAACCAATATACGGGACTGCTATTTGGGGCATTGTCAGCCTGTGCAATTTTTCAGAAGCTGATGGAAAACATTTCACAAGGTCTACCCCAGGTCACCATTTATCTAGATGACATGCTAATAACAGGGAAGACCAATAAAGAGCACTTGGAGAACTTAGACATAGACCTTAGACATTTCTCCCAGGTGGGCATACACCTTAGAAGGGAAAAGTGTGAGTTCCAGGCACACCAAGTGATCTACTCAGGCTACAAAGTTGACAAGACCGGGTTACATCCATTGGAAGATAAAGTGAGGGTGATCAAAGGTGCCCCGGCTCCCAGGTCGGTACCAAAACTTAAGTCTTTCCTTGGGCTGGTGAATTATGACAGCAAGTCCATATATAAACTGGCATCCATCCTGGGGCCTTTGCGTCAACTCTTAGAAAAGGGTCAGCCTTGGAAATGATGACATAGCCAAGCCATAGCTTCCAGGGAAGTGAAGAAGCAGCTATCATGCTCTATGTTATTGGCACACTATGATCCCAAGCGAGATCTGGCACTGACATGCATAGCCTCCCACTTAAGGCATTGGGGTAGTACTAGCTCATAGGTGGCCCAATGGAGAGGAACACTCAATAACCTATGCATCCAGGACTTTGGTTAATGCAGAATATAAACATGCCCAGATAGAGAAGAAAGGATTGGCGGTCGTATTTGGAGTCAGGAAGTTCCATCAACACCTTTACGGATATAAATTTGTAATAATAACAGGCCACAAACCCTTGCTAGCTTCAGGTCGAACTCAGCAGCAGCCTCTACTAACAAGTGCGTATAATTAAAAGTTGGAACACCTTCCGTGAAGCCAAGTAGCAAAAGCGAGTGATTGTCCCGAGCAAAGGTCACTGCCAGATACTGGCTGAACTCCAGCAAAGTCATCCAGGCATTCCTAAAGTCGGCAAGAATTTATGTCTGACGGCCAGGATTGGATGCAGACATAGCCGCACTTGTGGGGCAGTGTCCAGAGTGCCAACAAGGACAGAAATTACCATGAGTGGCTCCACCACATTCGCAGGAATGGCTGGGGAAATGCTGGACTCGTTTACACGTCAACTATACCAGTCTTTTCATGGGCTCAATGTTCTTAGTCAGTGTGGTCTTAGTCAGTGTGGATGCCTACTCAAAGTGGCTGGACATGTATAAAGTTCATTTGTGAAACAAAGGGATGATGATACAGAAACTGAGTGCATCTGTTGCAATACACAGACTCCGAGAAGCGTCAATCACAGATAACAAGCCATTGTTTACCAGCAAGGAATTTGAGTATTTCCTGAAGTCGAATGGTATTTGACATTTAAGGACAGCTCCATACCATCCATCATCCAATGATCTGGCTGAAATAGCAGTCTAAAATTTGAAGGCAGACCTAAAGAAACAGCCGACAGCTTCACTAGATACCAAACTGTCCTAGAGATAGCACGAACTGCAGATGCTGGAGTCAGAGATAACACAGTGTGGAGCTGGAGGAACACTGCAGGCCAGGCAGCATCAGAGGAGCAGGAAAGTTGATGTTTCGGGTCAGGTCCCTTCTTCAGAAAAGGGTCTGAAGAAGGGTCCCAACCCGAAACATCAACTTTCCTGCTCCTTTGATGCTTACTGGCCTGCTGTGTTCTTCCAGCTCCATACTGTGTTATACCAGACTGTCCTAGTTCCTATTTGATTAAAGGACCACCCCTCATTCAACTACAAGAATAGCTCAAGCAGAGTTTCTAATGGGGAGAAGACTCAGCACCATGTTAAATCTGATTGTCCAGTACTTGGAAAGTGGGTGAAATGGCATCAGAAACACCAGTGATGGACACAAGACTCTGCTAAGCAAGAGATACAGTTTACTTCAGGAGACAAAATTTGGTGTAGGAACCATGGGAATGGCCCTGCATGGGTAAGAGGCATGATCGACATGAAGCCAGGTCCAGTGGCCTTTATAGTTCAGGTAGGTGCCATTGTCCTGAACAAGTACATGGACCATCTGAAAGCTGAAAGCTCGCAAATGGTGTGGTAGCAAAACATGCTCGGCTCCTCAGCTGCTTTTCCACCTGTTCGGGAATTCATGTGTTCTACCTTTCTGTCAAGCATTTAAAATACCTCGGAATCTGTGATGGACCTCGTGGATATCGCTGCTTCGATACTTTTGGCGCCTGAAAAAGGGAATGAGTTTCTTCCGAGATGCTCCGAGCACAAGAGGCGAGCTACTGTGTGTTACACGCCACCTGTGTCCGAAGCAGAGTTAGAGGAACCTGACCTAGTGCTAAAACACCCCTGGAGGAGCTACAATAAAAGAGAACTGGCCTATGTCCTCAGACTCAGGTGGGGAGGGATATAATGATTGTAACGAGGTCAGCCAGGTGGATCTCATAGAATATGAGTTCCCTGATTGAGGCTATTAATCTGGTCCAATCAGGGAGCCCTGGCTGACAGATATAAACAGGAGTGTCAGAGGTTCTGCTCACTCTGAGGGCTGGTTCTGAGGGAGCTGGATCAATGTCAAGGACTCTCTGCATGTAAATAAAGGGTGATGTGGCGTCAGGATACTGGCATCTGCAGAGTTATTTCAGAAATTACCGGAGAAATTCAACAGATCTGGCAGCATCTGAGGAGAGAGAAATATAGTTAACATTTTGATTCTGCAACAACTCTTCTTGCTTTTATCCCCCTAAATGTATCTCTGCTGTTCACCTTAACTATTCCATGTGGTAGCAGGCTCCACAATCTAAACACTTGCTGAATAAATTTTTATTCGATCTAACAACGAGTATCTTATAATTATGTGTTGGACGTCCCAGAAATATCTTCTCAGTGTCTGCCTTCTGGAAGCTCTTCCTAATTTTTTAGACCTCTCCTGGGCCACCTCTCGTGTTTTGTGCTTCAGTTGGTGCCACTCTTGTCTTTGCACCCAATGCCTCTCAATTCAAGTCCCATTATAGGACTTCAGTGCAAAAAAATCAAGGCTAACACTTCAGGCCAATGCCAAAGGAGAACTGCAGGGTTGGAGGTGTTGTCTTTCAGTTCAGTCAATCAACTCAAAGTTTCATCTGCCTGCTTGGATGGATACAAAATATCCTATGTCAGTATTCTGTAAAAACTAGGGGAGTTATCCCTGGTATCCTGGTCAATATTTATCCCTCAAGCATCACAAAGTCCATATTAAATGGTCATTATCACATTGCTTTTTGAGGGATCTTGCTGAATGTATATTGATTGCTGTATTTTCTATTTTACAATAGTGACTATGCCTTCAAAAAATGTACATAACTAGCTATTATGGACTTTGAGACATCCTGCATTCATGGGAAATGCTATTTAAATGTGACTTTTTCTCTTTTATTCTAATTCCTAGCGACAGAACTCCAGCTTGTCCAATCTTTCCTACTATAAAGAATCCGTAATGCAAGCTACTGGCTATTCGCTGCACATCTGAAGCTTCTCCAAAACCAGAATCAACCACAAGCACAGATTCGTCTGGTTATGACGCTACAATTCAATTGAAGGACTAAGATGATTCATGCTTTCAAGAGCAATGCCTGACCTCACCAATCATATGTGGGAGAAGGTTCTTCATATGGTAGTCCAGAAAGTAGGTCAGAACCATTATGAGAGGGTTGTCAATGAAACCAGGAAGGAACTCAAAGAGAACAGCATTTTAAAGTCATTCGGTGTCACAAATGAGGTGCTACAATTGGCTCGAGTACCTCTTAACCAAGGAGTGGGAGAAAATCCAGGCTGCTTTCCTGTTGCCGATAACTGGACAGCTCCATGTCTGAAAACCACTAAACACAAGATTGACTTCTGTTCAGATATCCTTTGCTGTAGAAAAATCCATCATTATTCAATGAAAAGCAGGAAAAGTGGAAACTTGAGTGAGCTCCTCCAGGTTTGTTGGTGCTGTAGAGTTGCACTGGAGCAAAAAGCATGGCCTGAGAGAAGGAAGGGATGGAAGCGATTAATTAGAGGACTTGCTTCTTTTAACTAATGAAATTTTGCATATTGCACACTTGCCTTTATTGGTCAGGGAATTCAGCACAAGAGTGCTGCAGCTTTATAAGATGGGTTAGGCCACACTTAGAGTATTGCATTCAATTCTGGTCGCCACATTACAGGAAGAATGGAGAGAGGGTGCAGAAGAGGTTTACCAGGATGCTGCCTGGATTAGAGGGTATGAGATATAAGGAGAGGCTAGAAAATCTTGGGGTGTCTTCTCTGGTGCGGCGGAGGCTGAGGAGAGACTTGACAGAAGTCTATAAAATTATGAGATGCATCAATGGGGTTGATAGTCAGAATCTTTTTCCCAGAGTTGAAATGTCTAAAACTAGGGGGTATGCATTTAAGGTGTGAGGGGGAAAATTCAAAGGAGAGGGCAAGTATTTTTACTCAGAGAGTGGTAGGAGTCTGGAACACACTACCAGGGGTGGTGGTGGAGGCAGATACAATGGAGGGCGTTTAAGGGACTTTTAGATAAGCACATGAATATGCAAGGAATGGAAGGATATGGGCCAAGGGCAGGGCAGAAGGGATTAGTTTAATTTGGTGTCATATTCAGCACAACATTGTTCCTGTGGCTATACTGCTCTATCTTCTATGTTCTATGTTCTATGAAATTGCTCCAAACTCTGGCACTTGGAAGCTAGTTCAGAGATAAAATGTCAAGTACTAAAGAGCTGAACCTTCATCCATTGAAGATAAGTTGTAAAAAAAGATTGCAATTACAATTACACCCGGAGAACATTGCAGTTTGGAAGTAACTATGAGTAAATAGAAATGGAAGGAAAGCAAGTATCACCCATGTGTTATTAAAATGTCTTAGGTCCCATGCACATTTCCTTTCCACTGCGTCATGATTCTGGCCCTGCTGTGTTTTTTTTTGTCAGGATTTCAGCTTGAAACTGTGTTTGGAAGCATTTTGAATGTAAATCCTATACGTGAAGGAACTGGATGAGAGACATTTACTACATGGCTGTTATTAGAAAGGATGAGGGATTACATTTATGTGGACAGATTGGAGAAGATAGGGTTGTTCTCCTTAGAGCTGAGCAGACTAAGAGGAGATTTGATGGAGGCATTTAAAACGATAAAGAGTTCAGATAGCATGAAGAAACAGCTTCTGAAGGGCAAATAAAGAAGGACTGAGATTTAAAGCAAAAATTTAAAGAACCAGAGATACATGAGGAAATTTTTTTTAATAAATGTGGAATGAACTGTCTGATAGCGAATGGATTCATTAATTGCCTATAAAAGGTAACCAGATAAATAGTTCAACGAGAAAAAAATTGGGGAAAGAACATGGAAGTGGGACTCACTGGATGGTTCTTCAAATAGGTCCAAAAGTTTCCATCAGTGTTGGACTACTGTATGAGTTTGCAATCAGTTTCATGGTCTGGCCAATCATGGAGCTAGTCTCGTTAGCCTCTCACCATTTTGCTTTTGTATATAAAAAGGGCTGCTAGGTGGAACATCATGCATATGTGAACTTGGAGAGATGTTTTTATACCCCCATCCAGCAGTAATGTACTGTTCAATAGAAGGAATGGAGGGTTTGAGTTATAAGCAGAGGCTGGATAGACTGCAACGTTTTTCACTGGAGTGTATGAGGTTGAGGAGTGACCTTATAGAGTTTAAAAATCATGAGGGGCATAGTTAAGGTAAATGGCAGACATCTTTTCCCTAGGGTGGGGGATTTCAAGTCTAGGGGGCATATTTTTAAGGTGAGACGAGGAAGATGTTACACAGAGAGTGGTTTGTGTGTGGAATGAACTTCCAGAGGAAGTGGTGGATGTGGATACAGTTACAACATTTAAAAGACATTTGGATAAGTACATGAATGAGAAAGGTTTGGGGGGATATGGGCCAAGTGCAGGCAGGTGGGACTAGTTTAGTTTGGGATTATGGTCGGCATGGATTGGTTGGACCCAAGGGTATGTTTTTGTGCTGTATGACTCGATGACTGTAAATCACCTCATTCTAGGTTTGCTGTACAAATAACTGCAATACCTATTATAGGGAATCCAGTCAACGTGAATAACTGTTCATTGCTGATAGGATCCACAAAAATCATCCCTTTACTTCGGTCTAATGCATCACCTATTATGCTCGTTGTTCCATTTTGTATCAGATGCATTGAATGCTCTAGCAGTTCCAGAATGGCATAAGTAATAATTGAAGTTACCATCTCCATACCTCAGTGAGCCATAAATCAGATTCTTCTGAGGTCAATGCACCATTGCAATGGCACAAAATTCTAAACTTCAATTATAACAAGAGCATGCCATGCCAGGCTACTTTTGCCCATGTAGCAAGGTACAAAAGAGATGGTTACACCCACAGGTTCCAACTGCACGTGCACAGATGAATCACAGAGTGATTGCTCACAGTGATGCCCTGTCTCCTGTGTTAGCAGCACACACACTTATATAAAAAAAGTACTTTTGCCAACAAGCCATTAACTAGCTCCTGTGAAATTCCTTCACCCACTTTCTCTTTAACAAAGGTGCTAACCTATTTATTTAAAATGGGTCAACACTTTCATTAAAATAGCAGTCGGAGGAATTCCAATGTGCTGGCACATCTTTCACTGATCCTACAAACTGTGAACTAAATGCACGCGATTTATTAAAACACTGATTTTTTTGCAAGAGGTTTATTATGAATATTGATTCTTTTAACAGTTCAGAAAGATCTAATATAAAACAAAGCTCTGGTGTAATCTTGAATTCCTCAAATGTATTTCAGTTTTCCCAAGTCGATTGCATATCTCTTCGAAGTGCAACCTGCGGTTATCTCCTCCTTGCTTTTGACTGCTCCACCCTTGATCTTTCATCATCTGTCATTTTTGGAAGAGTACAATCACACAGCACAGAAGGGGACGTTTCTCCCCATTGCGCGTGTACTGATTATTTGGTAAATCTATCCAAATAATCTCATTCCCCCCTGCTCGTTTCCTGAAGCCCTGCAAAAAATATTTCATTTTTGAGTTTTTATCCCACACTCATTTGAAACTTAGGATGGAAAGTGCTTTCGTTATCACTTCCAGATAAAAAAGAAAGCAGAAAAACCTCTTCATCTCCCGCTCTGGTTCTCTTTTACTTCTGTGTCCCTCTGCATACCACTCCTCCTGTCTCCTGAAACAGTTCTTACACATTACAATTCTCTCTGTTCTCTGACAGAGCTTCTAAATTTCCACCATTGTTAACGTTGTTTGCGAGAAGACTTTTGTCTTTCACTCTGCATGTATTTTTTTAGCTTTCAACAGCCCTTAATTCTTGACATAGCTTAAGTTTGTCCAAGGTTTGAATTTCTTCCCCAACATCTGGGGAGATTCTGTTCTATGTTAATGTAAAACCAGAAGCCTTCACTCACTCTGCTGTAACGTAGCAAGGATTGAGAACTGAACATCTGAGGAAACAGGTTGTACAAAACCAAGGCCCACAGCTAAACACTGTTTTTTTACTGTATTTAGAGTTAGTTACAGCGTCACAAACAATGTCTGGTAGCACCCATTAAATACAAGCTTAAGTGGATATCATCTCATACAGAGATGATCTGTGTCTTGAATACCATTAACCAGCACAAAAGTGGTCTCCAGGACCAGATCTGGTTGCAAAAATGATCAGAGGAGAACAGGATGAGGGCATCACTGGCTAGGCAGTGTTTATTGCCCAACCCTAATTGCCCAGAGGGCAGTTTGCAGTCAACCACATTGTTTTGGGTCTGGAGTCACAAATAGGCCAGACCAGGTAAGGATGGCAGTTCCTTCTTAAAGGACATTAGTGAACCAGATGGGTTTTCCAACAATCGACAGTGGATTCATGGTCATCATCAGACTCTTAATTCCAGATTTTTTACATTGAATTCAAATTCCACCATCTGCCACAGCAGGATTCAAATCCAGGCCCCCAGAACATTACCTCGGTCTCTGGATTAACAGTCCAGCAACAATACCACTCAGCCATCGCGCCCTTCTCTTACCGAGTTTTTTCACCATCACATGGCTTTTGGAAGGAGTAGGGAAAGGATATAATGTTGGGAGATGCACTTTGGATGCAACAATATGGCAAGACATTATAATCTAAATGGTAATAATTTAAAGGAAGATGCAAGAATAAAGAGGTCAGTGAGGGCACATTTATAAATAATTGGTAGCAAAGGAAATTGAGAAAGCAGTTAAGAAAGTATTTCGGATACTTGGCTTCATAAGTACAGGCATTGAATACAAAAGAAGGCAGGTATGCCTAACCAGTATTAAATCTCTGGTTAGGCCTCAGCTGGAGGATCATGTATTTGTTAGGGGTTGTTTCCTGGTGCATTCTTCATGGCAATGCCTCAAATATTTGGAGACCATTTGCCTACCAATCAGCACCCTGTTTATTAAATGTAAATTGCTCTTCCCTTTAGAATTTGGCATGCCTATGCTTATCCCAAGAGGTGAAAGACAAAAAGCTTCAACAGCTCATCTCCTTTAACAGCAATATTCAAGTTCTGGACTACCAAATAACTATTTCTCTTTAATTCTTTGTTTTATTCACTCATGAGATGTGGGTATCATTGACTAGGTCCCTAATTATCCTCAAGAAGATAGTGGTGTGCTGCCTTCTTGAACTATTGCAGTCTATTTGGTGTACAATGCCATTAGGAAGGGAGTTCCAGGATTTTGACCCAGTAACACTAAAGGGACAGCCATGTATTTCCAACTCAGGATGGTGTGTAGCTTAGAGGGGAATCTGCAGGTGATAATGTGTCAATGCATCTTCTTCCCTTGTCATTCTAGGTGGTAGAGTTCATTGGTCTGGAAGGCACTGTCAAAGGAGCCACGGCAAGTTTCTGCAATGCATTTTGTAGATGGTATGACAACACAACAACAAAAAATTGGAGATGATTCCAGAAAGGATTACCATTATTGTCCTGCAACTTCAACTTTGTTTCTTTCCACAGATGCTCCCTGACCAGTTGATTATTTCCAGGATTTTCTGTCTTTATATTGTGTGTAGTACTGATTGCGCCAATTCAAGGCAGTATGTTCTAGGGATAACATCAAGATCCCAGAGAAGGAGCTGAGGATAATTACGTCAATCTGCATAGAAACTCTTGCAGCCAATCGTATAAGGCCTCAATCCTAGTCCTAGTTACTGATGCTATTAAGTCATTTCCAAAATGATGCATCTCCTGAATTATCAATTCTACATCCAAGAAAGAAGCTTTTATTCTGCTAATGAGTGATATAAACCTTTCATGCAACTATGAACATCCAAAGGACATCATTTATTCTACCTTCCAATATCTACTTGCTACAGTCCTTGCTACAGTAAAAAGGGAAAAAACACTCTATTCCACTATAACTAAAGATTTTTAAACAGAGTAGAAACAATCCACAAACTCTTTATAGTTTGAACTTAAACAACAACTGTCAAAATCAATACATCTTGGTACAGCTTACAAACATTGTCATAACTCTAAGAGTATCTAGTGCTGTACCTCTAGCAAGGCCCAGTCCAGCTCAGGGAGAGAGAATATTTTCTATTTTTTTCTTAATTCTTGTGTGAACTTGAAATAATTCAAATTTCAGTTCCTCTGTTGGAAATGTAGATACTTTGTTCTTAATTTTTATTTTACGCTCCTAAAATAGCATCCTTCCAGTGCTATTCTATCTCTGACACAGCTTCTAGTCTCTTCTTTTTTTAAAAGAACTTTAAAAAACTTAACCACTTCTTTTCCACTAACTGTATGCCAACAGTTTGATCTGTGAATAATAATAACTTTTTATTCTAAGATAATATCATTACTTTAAAGTCCTTTTTAAGGTACACTGCTTAGCACATGTTACTCCATTGAAAGACTCAGCACTCCAGAGCTTGATGCGGGCTTCCCTCTCGAACGGCTTCCCAGCACAGACTGAAAATTAAAGTCAGGGTCTGGAAATTTCTCCTGCTTAGGCCTCTGTGTAATTCCCTATGAACACTGGGTAATCTCACCTCAAAGGGAGTTATGGGTAACGGAGGAACACAGCAGGCCAGGCAGCATCAGGGGAGCAGGAAAGCTGACGTTTCGGATTGGGACCCTTCTTCAGATCTGAGGATGGGTCACCAGATCCAAAACGTTAACTCCAATTTTTTTCTCCACAGATGCTGCCAGACCTGCTGAGCTTTTCCAGAAACTTCTGTTTTTGTTCCTGATGTACAGCATCCACAGCTCTTTCGGTTTTTATTCTATTCACATAGAATGAAGTACATATACAGTATGGTCATAGTTTGTAATGTAAAAGAGTTGCATTTATATATTAGCCTTTGTGATCTCAGAATGTCAAAAACGCTTTACAGCCAATGAAGTACTTTTTTTAAAGTGCAGTTACTGTTATAAAGTACGGAATGTGGCAGACAATTTACACGAAGCAAGATCCCAGAAACAGCAATATGAAAAAGCACCAGATAATCTGAATTTTATAATACAACAGCACTCCCACTTGAAGTAACTCCACGGAGGCCAGATCTCCTATCACCAATCACCTTTCATTTGCATGAGGAGAGTCCTTGACATTGATCCAACTCCTTCAGAACCAGCTCTAAGAATGAACAGAGCCTTTGACGCTCCTGTTTTTATCTTTCAGCCAAAGCTCTCTGATTGGTCCAGATTAACAGCCCCAATCATGGAACTCATATTCTATGGATCCACCTAGCTGACCTCATTACAATTACTACACCACTCTTCACTTAAAATACTATCATGCGATCTTTCAGTTTTGAAGAAGAGTCATATTCAACTTGAATTGTTTACCTTATTTTTCTCTCCACAGATGCTGTCAGACATGCTGAGTTTCTTTAGAATTGAATCAGAGATAGTAGGAACTGCAGATGCTGGAGAATCCGAGACAACAAGGTGCAGGGCTGGATGAACACAGCAGGCCAAGCAGCATCATAGGAGCAGAGAG
>NC_063368.1:10144379-10191636 GCF_021869965.1 Rhincodon typus
GTGTTCATCCAGCTCTACACGTTGTTATCTCAGATTCTCCAGCATCTGCAGTTCCTACTATCTCTGATACAACTGAATAATGCACGTGTTAGCACTGGCCTGCTGCAGCATTTACACAGATTATTTATCTCTTTAAAACCAGAATGCCTTATTGCTGTAGTACCTCATAATAAGGGTGGCACTGTGGCTCAGTGGTTAGCACTGCTGCCTCACAGCACCAGGGAGCCAGGTTTGATTCCACCCTCGGCAACTGTCTGTGTGGAGTTTGCACATTCTGCACGTGTCTGTGTGGGTTTCCTCATGGTGTTCCAGTTTCCTCCCACAGTCCAAACGTGAAGTTTAGGTGGATTGGCCATAAATTGCATATAGTGTTCAGGGATGTGTAGGTTAGCTATGGGAAATGCAGGGTTATAGGGATAGAGTAGGATGGTGGGTCTGGGTGGGATGCTGTTCAGAGGGTCAGCGTGAACTCGATGGGCTGAATGGCCTGCTTCCACACTGTAGGGATTCTATGATTCTATGAATTTGGAGTGTAGATAGGGTGAAGGGGCATAGGTAAGGTGAATAGCCAAGGTCTTTTTCCCAGGATAGGGAAATCCAAAACTAGAGGGCATAGGTTTCAGTTGAGAGGGAAAAGATTTAAAACAGACCTGAACGGCAACTTTTTCTCATAGAGGGTGGTGTGTGTATGGAACGAGCTGACAGAGGAAGTCATGGAGGTGAGTACAATTACAACTTTTAAAAGACATTTGGACAGGTACATGGATAGAAAAGTTTACAGGCCAAACACAGGCAAATGGGAATACTTCAGTTTAGGAAACCTGGTCAGCACGGACGGGTTGGGCCGAAGGATCTGTTTACGTGCAATATGACTCTGTGAGTCTATGGCATATTGAGATTAGTTCGAAGTTGATGGAGATAACTGCACCCGTCCAATTCTGGCCCCTTAGGCATCCCTGAATTTAATGCTCTACCATAGGCAACTAAGCCTTGTGCTGCTTTGGTCTTAAGCTCTGGAATCCCCTCCTTAAACCTCTCCTCTTCTCTTAGCCCTAAACTTAAAAAAAGCACTTGGACATCCATCCTCAGATCTCCTTCCGTGACTCAGCGTCACAAAAATCTCTTTGTTGACAACCAGTTCTTGTTTAGCAGCTTGAGGCGTTTTGCTATGTTAAATGCACGATATAATTGTAAGTTGGTGTTGTTGTCATTGTTGATTAGTGGGAAAGGAGAACTGTAGTTCGGCAGCTGTTTCCAAATTACCAGATCTTCCTGACAGAAAAGAAGTATTCCGTTCTGTGTCTTTTTATGCATTAGCTTAAGTGTGACATAAAAAAAATTGTTTCTGTGTTGCAGAGTGTGAGGTATGAAGTGTGAGGGATGTATGTTTATATTAGGACAGAATGAACGTTTTCCATACACGTATCTTAGCAGTTGCTGAGCCAACTAAACCGTCCGTGGAATATGGGATGAATAGTGATCTAGACGAGAGTCAAAACTGATTTCCTGAAGCAGATTTTGAAATAAATGCAAAGTCTTTAGCCACTTTAGAATGTTAATCTGTAAAATGTTGTTTTATCAATTCTGAAGGATTTTCTTTCTTTTATTCATTCATGGGATGAGGGCATCGCTGACCAGGCAGCATTTATTGCCCATTCCTAATTGCCCAGAGGCAGTTAACAGTCAACCACATTGCTGTGGGTCTGGAGTCACATGTAGGCCAGACCGGGTAAGGATGGCAGATTTCCTTCCCTAAAGGACATTAGTGAACCAGATGTGTTTTTCCTGACAATGGGTTCATGGTCATCATTAGATTCTTAATTTCCAGATATTTTTATTGAATTCAAATTCCACCATCTGCCATGATGGGATTTGAACTCGGGTCCCCAGAATGTTATCTGGGTCTCTGGATTAACTGTCCAGCAATAATACCACTAGGCCATTGCCTCCCCCATGAGTTACCAATAATTCCAGTTACCAATAATTAATATTCACATTTCTAAAAGCTGGATTTCATATCGTTTGCCAAGTTTTACTCCTCTCATTGCCTGTATTGTATCCTAGAAACAGGAAGCAGTTGAGAGGGGGAGGTTGGTGAGACAGTGAGTCGTGTGATTAGTGGCTGCAATCATTTGAGGTGTTTAAATATTTTAATACATACTGGCAGATGGAAAGCTTAAGTTGTTAACCTCCAGAGGGTAATGATGTGAGATAGGAGAGAGAGAACAATTTAGACAACCTATCACAGCTGAGGATGAGTGTATTGAAAAAAGGAAACAGAACAGATCGAACATTAAACTTTCTCAGCTCCTCAGTTGGTTGTTACTTCCCAGAATGACAGGCAGAAAAAAAAATTCCAGGAGGAAGTAAGTCCAAGTTAAATCTGTGGATGTGTATACATATTTACGTCATAAGAAATGAATTTCTCCGGCAAAAGTTAATCATTGGCAAATTTACTTTAACTAGATTGCAGCCATGTCCTAAATGTCTAACTGTAGTAGAAAGGCAACTTATTTTTCTTATTAAAAAGTTGAAAGAATGGTGAATTGAATTGAAAATAATGAAAGCAATTTTTTATAATTCATTTCACGGGATGAGGGCATCACTGGCTAGGCCAGCATTTATTCCCCATCCCTAATTGCCCAGAGGGCAGTTAAGAGTCAATCACATTGTTGTGGGTCTGGAGTAACATATAGGCCAGACCAGATAAAGATGGAAGTTTCTTTCCCTGAAGGATATTAGTGAACCAGATGGGCTTTCTTTTCCCCCAATAATCAATTCATGGTCATCATTAGACTTTAATTCCAGAATTGTATCGAATTCAAAATCCGCCATCTGCTGATTGGAACCTTGGCGGGGTGGGGGGAGGGGGGAGGGTGTGGTCACTGAATTAACAATCCAGCAATAATATCACTAGTCCATTGCCTCCCTTGGTAAATTAAATCTGATTACAGAGGGATCATGCTTAAGAGTAAAGAAGTCTTACTGTAATTGAACAGGGCCTTGGTGAGTTCACACTAAGAGTGTTGAGTACAGTTTTGATCATAAAAATCTGATTCCTGGGATAAGAGGAAATGTTAAATAGGTCCACATCTATATTCAATGCACGATAATCTCATTGAACTGTAAAAATCTTAAAGGGCTCAACAGGAGAGATGCTGAAAACCATACCCTGTGTTCGAAATTCTCCAACCATGGGAAACAAGAGCGCAGGACAGTCTCAAAATAACATGTTGATAATTTAAACTGCAGACAAGGAGAGATTCCTTCACCAAAAGGGCGACTGTTTGGAATTCTCTACCCCAGAGGGTTATGGATGGTCATTGACTTTATTCACAATAGAGATGGTTAGATCGAATGTGGGAATATGCAAGAAGGTAGAGTCAAGTTAAAAATCAGCCATGAACATACTGAATGGTACAGCAAATTTAAAGAATCAAGTAGCCTACTCCTACAACTATTTTTACATTCTCACATTATACACTTAAATGACGAGGACAAACACAGATGAATAAGAGAAAGTGTTGGGTGGGTGCCAAATAGAGAAAAAAACAGAATTGGAAGATATTGGAGAGCAGGGTAACAAGGAATTGAAGAGAGTAAGTTAAGCAGAGAGACTTTAACAAGAAGAAAGAATTTGCACTTATATAGCAGCTTCACGCTTCATTATCTCAGAATATCTTGACGTGTTTTATAGACAGTGAGGGCCTTTAAAATAGAGGCACTGTTGTGATGCAGAAAAGCCAGCAATCAAAAGCAAGGTGCAAAGTCCCATCATCTGCAATTTCATAAAGACCAAACACTGTCTGAGTGATGTTGCTGTGGTTAAAAATTGCCTGGATACCAAACAAGTTTGGACTTTTTTAAGGTTCAGTCGTGGGATGTGGACATCACTGGCTAGGCAAGCATTCATTACCATGTGCCCATCACTAAATGCCCTTGAACTGATTGGTTTGCAAGGGCCCTTTCAGAGATCAGTGTTACGCCTCCTTGTGGTATCACTCTGAAGTCATAAAAATGAAAGCATGCACAGAATTCCCCAATTTACCTGACTTTCAGTCCCAGGTTGACAGAAAGCAGAGACCAGGTTTCTGCACTTGACAAGAATTACTGTTTGTCAAAAATAAAGAGATTCTAGCTATAGGTAAACAATTATGGCCCATTGACATATAACTGTACTGGGTAAATTTCTAAACCCTTCTATACTCCTTCTTACACACACACAGACCGACACAAATAGGGAAAAAACATGGGTATTATAGACAGAGGGAAAACTGAGAAAGCAGTTCACTGGACTCAATTCACAGGATCTGCTGAGATGGTTCTTGTGCTGGTCAGAATGTTGTTTCTCAGTCTTCCTTCTCCGATGTTTCCCTAGCTTGCAGGAGCACAGGGCGACTGGCTCACACTTAAAGACTTCCAGCTTATTTGTCAAAACTGCTGAAGGAAGAATAAACTGGTTTTATTCATGGTAAAGATGTGATTTACTGCAAAGAACAGAGAGCTCCTAAGTGGTAGAAAATCAATGGCTTCTCCCTATTTTGTTCACAGCCCCAGCCTGCACAGATACCTGAGAACCAATCACATATGTGTTGACAGGCAGAATGATTTGTTGTCAATAACTGGTCACTTAACAACAGACCAATCAGGTACTTCTTGCCAACTGAATTTCTATTTGAACATACCCTTTGGCTCTAGCTCATCTGCAAACTACACTTTAACTACTAGTTGAACAAGCTGCTGTGTAAATGGTACTTACAAAAAGTGTTAGGTTACTTCATTTACAAACTGCAGTAATCCTTGGTTTTAAAACAATTATTTTCCAACAGTCAAAAATACAGAAAACTAAAAATATCTTTACAGTAGTTAAGAGTCATCACATTGTTGTGGGTCTGAAGTAACATGTGGGCCAGACCCAGGTGAGGAACAACAGATTTCATTACCCAAGAGGACATTAGTGCACCAGTTGGGTATTTGGAACAATCATAGAGTCATACAGCACAGATACAGACCCTTCAATCCAACTAGTCCATGCCAACCATGTTTCCAAACTAAACTCAACCCACTTGCCTGAATTTGGCCCATATCCTTCCAAACCTTTCCTATTCATATACTTATCCAAATGTCTTTTAAATGTTGTAACTGTACCTTAATGATAGTTTCATGCTTGCCCTTAGGCTGGTTTTTCCCTGACATAAAAAGGTGAATTCTAATTTTGCCATCTGCCACGGTCGAATTTGAACCCATGTCTCAGCACATTAGCTGGGACTCCAGATTGCTGGTCAAGTCACATTACTATTTCATCATAGCCTCACCAATGACCTAGGCTCTGAAATGGCTGACAATCAATTAGGCACTGCTAACAAATGCTGACCTTGCCTATAATGCCTATATCCCATGAAAAAATATAAGACAACCTCAAGGAGATCAGCTTGCAGTTTGAGATATAAACTAAATGAGAACATTTATTTAAACTTAACATATGGCCGTGAGGACCCAAGGTTCTGATCTACATGGTCTGTAAACATGGACTCCCTGCTTTAGACAATAACATGAACAATGACCTGTATTTACATAGCTTTTTTAATGCAATAAAACATGCTCAGGGTACCTCTCAGGAGCAGTATAAATCGCTCTGAACCACAAAAAGAGATATTACAGAAAAGTCCAAATGCTTAGTCAGAGGATCTGAAAGGTAGAAAGCTAGATAAGAGGTTAAGAGTGTGGGGAAATTTCAGAGCTGAGTATCTAAGTAGATAAGAGCCATGGTCACCAATGGAAATACAAAATTACAGACACTCAGAAGGCAAAAGTTAGAGGTACACATCTTTATTTAGCAATTAAGAGATTGCGTTGAGTTGAAATGCTCTCAGCACATTTAGTTTCATCGTTCTAGAATTGCAATGCTCACTAAGCTTCCTTAAACAGCACTTTCCAAACCTGACAACCTCTACTATCTCAAAGGATAGGGGCAGCAAATGCACGTGAACCACCACCAACTGCAGATTCCACACCAAGCTGCACAGCATCCTGACTTGGAGCGATACCGCTGTTCCTTCACTGTTACTGGGTTAAAATCCTGGAATTCTCTCCCTAACAGCACTGTGGGTAGACCTACATCCCAAGGACTGTAGTGGCTTAAGAAGGCACCTTGCAACCACCTTCTCAAAGGCAATTAATGCTAGCCTAGCCAGCAACATCCACATCTGTGAAGAGAAAAACATATTTGCTGTGTTATAAAAGTGTCTGTGGTACTCATTACAACTGTCTTTCAACTCAGGTCAGCTGTTGCTCTATAAGAAGATATAGAAACAAAGAAAATAAAAGCAGCAGTAGGCCATTCAGCCCTTTGAGCCTATTTTGCCATTACTTATGGTCATAGCTAATCAACCAACTCAATAGCCTCTTGTTGTTTGTTTGCTTCCTGAGCTGGTTGTTCTGTGGTGTGCAGACGTTTCATTACCGTTCTAGGCAACATTATCAGTGCAATTGGTAATCGAAGTGCTGGTGTTCTGCTCCGTTCCAAACTTATATGATCCTCTGGTGTGGTGGGTCTTGTCACTTCCGGTTCTGTCTTTTTAGCTGCGGTCTGTATACAGAGTCTATTTCTATGTGTTTGTTAATGGAGTCTCGTGTTAAGAACGAGACCTCCAGAAATTCCCTTGCATGTCTGTTATTTGATCCAGTATAATCACTTTGTCCCAATCGAACTGTTGACCCTCATTGTCTGTGCGTATCAAGACAAGTGAATGTTGGTAGTGTCTTTTTACTGCCAGCTGGTGTTCATGTATCCTGGTCGTCACTTCCCTCCCCATTTGTTCAATGTAATGTTTATTGCACTCGCTGCATGGGATTCTGTATATCACGTTAGTCCTGTTTACTGTTGGTATGGGGTCTTTAGTCTTTGATAGCATTTGACGCAGTGTTGATGTAGGTTTGTGTGCAATCATGATCTTATGCGTCTAAGGAGTCTGGTTGTCATTTTTGATATATTTTTGATGTAGGGTAGCATTACTAGTGTCTTTTGTTGTACTGTGTCCTCTGACTACCCTCTTGGGTATCCATTGTCGGTAAATATTTTGTGCAGTAGCCTGTTCCTGCTTTTCCCCCACATTCTTTGATCCCCTTAGCCCCAGGTGCTATATCAAACTCCTTCTTGAAATCATACAATGTTTTGGCCTCAACTGCTTTCCCTGGTAGTGAATTTCATAAGCTCACCACCTGGGGGTGAAGAAATTTCCCCATAGTCCTAAATGGTCCATCCCATATCCTTAGACTATGATTCCTAGTTCCAGACTGCTGTGTCATTGGGAATATCCTTTCTCCGTCTACCCTGTCTAGTCCAGTTGGAATTTTCTAGGTTTCTAAGAGAACCCCCTCATTCTTCTAAAATCTACAGAATATAATCCTAACTAATTCAACCTTTCCTCATGTCAGTCCTGCCATCCAAGGAATCAGTCTGGTAAACCCTTTCTGCATTCCCTCCATAGTAAGAACATCCTGACATATGAAGAAAGACTGGATTAATTGGGCTTGCACTCACTGGAATTTAGAAGAATGAGCAGAATCACATAGAAACACATAAAATCCTGATGGGACTGGACAGGCTAGATGTGGGAAGCGTGTTCCCAATGTTGGGGAAGTCCAGAACTAGGGGTCACAGCCTAAGAATAAGGGATAAGACATTCAGGACTGAGATGAGGAAGAATTTCTTCACTCAGAGAGTTGTGAACCTGTGGAATGCTCTACCACAGAAAGCTGTTGGGGCCAGTTTGTTAGATATATTCAAGAGAGAGCTGGACATGGCCCTTGTGGCTGAAGGGATCATGGGGTATGGACAGAGAGCGGGTGTGGGATACTGAGATTGCATGATCAGACATGACCACATTGAATGGTGGTGCAAGCTTGTAGGGCCAAGTGGCCTACTCCTGTACCCATTTTCTACACTTCTATGTTTCTTATCCTTCCTCAGATGAGGAGATCTGTTATGTTTCCAGGTATCCCTCAGAAAGCAAAATCTCTTGTATAGGGTTATTGAGGTAAACTTGAAGGGAATACTAATTGGAATAGGAAATATAAAATAATTAAACAATGTTGATTCATCCAGGAGCAAGAATGGGAAAGTAAAGAATTTAGATCTGATTATTGACTGCACTGAAAGCACCCAGTCAATATGAAGCCGTTACCAATAAGTCCAATTAAACACTGGCCTGCATCTTAAGCATGGCATCTGAAATTTGCCAGGTGCAAAGCCTTGTATATGTACAGAGGATATGCAAGATATTCCAGGCTTGCGACAGTAAAAGTAAAAATACATGGCTTTATATTCTCAACAGCACTGTTTAATGCATCATTTTATTGTGCACAAAGAATTCACTTGTTAAATAGTCTATCATCCTTGCAGTCACGTAAGTGTGGCTGTGGTGTGACAGAAAACAACTTGGCATCCTACAAAATCTACTGATTTAAGGGGATTATTAATCCAACTGTTCACCAAGTCAGAATGTGGCTACATCACTCAGTTCTGCTCACACTACTACAGAGCATAAAACAGAGTTGAGCAGAAATCTATGATAAGGCAACCTCTTCTTTGCTGGCTGTATAACGTAAGGTATGTTATCTTGAATTGACTGAGTAGATATCAAGGGGAAACAGATGGGACTGGTGCGTGGAAGGAGCTGTAAGACTCAGTAGTCAATAAACCCTATCCACAAAGAAATAGTTTTGACTCCAATGTTCTTCTTTCTTTTTTTGAGGTTCTGATTCAAGTGGGAGATGGTGTGAAGGCCGTAAAGCACAGGGTAGCTGCATAGTATTAGGAATGAATGAGTGAGAAATGCCCGGTGGTCGCTTTCTTCACATGTTCCCATCAGTGTGGGGCCACAAGTGTTGACAGCAATTCACTCATTCAAATGATTATTTTGCACGTCTCAGCCCACATTTCAAATGTACCATTTCAACTTGGGAAGGAGTCCCATTTTTACACTGTGCGTCACACAAATGTCAGGCAATAACTATCTCTAACAAGAGAGAATCTAATCACCCTCTCTTGACATTCTGTGACTGAATACCCCACTATCAACATCCTAGGGGTCACTATTTACCACAAACTGAACTGAATCAGCTGTATAAATGCTGTGGCTACAGGAGAAGCTAAGGAGCCTGGAATTCTGTAGCAAGTAACTCACCTCCTGATTTCCCCAGTCCCGGTCCACCATCTCCAATGCACAATTCAGAAGTGTGGTGGAGTAGTCCCTACTTGCCTGGATGAGTGCAGCTTTAACAACACTCAAGGAGGTTGACACTATCCAGGACAAAGCAGCCCACTTAACTGACAGCCCATCGAACAGCTTCAACATTCTATCACTCCTTTATGTGCGCAGTGGCAGCACTGCATACGATATGCAAGATACACTGTGACTCCTTCAACAGTACTTTCCAAACCCATGATCCAATCAACCATGATGGACTGGTACCAATGGCTACTTTGTATATCTAAAATTAATTTTAAGTGTTTCAGAGATAGTAGGAACTGCAGATGCTGCAGAATCTGAGATAACAAGGTGTCGAGCTGGATGAACACAGCAGGCCAAGCAGCATCAGAGGAGCAGGAAGAAGGGTCCAGACCCGAAATGTCAGCCTTCCTGCTCCTCTGATGCTGCTTGGCCTGCTGTGTTCATCCAGCTTTACACCTTGCTATCCCTTAGTTTTAAGTGTAATCTTTTTACATCTAACTGAAGTGCTTTTCATTCTGCTACCCCATGGGCAGCTCCCACCTCAAACATTGTGGCTGCCTATTATTTCTGTCCAGACCCAAGTGCTGCCCCCTCTCCATATACAAAGCCCCCCCCCTGCCCCAACACTGGTTAATGGTGTGAAGCTCCTGGAGGAAGCTACTAAATTAGCCACTCACTTGAAAATTACCCTCTGAGTCCTGGCATCAGCAATTTGTGGATTTTAAATGTTAACATTGCAGGTAGTCAAGCAGGTGATTGGGGTTAATTGATCAATTATTTGATCAATGGATAGGTTTAATGGGGAATAGTTGGGGCTGTGGGAGGAAGGAGCTGTAAGACTGAATAGTTAATAAACTCTATCCACAAAGAAATATATCTTGGTTTTCTGTCTCACTGACCGGCTTGGATCTAAATTGATGTCAACCCATACTTCAACCTGACGGCAAGTATGGGACCTGGAAATGAAAATTCAGCCTCAGCGTCAACACTAAACATTTCTACGTCAGATGCGGCACACAGTCTAATAACAAGCAAATGTACGCATTAGGAGCAGTATTCAGCCTCTTAAACCTGTTACAGCATTCAATAAGATCATGGCTGTCTCATTTTAACCTAAAGATTCTGCATTCACTGCATTTTGAGGAAGGGATTTCCAAAGACTCACACCCTCTCATGGAAATACAATTTCCTCATCTCTGTCTTAAATGAGCGACCCCTTATTTTTAAACCATTATGCATAATTCTAGATTTTCTCACAAAAGGAAATTCTCATACACACCCTGTTGAGACCCCTCAGGATAATTATATGTTTCAATCGAGTCTTCTCAACTCCAGCAGATACACGTCTAGCCTATTCAACCTTGCCTCATAACACTCTCACTCCAGGTTAATCTGGTACACCTCTGAACTGTCTCCAGTCTATTTACATCTTTCCTTTTAAAGGGAACCAATATGTTCCATAGTACTCCAGGTGTGATCTCAGGGCCCTGTATAACTGAAGTATAAACTGCTTACTTTTGTATTCCCCTTGCAATAAATGATAACATTCCATTAGCTTTCCTAATTACTTACTGTACCTGCATTGTAGCTTTTGTGATTTATGCACTAGGGTGGCAAGATCCCTCTGCATCTCAAAGCTCATAGCATCCCTGCACTGTGGAAGCCGGCCATTCGGTCCATCGATTCAAGTGCTGCAGACTTCACTGAGTTTGGTACTAGATAGGGTTAGCTCATGTTGGACTTGCAGTTAGCGGGGAGAAAAGAAAAGAGATATAACTGAGACCTTCATCCATATGCTCTTGTCTAGATTCTAACCCAGGTCCTAGAGGAGAATGGTTGAAAGCAATGCATTACCCAACCACATTGTAATTCCTTATATAGAACACAAAGCCCATTTGGGACATACCACAGTTTGCTGAAATTTGATAATCTTTAATGAGAATTTTATAATTGACATTCAACTCAAAACATATCAAAAGCCATTTCTTAGACATAATTCCTTGAGGGAATGCTTAAATACTGGAGTTTTGTACTTGAAATTATAATCTATGAATACACAAATCTGAAGCACACACAGCACTGGTCAAAATTACATCTTCTGTCTATTTTAAGAGATTTCAACTAACTCCACTTTTGCATTCATGTCTCATCTCTCGGCAAGGGTCTTTATTTTTCAATGGCCCCCTCCCCATTTCCAAATGTGAAACAGAAGGGTCAATCTTTTCATTATGTGCCGCCTATGTCATCTTTCTGTAAGAATGATTTTTGTAATCATGGTAATGATTCTAAGTTACATGGCTGTGGAACAATAGATTTATGGCTTCTCCCTGTCTTGTAAAGGGAAGGGCTAAGTTGCGTAACTGTAGAAATAAAGGGTGCTGAGTTCAAGGTGGACTACAGAATGGAAGTGTGACCTCCGTGGCACATCACTGCATTTATCCTTCTAACGAAACCTCTTGGAAACAGATTACTGGTCCTTCTCTCATAGCAGGAAAGGTTGAGTAGGTTGGGTCTGTATTCAATGGAATTTAGAAGAATGAGAAGTGGTCTGATTGAAACAGTTTCATGAATATGTTTGAAAGGTTGGGACTACTTTCTTTGAAGAGAACATTGAGAGGAGATTCTCAAAATCACGAGGAGGTCAAAATCCTGGAATTCCTCCCTAATAGCATTGTGGGTCAACTCTCAGAAGTAGACTGCAGCGCTTCAAGAAGGCAGCTCACAATGACCTTCTCAAGGGCAACGAGGGATGGGCAATAAATGATGCCCCAGCCAGCGATGCTCACATTCCACAAATGTATAAACCAAAAAGGTTGGGACAGAGAAATCACAGGAATGTTTCTGTCATTGGTGGAAGGATTGAGTACAAGAGGGTGCAGAATTAAGGCAACTGCCAAAAGAAGTAATCGAGACAGAAACTGAAAACTGTTGACTCTGAGTGGTTAACATCCAGAATTGCCGTTGTGTAAATGTGGTAGAGGCAGGTTACTTTGAGGCATACGACAGGGAGTTGGATTATTATCTCAAAAGGAACAATGTGCATTGTTACGGAATGAAAGCGGATACTATGCACTAGATGCACTGCTTTTTCGGACAGGCCATGCAGACATGATAGGCTGAGTGTCCTCCCTGTGTGCTGTAAAAAGTCTGTGATTCTGTGATATATATGATTCATGAATGGATTTGACAGCAGAGAATTTCAGTGGATAACTCCACTCATTGGGCTAGGTGGACGAGTGGGCACAGTTTCACATGATCATACAATGAAGGAGTAGGCCACTCAGCCCCTCAAGCCTGTTCTACCATTCAATAAGATCATGGTTGATCTGTTTGTAACCTCAAATCCTCATCCTTGCCTGCGCTGATAACCTTTCAACCCTCGCTGAACAATAATCTACCTTCCTCTGCCTTAAAAATATTCAAGGACCTCACTTCCACCACCCTTTGACAAAGAGAGTTCCAAAGACTCATGATTCTTTCCAAATAAGGGCTCTCCCATTTAAGTCAGATTTGAGGAAGGATTTCTTCTCTCAGAGTTCTGTTATTCTATAAAATTCTTTTCCACAGAGAGTGGTGCATGCTAGACAATCAAATAGATCCAATATCAACTTAGACAGATTTTTGATTGACAAGGGAGCCAGTGGTTAGGGGGGACAGACAGTTAATGCCACAATCAGATCAGCAATGGTCTTACTGAATGGCGAAGCATGCTTGAGGGACCAAAGGGTCCACTCCTTGCTCTCATTCCCTCCGTCTTTATTTAACCTTGTGGGAGCTTGCTGTACACAAACTGGCTGCTGAAGTTACGCTCACTTCAACAGAGAACATAGAACATAGAACAGTACAGCACAGTACAGGCCCTTCGGCCCACAGTGTTGTGCTAACCTATTATCCTACTCTAAGATCAAACTACCCTGCATACCCGACATTTTACTATCATCCATGTACCTATCCAAGAGTCACTTAAATATCCCTAATGTATCTGACTCTGCTACCACCACTGGCAGCACTCACCACTCTCTCTGCAAAGAACCTACCTCTGACATCTCCCCTATACCTTCCTCCAATCATCTTAAAATTATGCCCCCTCGTAATAGTCATTTCCGCCCTGGGAAAAAGTCTCCGGCTATCCGCTCTATCTATGCCTCTCATCATCTTGTACACCTCTATCAAGTCACCTCTCATCCTTCACTCCAATGAGAAAAGCCCTCAACATTTCCTCATAAGACCTGCCCTCCAGTCCAGGCAGCATCCTGGTAAATCTCCTCTGCACCCTCTCTAAAGCTTCCACATCCTTCCTAATAATGAGGCGACCAGAACTGAACACAATATTCCAAGTGTGGTCTAACCAGGGTTTTACACAGCTGCAGCCTAACCTCGCGGCTCTTAAACTCAATTCCCCTGCCAATGAAAGTCAACACACCATACGCCTTCTTTACAACCCTATCAACTTGGGTGGCAACTTTGAGGGATCTAGGGACGTGGACCCCAAGATCCCTCTGTTCCTCCACACTGCCGAGAATCCTGCCATTAACCCTGTATTCTGCATTCAAATTCGACCTTCCAAAATGAATCACTTCACACTTTTCTAGGTTGAATTCCATCTGTCACTTCTTTGCCCAGCTCTGCATCTTATCATTGTCCCGTTGCAACCTACAACAGCCCTCCATTCTATCCACAACTCCACCAACCTTTGTGTCATTGGCAAACTTACTAACCCACCCTTCCACTTCCTCATCCAAGTCATTTATAAAGATCACAAGGAACCAGAGGTCCCAGAACAGATCCCTGCGGAACACCACTGGTCACCGAGCTCCAGGCTGAATACTATCCATCTACTACCACCCTCTGTCTTCTATTGGATAGCCTATTCTGTATACAGACAGCCAAATTTCCCTCGATCCCATGGCTCCTTACTTTCTGAGGATCCAGAAACTATACGGACTACATTTCAAAAGTACTTATTTGACTGAGGCACTAAGTATAGAAGTGAAACATGCTACATCAATGGGCATCCATTTCCAAGTTGAAATCCAGAACATTTGTTGAAAAGAGGGAAGGCAAGAGGTGGAAGGTTGGATTCTGCTTACCCTGAAATACGCTTTGTTCTGTGTAGGTATACTGCATTAGGAATTGAAGATCCTGTTATCCAGTGTTCTTATATGTCATCCCCTAATGGAGAAATACAATATTTGCTCTGTGCTGAAATGCATCCTTGTTAAATTGCTAAATGCTCTTCACTCCTGGTCAGTCTAAAAAAAACTCACCATGAGTGAAGGCGACAGATAAAGTAGCGGTGCTGAAAAGAATAATATCTGAAAACAAGGAATTCTATGTGCACAGGTACTCTAAATGAAAGTCCATTTGGTGAGATGTACTTAGTGCTCCTCAGCTTGTGCTGCATGATATCTTCCCACTAGCCACCCCTCCATACCAAACCCCATCCCCAAATAGGACTGGCAGTAACCCCTTATCCACTGTTAAAGAGGAGAGAAAAATACCAACACATCTTGCACTACAAAACAGCTTCCATTTCCGGAACACAGCCATGTGCTTGCTGACAAACATTGCTTGTTGAGGAGCGAATGTCTTGATTTTTAAAGTTCTCATTCTGGCTTTCAATTCCCTTTTTGGCCTCATCCTTCACTCTCTCTCTCTCTCTTTCTATAATTGCCCAAGCACTTTAACCCTGTGAGATACCGCAGTCCTCTAATTCTGGCTTTCAGATTATTCACGATTTTAATATCATCAGCAACTCTCGACTTCATTTCCCAGTTTAAAACACTTCTCAAAACCTGTTTGACTGATGTTTGTAGTTATCTGACCGAATATGTCCTCACATGACTCATTGTCATATTTTGCTTTATATTGCTTCAGTGATGATGCTTGTGACATTTTATTACATTAAAGGTGCTGTATAAACTGCAAAATGTTGTTGCTGAAGAGAGACATGTTGTTGAAGCTTTTTGTCTCTGCACTCATCAGGCCAAATGCAAGAATTCCAAATTTCAAGCAATCACAACTTATCCTACAGGAGGAAAGGGTGTTAACTGGTTGGCAAGTCAACTCTGATTAGCTCAGGCACTGCTAAAATTGCCCCAAGCAATTTTTTAAAAATGGTTCAAGGGTTGAATATGTTCCTCTTGTAATTTGGCATTCTTGCATTTGTCCTGACAAATGCAACATGAAAAGCTTCAGCGGCATTTTTCCCCCAGTGTCCAAGTACTGAATTGCCAGTGACTGTAAGTTGTTGTTTTTTCTGGTTCTTGTGACACCAGGAATCAGGATTTATCACTTGGCAGTTGCTCTTAGCCTACTGCAATCTTTTGCGATGGCTATTTATCAGGCTGACCCCATGCTGAGTCAGCCAGGCACACCACAAGCCTCATGCTTCAACCTATCTCTTCCATCCTTCAGTCTTCACAGAAATTCTGATGGGCAGGTAACTTATTAAAATTCATAGCAGTGTGATATTAAAATGTTCATAATAAATTCCTCTGTGCGCTATTAGAATGGAGGTGTTAAGAAGCTTAAACAAAATCAGACAATGTCTCTGTTAATAGCAACAGAGGAATTTGCTAGGTCTCAAAATTTAGATACAGTTCCCTTATCTAGCACTCTATCAAACTCCTGGACAGAGTACAAGAAAATACTTGTGTATCTTACAGGCAATCTTGCTCTGTGTTAGCTTACAGCTAGCTGCTGCATTTTTTTTTTACTTTTAGTTTTATTGACAATATGATCTCCACCAGTTCTACTACTGTTGTTTCTAAGCCCCAAGTACAGCAACCTAAATGTTCTTGCACCTCAATCAAGGGTCAATGAACCTTCTCCTACTCTAATTGATTAAACAATGATATTGCAGGATATAATTCTCCTGCACATTCATGGCTGCTAAAACCTGGACTCACAGTAAGGTAGAATACTGTACCTTAGACACTAAGTTATCAATGTCATGGAATCACACGAGAGTCTTGTGATGCAGTAGGTACAGTCACTGCCTCTGAACCAGAAGCTCTGGGTTTAAGCTCCATTCCAAGGCTTGCTGAGTAAGAAAGGTGTGTTCATAATGCAGGTTGAGTCTCAACTTGTCAACACATGCCAAGGACAGGCAGTAAGAGTGAGACTAGTGAAGAAGAATATGATGGCCTCTACCCTCAATATCTAAATCTCCAGGTTACATCCTGCTTGTTGATACAACAACTCAGACTCTTTGTAGGGACAGTTGACTGGACTATCAGTCTAAATCAGGTTAGTGCCAACAACATAGGGTTCAATTTCACCATTCTGCGTGAGCATGGATTAGTGACCTACCTCCTGCCCTCCCCATTTTGGAGTCTGTGGTGCCGTAGGACAGAGCTGCCTACAAGTAGAAAACTCAAGAATCCTAGTACACACTATATGGGCCTTCAAGGCATTAGGAGACCTACAAGGCATTAGAGAGGCTGACTGTGATTTTGCAGTCACTCCAGTCATTTTCCTATGCAACTCCCAGAGCAGAGTGGGGATGTCAGATCAAAGAAGAATCATAGAATCCTTACAGTTTGGAAGTAGGCCATTCGGCCCATTGAGTCCACACCAACTCTGTGAAGAACATCCCACCCAGACCCACCCCAGCCCCCTACCCTGTCCCTGTAACCCTGTATTTCCCATGGCTAACCAGCCCAGCCTGCACATCCCTGGACACTATGGTCAATTTAGCATGGGTAATCCACCCTAACCTGCACAGCTTTGGACTTTGAGAGGAAATTGGAACACCTGGAGGGAAACCCATGCAGACACAGGGAAAAATGTGCAAACTCCACTCAGACAGTTGCCTGAGGCTGGAATCGAACTTGGGTCCCTGGCACTGTGAGGCAGCAGTGCTAAACACTGAGCCACTGTGCCACCCCGAGATCAACTATCTTGAAGCAGGCCCCAAGGTGCCAATGCTCAAAGACCCATCAAGGTGAGGGTCAACTAAAGGTCCTATGTTGAGGCGTGCCCTGCTCTCCCACCACGATAAAATTGTTCCTTCATTGTCACTTGGTAGGAAACTTTCTCCCTCCCTAACAGCACTGTGGGTGTACTTACACATCATGGCCTGCAGCTGATACTAAAGAAGGCAGCTTACCACCACAATTTTGAGGGTAATTGAATATGTAGAATGAATGCTAGCTTAGCCAGCAACACCCAAATCCCACAAAAGAATTTGAACAAACTTATTTTCTCACTTTGTAATTAATTTTGTTAAAAGGTGGCTGAGAGGACATGATTTTATTGAGTCCCGCTCTCATTTACTGACCATTTACTGCAACTGGGGGCTCCTCTGAAGCTGGACAGACTCTATGTTCCCCATACTCAATTGGATAAAGAAATTGTCGCCATGCCAATTAAGGGGACACCCAGTGGCCTAATGGATAAGGCACTGTCATCCTAAGGCAGGAATTGTGGGTTCAAGTCCCATCTGGGGGTGCGTTGAATTCTGTCCTGAAACGCTGCTTGTTTTGGGGTGGCACAGTGGGTCAGTGGTTAGCACTGCTGATCCACAGCACCAGGGACCCGGGTTTGATTCCAGCTTTGGGCGACTGTCTGTGTGGAGTTTGCACATTCTCCAGGTGTCTGCGTGGGTTTCTTCCGGGTGCTCCGATTTCCTCCCACAGTCCAAAGATGTGTAGAGTAGGTGGATTGCCCATAGTGTTCAGGGATGTGTAGGTTAGGCAGGTTATAGGGGATGGGTCTCTGGGTGGGATGCTCTGAGGGTCGGTGTGGACTTGTTGGGCCGAAGGGCCTGTTTTCCACACTGTAGGGATTCTATGATTCTCGTCTATGAACTGTTTCCACCTTGGGGCAGATTAGGCACAATGGAATGGTCTCAGTCCCAAGGTGAAAATTCACCCAATGGAATAGCACCACAAAGGAGAAGGCTATTTGGCCCATCAATCTAAACTAACTCTTCCATGGACAATCCGATTAGTCCTACCCTCCAACCTTTCTCCATATCTCGGCAGTTTCTTTTCTCCTTCAAGTACTTCTCCAATTCCCTTTGAAAATCTCCAATTGATTACATACATAGCACACGGTCAGGCCTTCCAAATCTTAACCACTCATTGGAGGAAAGGTTCTTACTCATAGTGCCTGTGGTTTTTTTGCACTCAATATTAATCAATGCCCTCTACTTATTGACTGTTCAGTCACTGGAAATTACTCTAATTATTCTTCCTCTATTAAAGCCTTTCATGAAATCAAGTCTCTTTTTCGCCTTCCCCATTCTAAGGAGAATTGCCTCAGCTCCTCCAGCCAGTCTACATGACTGTAATTCCTCAGCACAGGAAGCATCGCACTAAATCTCTTCTCTTCTCTCTCCAAAACCTTCAGGTCTTTCCGAATCATTACATTTCAATCAGGCTGGTAGAGTAAAAGTTATATCATTTACAAGTTTTTTTTAACTGTTCTGTGGGATTTGGATGTTGCTGTCGAAACTAACATTCATAGAGTCATAGTGATGTTCAGCATGGAAACAGACTCTTCAGTCCAATTTGTCCATGATGACCAGATATCATAAAAATATCTTGTCCTTTTTGCCAGCATTTGGCCCATATCCCTCTAAACCCTTCCTATTAATGTACCCATCTAGATGCCTTGTAAATGTTACTGTACCAGCCTCCACCACTT
Organism: Rhincodon typus; assembly: GCF_021869965.1. Classification (NCBI taxonomy): domain Eukaryota; kingdom Metazoa; phylum Chordata; class Chondrichthyes; order Orectolobiformes; family Rhincodontidae; genus Rhincodon; species Rhincodon typus. The sequence goes on from NC_063368.1 coordinate 10,163,270, forward strand.
CCTCTGGCAGCTCATTCCATACACACACCACCCTCTGCGTGAAAAAGTTGCCCCTTAGGTCCCTATTAAATCTTTCCCCTCTCACCATAAACCTACGCCCTCTAGTTTTGGACTCCCCTACCCTTGGCTATTTACGCTATCCATGCCCCTCATGATTTTATAAACCTCTATAAAATCACCCCTCAGCCTCTGATGTTCCAGGGAAAATAGCCACAACTATTCAGCCTCTTCCTATGGCTCAAACCTTCCAACATCCTTGTAAATCTTTTCTGCACCCTTTCAAGTTTAATAACATCTTTCTTATGGCAGGGAGACCAGAATTGAATGTAGTATTCCAAAAGTGGCCTAGCCAATGTCCTGTACAGCTGCAACATGACCTCCCAACTCCTATACTCAATGCACTGACCAATAACTACCTTTAAAATGGTAGTGGTAAGCTGCCTTAAGTACATCCAAAGTGCTGTTAGAGAGGGAGTTCCAGGACAATGAAGGAACAGTGACATAGTTCCAAGTCAGGATGGTGTGTGACTTACTGAGGAACATGCAGATAGTAACAGCTCATAGTCCTCCCTAACTTACTTAGGTTCACTTCCTTGTTGTGTTCCTCTTAACAGATTCCTGAGATGTGGGTGCTCCTGGCAAGGTTCACATTTATTACCCATGCCCGTGAGAAGGTGATGGTGACTCACCTTCTTGAGTACAATTTATGGACTACAGATTTCCTCCCCTAAAAGGCATCAGATGCGTTTTTTCAACAATACATTGGTTTCATGATCACTATTACTGATGCTCATTTTCTTAAACCAAATTTATTTAATCAGATTTACTTTCCCAATAGCTGATGTGGGGCTTGTGTTCAGTCTCTGGATCGTTAGTAGATTTACTAGTCCAATCATCACTCTGCGATGGAGGCCTTGTAACACAGTGGATAGTGTCCCTATCTCTTGGCTAGGAGTTTTGAGTTCATGTCCCACAACAGGACTTGTTGGTCATAGAAGGAGTATTCACGATGTGTTAAACCGTCTGGGAATCCTTCCACCACTTACCCAGCACTCCACAAAGTGAAATAAGTATGTGTCGAGGGCTGTGAAGAGGCTGCAGTACTTAAGCTATCCTGGTGGGGGCGGTGTATTGTGCTTCACTCAATGACTCCAAGCTGCTGTGGATGTATGCATGTCTTTATGGGGTGTGGTGATCACGGCTGGGGCAGTATTTATCACCCATCAAGAGTATGCCCTTGAGAAAGTGGAGGTGAGATGCCTTTTTGAACAGCTGCAGTCCTTGCAGTGCAGATACACAAATAGTGCTGTTAGGGAAGGAGTTCCATGAATTTTACTCAGCAACAGTGAAGGAATGGCGACATATTTCCAAGTCAGGATGGTGTGTGACTTGGAGGGGAACCTACAGTGGGTGGTGCTCCCATGCATCTGCTGCCCTTGTCTTTCCAGGTGGTTATGGTGTGAGTTTGGAAGGTGCTATCTAAAGAGCTTTGGTTTCACCTAGAGCTGTGAATATTGATAATAGATGCTCCAAAGTTCTTTCCATCATATGGCAGAAGGGAAGCCCTCCCACTCTTACTGTCTGGAAGGATTTTCAGGCTGATTCTTCACCTGCTTGACTAAATCCTTCCTTGTGCAGTGAGCCCTGATGTGAGACTTGAACCCTGAGCTTCTCGCTTAGAGGCAGAGACATTCCCCACCGCAACACCATGGTTAGCTTAGTTGGCTACACAGCTAATGAGTGGTGCCAATGGTGAAGGTTCAATTCCAACAGTGGCTGAGGTTAACACGAAGGTCCCACGTTCTCAACCTTGCTCCTTTATAAATCATAGAATCCCTAAAGTGTGGAAGCATCAGTCCATCCAGCCCACACCAACACTTCAAACAGCACCCCACCTAGACACACACACCCCCAACCTGTATCACTGTAACCCTGCATTTTCCATGGTTAATCTACCTAACCTATACATCCCTGGACAGTATGAACAACTTAGCATGGCCAATCCACCTAAGCACCTGGAGGAAGCCCACACAGACATGGGGAGAATGTACAAACTCCACACAGACAGTTGTCCGAGGGTGGAATCGAACCCGGGTCCCTGGTGCTGTGAGGCAGCAGTGCTAACCGCTCCTTGCCTGAATTGTGGTGACCCTCAGGTTAAAGCACCAGCAGTTGTTTTTCTCCAATGAGAGAGCAGTTCTACAGTCCTCCATGATAATGCTGGCTTTACTTTGACTGTCTTGCTATGAATGGTTAACATGAGCAACATCACTCAATCCCTAACCAAGTGCTCACAAGCGGAAGTCCACACTGGAAGCAATAGCAATTTTATAGCAAGTTTTACATACTCAAGATCTTGAATCTTTGGAGCATTGTAATTTTAATTTTAATGAGTTATTCAGCATTTTCATGATGTTGTCAGCTTCCTGCATGGGACTAAGATCAGGGATTTACTAAAACTTTTGAAGCCAGATTTAATTCTTATTAAATTATCATTTCATCTGCAATGAAAAATGTGAATCAAATGAATGACACTCCGGCCCATTGTTCCTGGAACTTAGATATCCATCTCCTTGAAGCTCCACATTAGCATTTTTTAATTTGAAAACTGTGGAAAGTGTCAATCCCCCATACTGGACATCATTGAGGTGGTAAGCAGACGAGATGAATTGAGGAGTCATGTTTAATTATTGCCAAAGCAGGGTTATAGAGGGAAGGGGAGTAGGAGTTTCAACAGTTCATTTTCGCAAATAAGACAACATGTGGATGTAATCAGAAGGAACACACAGATACATGGAACGCAAAAGGATCAAGTAAAGAACATTTAGAGGTATAATGGAAATAACATTGTTGGAGCAAATTACTGCAGATGCTGGAATCCGTACTTAAAGTTTTTGAGAAATTGCAGACTTGCTCGCCGAGCCAGTGTGTTCGATTGCAGATGTTTCGTCACTCTGCTCGGTAACATCATCAGTGCGCCTCCGGTGAAGCGTTGGTGTTCTGTTTTGTTTGTTATTTATATGCCTCAGTTTGCTGGGGTGGTTGGTATTACTTCCAGTTCTGGTTTTCAGTTGTTTGCATATCAAGTCCCGTTCACTGTGTTTGTTGAAGGAGTTCCGGTTGGAATGCCAGGCCTCCAGGAATTCCCTGGCATGTCTGTTTGGTTTGTGCTATTATGGATGTGTTGTCCCATTCAAATTCGTGTCCTTCTTTGTCCATGTGTATTGAGACCTGTGAGAATTAGTCGTGTCTCTTGGTGGCTAGTTGGTGTTCGTGTATCCTCATTGCCAATTTTCTTCCAGGAATCTGCACTGTGTGCAAGCATGATCCCCACTCTCCTATAGCCAGTCATTTTAACCCAGTGTCCTGCTCACACGCCCACTTGTCTGTCCTCGGCATGCTACAGTGCTCCAGTGAATTACGGTGCAAACTACAGGAACAACATCTCATCTTCAAACTAGGCACTTTACATGCTTCTGGACTTAATATTGAATTCAACACCTTCAAATTGTGAACCCACTCCCATTTCTTCCCTTTCTTTTAGCTTTACTTGTTACATTCTCTGTCACCATGCCCTCTCTCCCCTCCCGCACCCCACTGGGGCTCTTTCAAATCTGGCAGTTAGACACACCATTGTTCTGCCATTCTCACATTTCAATCACTTAATCTGAACTATCAACAACTTTTCTCCACCAGCACCCTACACCCCACCACCCCGACACATCCCCTGCCAACTATAGCATAAATGCTGCCCCCTCCACACTTCATTCAACTCTGATGAAGAATCATCTAGACTTGAAACGTTAGCTGGCTTTCTCTCCATGGATGCTGTCTGACCCGCTGTGATCGCCAGCATTTGTTGTTTTCATGGAGGTAATTTAGTTGAGTAAGTGAAAAAAAGGCAATCAAAAAATTCCACTGGGAGAGCTGGAGAGGCAGGAGCAGATGGTGAGGGAAAAATTACCCTTATTTTGTAGCATGTCTGAGAGTTTGTTAGAGGTGGTAGACCTGGGAGCAGTATTCAAATCTTGGGACATGTTTATCTTTGAAGAGAGCCAACTGCTCTGTGCAGCAAAAGAAAGTGTGCAGCACGAAGGAGGAAATCAAGCTTATGGGAGGCAGAAATTAATTGTTACTCATCAAATGAGTAAAACCTGAGCCTGTAATTCATCAGTAAAGTCACCACAGTCCCACTCTCTTTGGAAAGAGACAACTCATGGTGGTTTAAGAGGAGGGTCACCATGCCTCAGGCAAGGAAAGAGATTAAGAAGAAGGTACCTTCATGGTAACCTCAGCTAGTAAAGGAATTGAACTGTTGCTGCTGGCATCACTTTATATCAGAAACCAGCCATCCAGCTAAACTAAGCATTCTGAGCAAAGTACTAAAAGGATAGTTGCCTCTGCTAAACAAGGCAATGTACCCTACATTTGAAAGAGCTCAGCCAAGGGCTTTGGTGGGTTCACTTGTCTCTTCGGTTGGTCATTAAATGCCAATCTCACTTTTGGAAAATATTCTTCTCCTGGGGAAGAATAATTATACAACTCTTAGACTATGCAGCACCACCAAAGGACACTGGATTATGTTTCTGCACTTTCTAATTTTCTCCCATTTCTTTCTGATCGCTAAACCTCAGAATGTGGATCCAGTACTCGCAGACTCTAGACCTTCAGTGTCTCATCCACATAGCCATTCTGCATGGACAAGCCCCGATGGTGAGCATTGACCAGTTACAGTGCCATCCACTCCACATTGTATATTACAACAGCAATTATATTTCAAAATGTATTTAAGTGGTTTTAAAACACTTTGAGACATCCTCTGATCAAGGAAGGTAATATTTGAATGCAAGTCTTTCTCACTATCCCAGTTATAGTCAATTAAAAAAGCTCGGATCAAGGATCCACATTGAGATCTTCCTATGTGACCTAATTCCAGGCAGTTCAAATTATCCTAAGAGGCTGTTGCCCTTTCATACCTACATCATCTTCCATCCTGATGTTTACACACTTCTTCAGATCTTTCTTTTGCAGCTCCCACCAACCTCTTATCTTTCAGTTTCAAGCCTTGAATTCACATGAGTGTCTCATGGATCTAGATTTTAAACCCTTAATTCATAAAGTGAGTTGTGCTAACAAATTGTTATTTAAGTCTCACAGACAATAGCCTCTAATGATTATATAGGGAGAATCCATGATATTATGCTAATTACATAGTATATACTATAGGTGGCCTTGTGCTGCTTAGATCAGGACAGGATGGTACAACTGAAAGAAACATCTCAAGCCATGATACTGTGTTTGTGAGATAGTGGCACAGTGCTAATATCAGTGGACAATTAAGCTAGAGGCCCAGGCTAATGTTCTGAAGATATAGGCTCAAATCTGCAGCTGATGAATCACACGAATTCAGGAATTGAAAATTAGTCTCAGTGGTGGTGACCATGAAGTTATTATTGATTGTCATAAAGCCCCATCTGGTTCATTAATGCCCCTGAAGGAAGGAAAACTGCCATCCTTACATGCCCCTATGTGACTCCACACCTGTGCAGTAGTGTGGGTGACTCTTAATCTCTTTCTGAAAAAGCACAGCAAGCCCCTCAGTACAAGGCCATTGAGAGACAGGCAACAAATGCACATCCCATGAAAGAATTTAAAAAGACAATCGTGTATTTGACATGTTGATGCACATGTCAAACAGAAACTTGATGCCATTTAAGCTGAAGGAGAGCTACACTGTGTGTGTGAGGAAGGCACTAGCAAATTAAAATGTTGTCACATTTGCTGTGATGGGTATGCAATGAACTGACAGAGCATATTCCAGGGAGCCTCAGTGCCAGATGCAAGTCAACACTAAGGTAATTTGCTATATTACATGCACCTACCTCTCTGTCAATGTATTTGTTGTCTGAGAGACAATACGATGAAGAACAATCATAAATGCTCACAAATTATGGAACAATGTGGAGTGGAGTCAGTTTGATTCTCTCTCCTATCCCTTCACTGCTTCTTGCTCTCCTTTCACTCCCTCTCTCCCCATTTATCTTATTCTTTCACCATCAGTTAGAACTGAGCACAAAATCTAAGCTGGTACTCAAGTGCAGTGCTACATTGTTAGAGGGCTGCCTTTCAGATTAGACATTACACAGAGGCCTAAATCTAACCTTCTCTGATGAACATCATGCTTCCTATTTCATCAGTGGCCAACAACTATCTGACAAATCACCTCTCTAATAAAAAAATGATCCCCTCATTATCACGTTGCTGTTTGTGGGATCTTTCCATTTCCATTTTGGCTGCTGTGTTTCTGGTAGAAGAGTGATTCCATTTCAAAGAGTACTTAATTTGCCGTAAAGTGCTCTGTGACACTCATGCAGTGAAAGGTGCTATGCAAAGTAAGGTTTTTTTGAATTTATAATCCAACTGCACTGCTTCAAGCAGATAGCTTAACACTGTCCTTTATACCATGACTTCTGGTATCCTGAGCTACATGGATAACTGTGGAATGGAAGCTGCAAAAAGAGATGTCAGCAATTCAGTTTTAAGCAAATGCCAGGGAATTTCTGCTTGGGAACATCAGCACCGATATTCTTATCCTCCTGCTATAGGGTAAGAGTCACAAGCAGTACGACACTCTGAAAACAAGACCCCCATTAACACAGCACACCACCAGAAACTGCTTTACATGCCAGTAAAACACTTTTGGAATATGGTTACTGCGGTAATGTAGCAAATGTGATCCTGCCATTTTCTTCCCTTAGATAGTAGAATTAATGAAGAGATTGCAACAAAGGTTGTTTTAATTCTTGTACAGGATGTGGGCAATGCTGGTAAGCATATGTTGCCCAACCCTGGAGGCCTTTCTAGGCCATTTCAGCCAGTTAAGAGTCAACCACTTTGCCATAGGTCTAGCATCACATGTAGGCTAGACCAAGTAAGGATGGCAGATTTCCTTCCCTGAAGAAGATAGTGAAATAAATGGGTTCTTAACAACAATTAACAATGGTCACCAATAATGTAGTTTTTAATTGCAGCTGTCACAGTGGGAGTTGAACCCTTGTCCCTACACCAATAACCAGGATTCCTAGTCTCATGACATTACCACCTACCCTCAAAGTTCTCCCAAAATTTGAAAGAAGTGACTTGGAAAGCTCTTTATTTATTAATATGATTAATAGAAGTCACTGACTACATCCATGGATGCTGGCATAGCCCTGTCTCTTTATTGTTCTCATGCTTTTAAGAGGACTATCCAGTATGAGAAATCAAAAGAGCAAAAGTAGAACGAAAATACAGATGGACAAAAAAGGGAGAAAAAGAGAGAAACTTTGAAAAAAAGGGTAGAAAAGGGAAGGCAAAAGAGGCTAAGGAAGATCTCACTGAAACAACTCCTGGATGGAGTGAATACTGGAACATAGTCTAGCTTGGTGAAACAATCTAGAATTAGGGTGTACAGTTTTAGATTAAGGTGTCTGCTATTTAAAACTGTCAATCAGGGTTGTGAACCTTTGGAATTCTCTACTCCAGAGGATTGTGGCTGCTCAGTCATGCAAAATCACCAGATCCCTAAGGACACGAAGGAATCGAGTGATATGGATATAGGGCTTTGAAGTACATAGAGAGTCATAGAGTTGTACAGCATGGAAAAAAACCCTTCAGTCCAACTCGTCCATGTCGACCAGATATCCTAAATTAACCTAGTCCCATTTCTAAGCATTTGGCCCATATCCCTCTAAACCCTTCTTATTCATTTAGCCATCCAGGTGCCTTTTAAATTTTGTAATTGTACCAGCCTCCATCATTTCCTCTGGCAGCTCATTCCATACACACACCACCTTCTGCATGAAAAAGTTGCCCCTTAGGTCCCAATTAAATCTTTCCACTCTCACCTTAAACCTATGTCCCTTAATTTTGGACTCCCCTACCCTGCGAAAAATACCTTGGCTATTCACCCTATCCATGCCCCTCATGATTTTATAAAACTCTACAAGGTCACCCCTCAGCTTCTGATGTTCCGGGCAAACAGCCCCAGCCTTTTCAGCCTTTCCGTATTGCTCAACCCCTCCAACTCCAACAACATCTTGTAAATTTTTTCTGCACCCTTTTGAATTCAACAAGATCTTTCCTACAGCAGGGAGATCAGAGTTGGTCACAGTATTCCAAAAGTAGCCTCAACAATATCATGTACAGCCAGAACACGGCTTGCCAACTCCTATACTTAATGCACTTCCAACAAAGGCAAGTGTACCATACATATGAACACACAAATTAGGAGCAGAAGTAGGCCATTCAGCCACTTAGGACTGCTGAGGTGTTCCTGAGAACGAAGATCAGCCATAACCCTATAGCATTTCAGGCTTGAGAGACCAGTTCAGTGTCTCCCTCCCCACTTTCTTATATTCTTATCTGGCGCTCTGTGGCCGACTTGACAGACCAGCTTTTGCTCCTGAGTCATATTTCTGTTTTACCCAAGTCTTAGGAACATGGCACTTGACGGAAAGGCTCATGCTTCAGATTTAACAAATGTTGACAGCTCTGATTGCAATGGAAAGGTTAAAGTTGTCAGGCAGCCTCGAAACTGCTGTGGGAGAATATTTGATTTTAATGGCATAAGGAATAGTTAAATAGTAACAGCTCTCTTCATACCATCCAAGCTGAACCAACACTGCCGGACCCGAAACTGATTCAACCCAATTTAAGTGGGAGCCTCTGCTTCATGCCAGCTTGAGAAGTTGGACTTGATGCCAACTTAAATCAGGTTGACACACCTTGATTAGAAAGAGCTAGGGAAAAGGCACTCCCCCGAGAAATGACCAAATTTGGGGAAACCCAGATATTTGTCCCAGCTTTGCATATCACCATATGTGATTATGGTAACAGCTTGGAATAGCCTACCCTGTTACTATAGCAATGCATTTTATGATACATCATCTTGAGTACCAGTTTGGACAGCTCTGTGATATCAAAAATAACAGCAGAAAATGCAAGCGCAGTAGGTTTTTTGAGACCTATTGATTGATGGGATGCCTCTAAGGCCAAGCTTTACATTAAACATTTTTTTATGAGCATTACACTTAGATTATTGATCAGAATTGCCTTTGTTTCTAGATATGCAGATGTCATCTTTTCCTTGAACAGTATTTTCTAGTGCTTCCCAATTTGCTACAGCTGAAGGGTCAATAAGCAGAGAGCATCGATTTAAGGCGTACGGCCAAGGAGCCAGAGACAACACGAGGAAAATCTCCTTTTACACAAGGAGGGTTTGGATTTGGAATACATGCCTGAGACATTGGGCAAAGGCACAAAAGGAACCTTCAAAGATAATTTGATTAATGCTTTGAAGGAGAAAGATTTGCAGGGATTTGGGGAAAGAGTGAGTTGTGGAACTGACTGGATTGATCTTCTAAAGAATCAGCACAGATTCAATGGGCCGATAAGTCTCCTTCTGTGCAATACTCAGAATCACAGAATTCTTCTGTGAAATGTTCTGAGGAAGGGTCACACGACCTGAAATGTTAACTCCGACTTCTCTCCACAGATGCTTCCAGACTTGCTGTGCTTTTCCAGCAATTTCTGTTTTTGCCACAGAATTTTTATTGTGCAGATAAAGTCTATTCAGCCCATTATGTCTGCACTGGCTCTCTAAATGCACTATGACTTAATGCCAATCTCCTAGCTTTTCCCCATAATCCTGTACTTTGTTTCAATCTAAAAAATCATCCAAGGCCCTCTTAAATGACTGATTTGAACTTGCCTCCACCATACTTCAGACCTTAACAAGAAGCTGAGTGAAAAGGCTTTTACTCCCTTCAATTCTGTTCCTTTTGCAAACTACTTTAAATCTGCACGCTCTCGTTTTTGATCCTGTACAAGGATCCCCTTTTATTGAAGCCTAGGATACTGTAATGTTTTATCAACTGTTTGCGCTACCTGTCCTGACACCTTTAGTAATTTATACACATATACTTTCAAGACTCTTTGCTCCTGCACACCCTTTAGGATAACAACCTTTGTTTTATACTGTGTCTCCAAAATGTATTGCCTCACACTTCTTCACATTGTATTGCTCTACGATTCTACAACTCTCTAGCCTCTAATGCATGCCGTCTTCTGGAATCGGGATACCAAGTAACCATCGTGGTTCTGGGACAATACTAGACTGAAAGGCACCAATTCACTCTCCTTCTCATTCTTGGTCTTACTACTAGCCTTGACCTTTCATCTAGATTTCCAGGTTACTAACGATAAACCAGAAGAGGTTTCTCTCCCTGTGAGGAAACAGCAGGATTGACTGACTTAATCAGAATAGTACAGCAAGCCAACATGGATGCATGACTCACCCTCTCATCCTGTATCCAGCTCAAGCTTTCAATGCACAGTTCCACTGTCATTCACCATCCAACACCACAAAACCAAACTTATTTGGTTCTGACTGGATTTCTCTTCAAGTATCACTCAGACTGGTCAACATGAGGTGGACTGTTACTCATGTTGCTCAAGCAGCCTTCCCACTCCTGAATCCATCCATCTCTTGATATTCAATAGCATCACTGAAACTTCATTGTCAATGTGTTATGAGTTACCATTGACCAGAGATGAGTTGGACCAGCCATATAAAGACTGTGGCTACAAGAGGTGAGTAACTCACATCCTTACAAGGCACAAGTCAAGATCTGATGGAATAGTCACCTTTGCCTGGATAGGTGCAGCTCCAACATCACTCAAGCAGGTTGATACCATTCAGAACAAAACAGCCCATATGATCGACTCCCCAGCCATTATCTTCAACATCTGCTCCCTTCACCACCAATATACAGTGGCAGCAGTATGTGCCATGTACCAGATGGAATGCAGTAACTCAGACAGCACATTCCAAATCCACGACCGCTACCATCGAGAAAGATAAGGGCTGCAGATTAAGGTGAACAGCACCACCTCTATGCTTGATTCCAAGCAACGCACCATCCAGACTTGGAAATATATCACCATTCCTTCACTGGGTCAAGTATCTGGAACACCCCTCCCTCATACAGGGAGTTAACCAAGAAAACAACTGACCATGACATTCTCAGGGACGAATAGTGTAATAAATGCCAGGCCTTCCAGCGATAGCCACATCCTATGAATAAATAAAAAAAAATCTGTTGCAAGTATCTCTCCTGCTTACTTTAATTGATTATTCATTACAAAGATACTGAGGAGATTAGAAATTTTACACACTTTGACTCCTTTCGGCAAACTTTCACTCTTTGAAAAGGAGCATGCAGCCCTTGGGGAAATCCATGTTTCTAGATCATTCCATTACTTCAGCCAAGAACCCATTACTTGCCTTGATAGTGAATGTCAGCAACCTACTGAACTACTCAATGATTTCAGCCACCATAGTGTAATCCTGTTATACCTACTTTATGTTATTCAGTCAATCTGCACAGAACTATATAATGTTTACATAAGTTGGAAAGAAACGTTCCCACTAGTTAGTGGTACAAAGATTTAGGAGACACAGACATGAGGCTTTAGACAGAGAGAATGTAAGGACAAACTTTTGGCAATGACCTGGAACGAGCCACCCACAAAGGTGATTTCAAAAGAAAATTGGACTGGCACTGAAGAAAAATTAGTTTGCAGGGCAGGGGAGCAGAGTATGATTGACTGGATTACTCTACAGAGAGCTAGCATGGATTCCATGGGACGAATAGCCTACTTTTAAACCATTATGACTCAAGGACTCTGAAATAACTACACAGAGGCCAGTATCCCAAGTCACCGTTTATTTACACATGGAAAGTCCTTGACACTGATCCAGCTTCCTCAGAGCCAGCTCTCAAAACCTCTAACCCTGCTGTTCATATTGTCAGCCATGGCTCACTGATTGTACCAGATTAACAGCCCAATCAGGGAACTTGTATTCTATGAGGTCTACCTGGCTGACCTCATTGCAATCGTTACAGACTCCACTTGCAGCAGGGAACACTGGACAGCCATTAAGAGTAGGAAATTAGAGCACTGTGATTTTCTCCAGCCCCCAAACCTAGACAATATCAATATTCCCCCAATTCTGCCCCCTAAAATATTACTTCACCATTCACAAGTATATCTTCACCCTGCCTTAATCATAAACTCACAAAACCTGCATGCTCTCTCTCTCTTTAAGGCACTTGTTTAAATCTATTCTGCTGACCAGTCACACTCTCAACACTCAATTTTGTTCACAAGCACTCCTGTGAATGGACACCTGACAACATTCAGGGCGCTATGTAAAGGCAACACTCATCTAGCTATGACATAACGTATAGCCCTCTTGGAAGCCCAGCTGGAGCTAGGGAATCCAGCAGAGCTTGAGCTTTGAACCTGGAACCTCCCAATGTGTGTATGACTCAGCTGCACAGAATAAACTTGCTGAGCCATGAAAGAATCAGATAACTTAGCCCATCTGTGCTGCGTGTCCTCTCCTATTTGTGGTGCATGTATTATATTCTGAGTTGCAGGTACCTGGGAGCAGACTATAGGGCCGTAATTCAATCAAGGGGTTCTAATGATGTAATTAACTACAAGACTGAAATTCATGCAGTCCCTCACAATCAAGAGTGCCAGATTGAATTACATGCTTTGAGTCACTCCCAGTCAATGAATTTTTTTATACACAGCATATATAGTTATGTGTTCCTTTTTTATCCATCAATTTTCACCCTCTTCTAAAAGATGTTGATATAGTCTGAAGAACAGCTCCACAAGTACTAGCTGGTCTCATTATCTCACCCAAGCACTTATTCATCGTGTGCAAACCCAGACAGGGAGCATACAGAGGTCACTTGGTTTCAAAGGAAACAATGGCATAACGGTTGTATCACTGGACCAGATATAAAAAAGCATGAGTTCAAATCCCGCTCTGACAGCGATAGGAATTTAAAATTCAATTAGTTAATAAAACTGCAATAAAATGCTAGATACATTAAAAATGTTTGTGAAACCACCGGACTGTTGTAAAAACACACCTGGTCGATTCATGGCCTTCAGGGAAGGAAATCTGCTATCCTTACCTGGTCTGGCCTTCGCGTAACTCCAGACCCAAAGCAGTGCGGTTGACTCTTAACTACCTCTGTATTGACCTAATGAGCCTCTCAGTTTTATCAAACTGCAACAGAAACAGTGCTGTGGGGGTACCCAAAGCCTAAACACTGCAGCAGTTCAAGAAGGCAGCACACTACCATCCTCTCAAGACCAGTTAGGAATGGGTCATCACTACTGAACTCGCCTACAATGCTCATATTCCAAGAATGAATAAAAGGAAATTAGCAGCAACACAGCCGATCATAACTCTGCCCTCAATAGATACATACACAGGTAAACATACCCATGTAATAGGGGTAAATGGTGGCAAAGTGGTAATATCACTGAACCACTAATCCAAAGGTCCAGACTATGCGGAGGACATGGCTTCAAATCCCACACATTCAATTAATAGATCTGAATATAAACCCAGTGTCAGTAATGGTGACAATTACAGTTATCACCGTAAAGATTTATCACCTGGTTCTCCCAATGCTTTTGGGGAAGAAAATCTTTGATCCTTAGACAGTCTGGCTTACGAATGACTCCAGATCTACTGCAATGTCATTGACTCTTAACTGCCTCTGGAATGGCCAAGCAAAGCATGCAGTCCAAGGGCAATTAAGAATGGGCAACAAGTGCTGGTCTTGCCACTAATGCCCATATCCTATAAAAGAAACAAAATACATTTCATAAAGGGCCATTGCATAGAATCAGTGGCAGGACCACTGAATGATACTTTGTTTTCCTAGCGTGAGGACATGGAGCCAATTACAACACCTTACATACGACACAAAAAGAGGACTGTCTCACCTGTAGGGGTGCTGGGTTTCACACAGGCAGTATCTTGTGTACCGAGTACCAAATCACTCAGGGATGCCATCTATATCCTAAGTGAGTCAGGATGATAGGAACATACATTGTAATCAGCACCGCATCTCCTGCTTGCAATACACTAACAGGTATGGGTCATTAGTAAGAGGGTGCAAATGCAATTATAAGTGATGACTGCTGACCAAGGGCCAGAGGCAGCTGGACAACAACACTGACAATACAGGAGCAATAAAAACATCTCCAAAACACTATCAACTCAAAAGTGGTATTCAGTGTTATTTTCAATCAGAAGAATTTTAATTGACGTTAAACACTGGGTTTGACTGTATAAATCTAAGTAACTGAAAACACTGGAGCAGATGGCTAAACATGAGATCACGGAAACAAAAGTAAGCCATTCAGCCCCTCAAACCTGTTCTGGAACTAGTTTGATAATGCTGCATAGACTGGATTTGTCTTCCCCTAAACATAGCAGATTGAGCAATGATTTAATAGATGGTTCTTAATATGTTTAAAGGACTTTATGCAGCAGGTAAAACAAAACAATTTCCACTGGTGGAGATCCCGAGGGATTTCAAGACTAGGGGGCATATTTTTAAGGTGAGAGGAGAGAGATTTAAAAATGACATGGGGGCAAATTTTTTTACACAGAAAGTGGTTCGTGTGTGGAATGAACATCCAGAGGTAGTGGTGGATGCAGGTACAGTTGCAACATTTAAAAGACATTTGGATAAGTAGATGAATAAGAAATGTTTGGAGGGATATGGGCCAAGCACAGGCAGGTGGGACTAGTGTGGTTTGGGATTACGATCAGCATGGACTGGTTAGACTGTAGTGTCTGTTTCCATGCTGAATGACTCTATGACCCTAAAACGCGACCAAGATCACTTAGGGATGAGTTGGGAAGCACATCTTCATATAAATGTGGAGCTCCTTCAAAAAAGGCCATTAAGGCTAAGGGTTAGTTACAAATTTCAAAACTTTTATTGATTTTTCTTAGGCGAGGGTTTTGAAACGGAAGTGCATAGGGGAGTTTAAGATACAGATCAACCATAGCCTAGTTGAATAATGGAACAGGGTTGAGGGGCCAAATGGCCTACAGCTGGCTGTATCTTCCCATAAAACAAACATCTTCAGCTTTAATTTTCTTAGTAACTCCTTTTCTCGTGGAGACATCTGAAGTTGAAGTGAATCACTATTTCTCGATTCTGCTTATCCAGATCTTATAACCTTTTGCTGTAGGGCTTTGCCTTTTGGTGGCTTTCTTCATAATAGAAGAAAACATTGAAAGGAAAATAGGGATGTAGGGAGAAACCTGTATCTTTGTTGGAAAAATATCCTGAAATAAGAATGAGGCCCCTTAGAATTGAAGACAGCAAGGGTAGTGAAAACTGATTTTATTCTACCAATAGGCTGTGGATGCTGAGAGGGTGGTGCATTGGGGTGAGGGTGGGGTCAACTGATATTTTTCAGATTGACATTGAGAACTTTTAAAAGTTAAGAGTATCAAAAGACACGGAACAAAGATGGGGAAAAATGGAATTGACAAGATTGGCCATGAATGGCAGAACAGCATGAAGGAGCCAAATGGAATATACCAGCTCTCATCTTCCTGACAGTCACATAGAGAGCTAGATACACATGACTGATACTTCTGACCTTCCCCAGTCACTTCTTTAAGAAGTCATCAAGGTTGCAATAAAGTTGGAAGAAGGGGAGAAAATACTTCACTTGATTTGATTTATTGTTGTCACATGTACCTAGGTTCGGTGAAAAGTTAGAGGGTTTGAATTTTGTGGGGCTAAATCTATCTGACAGTTATTCATAAGCCCAACAGGGAATTCAGGGAAGGCCTTCATTACCTAGAGGGTACTTAGAGTTTGCAGGAAACAAAAGCACTGAATATCACAGCTGGTCAGGCAGCATCCAAGGAGAGAAAGCAAGCTAACATTAAGTCTAAATGACTCTCCAGCATCTGCAGTAATTTACACCTAGAATATGCAATTGGTTCAAGAAGAAGTTGTTGAGGTGAATAACATGGATGCCTTTAAGGGAAAGCTAGAAATGAGGGAGAAAGAAATCAAAGGATATGTTAATAAAATTGGAAAAAGTGGGGTGGAAGGACCAGTTGGGCCAAATAACCTCTTTCTGTGCAGTAAGTTCTATATAAACATTGCTGCCGGGCAATTGGTAAACTGCTGAACTTGTGACAGTAAAAACTGCATAATATAACCTGAGCAAAGACACAGATAGAGAAAGACGAGAGGACCAAATGCTAACACCTCTGACCACCGATATATTACAACGTATCATGCACAAGTGAGAAGTGATTGTCAGTCTCCCACGATACACCTAAGGTCAAGAAAGCAAAAAAAAATGGAAAACAATAGAAACCTTCAAACAATCTGGATTTGCCTATACATTGTAAAGAATAGGCCACCTCAAAAGCCTGCTCCATACAGGAATGCAGCATACTGATATGGGAGTTAAAGGAATTATGTCCTGTGTTCCAGCTTCGCTGTCCTCATAGTCGCTTTCTGAAGAAAGTCACACTCTTTGCTTTCCACACTCAGCATGCCTGCCATGTAATGGTACAATATGTAAATGTCAAAGCTAGGTAAACAACACCTATATTTGATAGAGGGTCTATAATATCTGTCAGTCCATCTGAGGCAGCATTCAAGCTGATGGCACAGTTATAGCTATTCAATTAAATCACTGCCTTATATTCACCGCCAGCCACCTATTATCCTCCATTTACTTAACCAATTAAACTTATGTAAATAACCATTCTAAGCTTCCAAAACCCTGTTCTGCTCAAATCTCCACCTGAATCAGCATAGCAATGTGAATAAGATAAGTCTCAAATAGGAAGAAATTTAAAAGGAAGCTTGCAAAGCAAAATTGCTATGCTCGGTAAGCCTATTAGGCTCCAGTACCAGCATCAAAATATGTTTTACATGATTTAAGTGATTCAAAACTTTAATCATTCCAATAATTACAATGAGCCCAATGAATGAACTCCTTCACCAGTTTAATGTTGCACTGTTGAATAACTTTCTCTTTCAAATGGATGCTGCAACTCTTCTTCACAAACTGCAACTGAAATATACTGGACCCAGAATTGTCAGACAATGCAACATCACTGTACAGTTGTGCAATAAGTGGTTGCAAAGATCTACATTTATCACAGAAGTTGATGGAAAAGCTCAGCAGGTCTGGGAGCATCTATGAAGTAAAAATCAGATTCAACGTTTCGGGTCTGGACAAATCAGATTTAACATTTCAGGTCCAGTGACCCTTAGTGACCCTCCTCAGGAAGGGTCACCAGACCCGAAACGTTGAATCTCATTTTTTCTTCATAGATGCTCACAGACCTGCTGAGCTTTTCCAGCAACTTCTGTTTTTGTTCCTGATTTACAGAATCCGCAGTTCTTTCTACATTTATCACATCAGTCTCAGTGTCTCTTGATCTGTAATTTACTGGAGGGTTGCCAATGTGAGTTCAATACATTCCTGAAGGTTTCACCAAATGACCACCAGCCTCCAACCACCACACACATCATGAGTGTTAACTCACACCGGCAATAGTTTTGTTTTAGATGACAGTGTAATTGAGAGAAAATTTAATAAAAACATAGCTATTTAAACTCCTTTCCTCCTCCTTTATGATTCTTCTCCTGGGTTACACACAGAGGATTAAGTTTTAATTCCTGGAGAGGTCAGGACAATCCTGGAGGGTTGGAAACCCTACTCAGTAGAAACAGCAAATGAGCAGATTTGGCTGAGTCACATATCAGCAGTGATCTTTTCTTGCTGGGACGTCCCACTTACAATTGGACAATTTAAAGAGGTAAGCCGGAAATGGCAACGAACACCAAACACAGAGACAGCAATCCCTAGATTCAGACTGTAGAATTATATACAGATGAGGAGATCGTTCAACCCATCATGAAAGAGCTATCACATTTATCCCAATCCTCTGACCAATCCCTTTAGCCCTGAAAATTTCACGTACTTTCCAAAACTTCCTGATTCTTTCACATACTTCCACCACCTTTTCGTGCAATGCATTCCTGACCATAACAATAAACTGTATGAAATAAATTTATCTTTTCTTCCCTCCTGGTTTCTTTATGCAATTATCCATACGACCATACAACATAGGAGCAGCAGTAAGCGACTCCGACCATCGAATCTGCTCTGCCATTCAATGAGATCATGGCTGATCTAATAACCTCAACTCCACTTACCTGCCTTTTCTCCATAACCCTTGATTCTCTTACTGCTTAAAAATCTGTCTGTCTCAGCCTTGATTATACTTAACAATCTAGCCTCAACGCCCTCTGTGGTAAAGAATTCCACAGATTCATAACACTTAGGTTCCAAGTCTGCAGCCATAGGAGACTGGTTCTCCCTATTTACTCTACAAAAATCAATCATAATTCTGAACAGATCTTACCTTGAGCTGATCTCACTGAAACCTACTGGCATTGCAAAATCATAAGCTTGTTTAACCACAGTATTGTATCAGTCATTTTTTTTTCAATTCATATTCCAGCAGCGGGTGCAACCCACAGACTGTGAGGTCCAGAGAGAAAGTGTTCATTTCCCACAGTGTTAGCAATGACTCCCAGAAAATCACAACTTTCCAATCAACTTGTAACCCTGTCATACATTGTCTGAATGAAGTACCTTGAGAGATAATCAGTAAAGGCCCTTTTAAGCAATGTCTATGCATTAAAACAGTATTTGATTAATTCTGGTTTGAGAATAAATGCCATTCTAATGTACAAGGAAACATAATGCCTCTTAATCTAAAAGCTGTAAAATACAGAAAAGAGCTTCATATAGATATTAAAATGTCTTACCTGCTTGATTATTTAAATGCAGAACTGATTACATCCTAGGACTTTTCGGTTTCTACCACAGCTGATTAAAATCCCCTGCTCTCTTAATGTCTGTTTTGTCTATTTAAAAAAAGGGTATTCAATTTTCTTTATTTGTCCTTGCAGGGTGTGTCTGAATCTCAGTTCCAGGAGCTGGAGTTCAAACCCTGCAACAGAAATGAATTTTACAAAACATTGATGAAATCAACGAGACATTCATCTTCCCTCCAACAGCATCTCAGGACACAAGAGTACAATACAGGAAGCAAATGAGAAAGATGATATGTACGTGTATAGAGAGGTAGAACGAATCTAAACAGATGAATAGAAACAGACATACGGAGATACAAACAGATAGACATAAGCATGGAACGAGAATATGTTTAGATATATCAACAAGAGAAAGAAATGGTGGCTTATACACAGGCATAGAATACATTGATAGAGACTTTAATTAATAGAAAGTGAAAGAATTTAGATAGATAAACAGACAGATTGATAATTTATAAAATATAGTTAGATGGATAAAGATCAAACACATAGATAGACTGTTAGATAAAAAATATATAACCAGACATAATTTACGGAGACTTCAAAACAGATGGACAAGCAGAAATTGGTGATGGCTAATAGGCATGACAGAGTACATAACTTCTCTGTGTGTTATATATATCTAAAACAACATATTAAATGTAAATAATGCCTAAACTGTTGGGCACAACATGTACTTATGACATTTTACTACAAATCAGTAATATTCATTAAGGTACGTTATTTATACATCGCTAATTTGATACAGGTGCAGGCATACACGTATACACAGTATGTCCATGCAGCCTGATTCATACAATTCATGCATTATAGATCAGAACGCTCAAGTCAAGACTCCTTTACTCAGCTGCGTACAGCTTTGCAAATTTGTTTTAACAGTCTCAGATTAGAGGTCTTCAGCATCTGGTAATCAAAGCAGAATAATAACAGACTCCATATCTTATTTCCAAGAAATGCCAACAGCAGAGTTTCTGAAGTTAAAACGGTTTTACATAAACTTTCTATTTGACATATTTGTGTACGTGCATCGATACACTCATCTGGTTAACTATTGATCCATTCATATAATTCTGTACATCACACTGAGCAGAACTTCCATATTCCCCCAACATCCTAGCTCCAATATTTTCCTTGCTTTGTCGAACTACTGGGATTTACAACTGAATTCCAGGCAAAACATTCAATCGTCTACATGCAACAGCCTGTAGCTATATACCCATGCATACAGTCATCTATCTATGTCCGTACGTTAACGCAGATTTTTTTTAAGAAAAGGATACGTAGCTATGCATTATTTTATTCAAGATAATAGTTCTAATTCCACAATCACCACTGACACCTATTCAAAGGCTATTGTCAGGAACAGGATGACTGCAATATAAATCACTAGCCTGCTGCACACATCAGTTCTGTATTACATTTTTCTCGATCTATATACGTTGTGTCGATCAGGGTCATTCAAACCGTTGTCGACTAAACTTACGCTGAGTCTCGACCGACAAAATGCAAGATCCCCGGGTGGAGAATCCAACTCAATGGATGAGTGTTTTGTTTTCGAAATGCACAGTTTCATTGCAAGGCTATGCCCCATTCATTACAGAGTAAAAGATTACAGGAATATATATCTGCCGTGCAATCATCAGACAAGCCCCTGAATTAAGTATTAGAGGATTTTTTGTACTTTGCTGGCAATGCGATGTAATAATACTTGTGCTCTATTTAATCAAAGTCTCACACACACAGACACACATACGGACACACAAATCACTCCTCGCTAAGGTGCAGTAACTTACAGTTTCAGAAGATCATAAGACTTGCAAATTTCATTGGAATAATACAATTCTGTAAACCATTCAGCTCCTGTTCACCTACTGACTGAGGGGCAGTCAGATTTATCAAATAGATTTCGCGTCAGGTAATTCACACTAATTTATATTGCTTTTTTTTTGTCTGTCCACTCCACCTCCTAAGCTGATAATTTATTGCTCTGCTATTTCTGCTTAGGGCTACCACTGTTGGATGTTTATTTAAAATCCATTTACCTTCTTCCAAGACAGAGAGTTTCGTTTAAAAAATAATCAGAACCGTGCTATCACTAGCCATCATTTTATTTTTCAACAGAAAAGCAAACTTGCAGCCTCAGGTCTCCGCACAGACACACACGCATATGCACACACTTCCCCTGCATGCAAAAATGAGGAATAGAGACATTTTTGCTTCCCTCGACCCCGGGAAGACAGATTTAAAATCTTGCATACCTTAAACAGCAAGGCTGCGTCCGTCTCCAAGGGTGACCCACAAATGGCTCGGCTCGCCAACGTGTGAAGGCAAAATCCCCTAAAATGAAATTTTGAGGATTAAATGGATAAATAGCTGCTGTGAGTTCTGCAGTGCCGTGTATTGGTTATGTGCATGAACAGCTAACTCCACTCATAGTCTCTCGGCTAGCTGGCTCCCTCTCTCTCACGCTCTCTGTCTCTGACTCTCTCTTGCACACACACACACACACAGATATACACACAGGGAGACAGACTGGGAAACCTGCTGCTGATGCTGAAGCTTCAAGCTCCTGCACCAAGCTGGAATATTATTACTCAAAAGAAACTGATTAATTCAGACTGGCTTAATTGAAAAGGTTTATGCTTTAGCATTGCTGCATGCTGCTTTCAAGTGAGTTTTTTTTAAGACTGAATTGGAAAAATATTGAATATTAAAAGAAATACATATAACATGTAATTAGAGATCTACATCCATAATTATGTTCTCACTCCTGACAGTTGGGAGAAAGTCTTTACTTGCTCAAGATGAATCATTTTAAAGGGATAATATCATGCTCTTCTTTTCCTATTCCTAGATGTTTCTCCAGTCACTATCCACTTTCCCTGGGCTGCGAGTGGGGGGAAGGCAGAAACTTTCCCTGAGGTGAACACTCAATGGCCAGAAGGTTTGAGAAATAGCCCTAAGGCTGATTAGCTCTGCTATATTGCTCTAGGTCTCCGGATCCCCATCTGCCATCTCCCCATCACTGGGTCACTGATGAAGCTTTTTTGAATCGGACAGTATAGTTTTTTTGAGAGGGGTTTCCAGAAACGTTTGTAGAGTAAAGAAACCTGGCCCAAAGCTATCAGTCAAAACGTTATCCACTGCGCATCATATGACAGGACAGTTGCAACTGAGATAATTAAGCTTTATGATTCGAATTTATCATCAAGACAAGAATTTCCTTAAGTATTACCCATCCACTGTCTAGCCCTGTCTGACTTTGGATCTGGAATGATATGGTCAAAATTAAGAATGCAAACAGATGAGAACTGGAATTACACAGAAGGTACATCATAGAAACAGACTATTCAACTCATCTAGACCAGTCTGCAATGGTAGTGGGATTTTAGTTATGTTTAACTGTAGATTGGACCTTAACTAGCGATTCACTTATACACCTGTAAGTAGACCATCTGTAAGTGGCCACACCAACACCCCACCCAGTCCTTTCTGCAACCACCTTCTGCCCCAACTGTAACAGAGCCTGCAGTAGCCATATTGGTCTGTACAGCCACTGACAGACTCACCCTGAGAGTGGAAGACAGTCATCCTCATCTGCGAGTGATCATCAATGATTGATTGTAAGTAGACACTGAAACTGTGGCTGTCAGATTAGGACGTGCATGTTTGCTGCATAAGCAGCGCCTACCCCTCATGTGGCACAGTCCACAAATCACACATTGAACATATCAGCCATTATAGAACCCATCCAAAAGCAGTCAAAACAAATCTTCCCCAATCCTGAAGGGACTGTCTAAGATGAAGAAGAAGCACATTTGCAATGCATATCTTCGTAAATAAAAGTGCGTAAAGATTAGCTCCAGCTCTATCCTTCAGCATCTAGAATATAGCATGGTCCATCTCCTTCCACCTTACTTTATTTGAACCTATCTACAGGAGAAAAGCAGATCCTTCAGTTCCCCTGGATTTGTGTTCTCAGCTCTAGATGTTTGGCAACGATAAGAGATTGGAGCTTCAAACTGTTGTTACACCAAAAATATACCTCTTTGTTGCGAGTTTGTTTTCTCCCTTTATAGGATTATCCATATACAACACAAAAATCAACATGCTCTGGCATTAGTATGAGCTGCCCAGCAGTTGATATTGATTCTTCACTTGGTTTGCAAATAGAGAAGCACAGGCCAGGATTTTGCTCTTCAATGCATCTGGCACATACACATACTTTGAGCAATATCAGAAAATTGCACATTTCCAGCCCATAATTTTCCAACTATTAAGTAAGTGACAATTCTCAGTCATTGCGTCTAGTTGGAGTGCATTTATGACAAGCTGTCAAAAGGAGGTAGAAATCCAAAAATAGGATTAGTGAAAAAAAATTACAACACGAACATGAAGGACAGAAATTCTAAAGCCCACCTTCTCTTGACTGTCACCTGGAGACCAATCCCTGGGTGCCAGTTCCCTAGTGCCTCATATGTTCTTTGTGCATGTCTGTCCATTAACATTGCTCGGCTATTTCTCTGCACAGGGTCTCATTGAGAGCTAATCATATCCAAATCTGTTCTGAAGGTTCTTCCATTAAATGATTTTTTGAGTCATGTTTAAAAGACAGTGAAAAAATTAGCTCATTTGAAAGGCTAGAAGATGTATTGACTTGAGTTTTTTTTAAAAGGTGACTACAGATTGCTTTGGACACTTCTATTTTAGAAAGACATCTATGTCAAATGTCTCAAGCTAACTGTTTGGACTTATTTACTGGAAGTCGCATGTCTGAGTTTATGGTTGTCAGGAGTTCAGTCTGTTGTGATATTGTTTGGAGTATGTTTTGGGTGTAGCCTTTTATCCTTTCATGGGACATGGGCTTTGCTGGAAAGCCAAAATTTGTTGCCCTTTCCTAATTGCTGCAATTGAGTGGCTTGCTGGTTAATTTCATAGGACAGTTAGGAATCAACCGCATTTGTTGTGGGCTTGGAGTCACATGTAGACTAGACCAAGTCAGGTTGGCAGATTTCTTTCGCTGACAGGCATTAAATGAACCAGTTGGGTTTTTACAACAATTCAGATTGGCATCAACGTTTCTGTTATTAATTAATTGAATTCAATCAATATTTAAATTTGATTTCCATCAACTGTCACTGTGGAATTTGAATCCACATACAACACAGAGCATTAGCCCATGAGTGCGTTGGCATTACCACAATGCCACCACATGTCCATGAAAGTAGAAAATGATTCTTGAATCATACTGCACAGAAAAAGGCTAACAAAACCAGAATTTGCTGGAAGCTCTGCAGGTCTGGCAGCATCTATGAAGAAAAAATCAGAGTTAACTGAGGTCTGAGGAAGGGTCAGCGGACCCAAACTCTGATATTTTCTTCACAGATGCTGCCAGACCTGCAGGGTTTACAGCAACTTCCGGTTTTGTTAACCTTTTTCTGTGCTTCAAGCAACTTCTGTTTTTGTTCCTGATTTACAACATCCACAGTTCTTTCGGTTTTTACGGAAAAAGGCTATTTGGTCTATTGTGCCACTTTGAAGGAGTTATCCATGCAGTAGTTTCCACACTTTAAGGAAATATTCTTCATTGACTGTATAGCTCTTTGGAACATCTTGAGAAGGGCGAGATAATTGCAAGTCTTTCTTTGTTTCTGTCACAGCCCAGGTAATTTTTCCAACATGAATATTCATTCAATTTCCTTTTTGAAAAGTGCTTTGTGCTTTGACCACCCAACAGGAAATGCTCTTCTCCCATTATCCAAGCAGGATATAACCCAATATAAGCCAATGAGCTGTTTGGGGCTTAATTGCACAAAGGGACGGGGTCCATGGAAAAGTAGGAAACAAATGAGTTAGTGAGCCATAGTCATGTCCTCAATCACACCAAGTTCTGTTCACTTATCACCCCTATGAGTTTGGTAAAACATTGGCTCTTGGCCAAGCAACATATTGATTTACAATTCTCATTCTCGCCTACAAATCCTTCCATGGCCACATCCCCTCATAACTCTCCGACCTTCTCTTGCCCCTCAAGACTTTTGTCTCTTCTAGTTCAGGCTTCTTGAATTTCCGCACTCTAGCTTATAGCTGCAGAGGCCCTGAACTCTGGAATTCCATTCCTTTTCCAGTCCATCTTTCTAACTCCATTTCCCACTTTAAAACATGCTACTTTGGTCAAGCTTTTGGCCTTAATATTGTTACATGTGGGCTCAGTATAGCACTTTGCTTGGTCGCACTTCTGCGAAACACCGAGGTATGTTTTATTACATTAAAGGTGCTATATCAATGCTAGTTGTTGTTGAGAGTTTACAAATTCTTTTAATTGCATTACAATAAGCAAAATGGGTAAAAAAAAGTCATAGTATCCCAGCTGCTGTCTTCACAGAACAGACAATTAAGTGGTCTACTGCGCTCAGCTGGAGTGGATCAGCAAAGTACCAACCAACATCACGTGGACTTCAACTGAGCAGTAGAATACTGCAAACAAATAACGATGTGGTTGAGGAAACCTGGAGCAAAGCATAGGCACTGATGACCCACAACTAACAGAGCTTGATGGGTTTGACAAAACTCAGATCAGTACAGGATGAAGGTTTAGCTTATTTTCTGCCTCTCCTAACCCTGTCAGGCTACAGGGGCTACATAGTGACCATATTTCTTAACAAGGGATGTCATATTGAGCACATGGGGACACAGTGGCAATGTCACTGGACTACTAATCCAGAAGCCAAGGGGACATAGGAGATATCAATGTCTCTTTGTGTTAATGTAGTTATCTAGTCTTAAGCAAATGTAACCTGTTATCTTACCGTAATCTTAGAATCCCTACAGTGTGGAAGCAGACTATTTTAACCATCGAGTCCACACCGACCTTCCAAAGACCATCCCCTAAAGACCCACACCACAACCCAGTCCTTGTAACCCTGTATTTCCCATGACTAATCCAGCTAACCTGCACATCCCTGGACACTATGGGTAATTTAGCATGGCCAATCCACACTAACCTGCTCACCTTTGGAACTTGGGAGGAAACCCACACAGACAAAGGGAGAACGTGCAAACTCCACATAGTCACCTGAGGGTGGAACCGAACCTGGGTCCCTGGTGCTGGGAGATAACAGTGCTAACCACTGATTTTTGTTAACTCAGGTACATGTCCCTTTTGCTGAAGACTTGCTGGTGATTAATCCTTTAGAATTTACTACTAGTAAGGCACTTAGACTAGCAATTACAAGACTTGGTAGCAGCAAATTAACGCAAAGAAATTTGTAGTAGGAGCAGGACTGGGCACCATTTACAACAATAAATTACAGATCTCCTTCTTCATTGACATTCATTTCAGAGCATGTGGAGGGCCCCGCAACTATAAAAGTTGAGGGCAATTGTGGGTGGCTAATTATCCCTGGAAGAACATCAGACCAGTTAGCACTCTTGAATAACGGCCTCCCCGCTCAGTCTGAGCCTTATAAAGCCAAAGCGTCCATCCTGTATCCATAGCTGGTTCAGTAAATCAGTTGCATGGGATAGTTTAGTGGTGCATTACTCATGTTCATCTTGTCCATCAGATGATAGGATACAAAGCTACTGCTTGAATCTGGTAGGAGTGAAAACTTCTTCCTATCATCCATTTGACAACTCCAACAATTGTCCTTTATGGAGCTGATCATCTGCAATTCTGAGATTGACCCTCTTTTTTCTTACACTGGTATTGCACCCTCTTCTGGTATT
The DNA here is from genome assembly GCF_021869965.1 of Rhincodon typus. NCBI lineage: Eukaryota > Metazoa > Chordata > Chondrichthyes > Orectolobiformes > Rhincodontidae > Rhincodon > Rhincodon typus. Next base: position 10,189,819 of record NC_063368.1, read on the forward strand.
GAACTTTGTTCATATTGACCCTTCTGTTGGTATTGAAACCCCTGTTGGTGTTGAACCCCCTGCTGTTATTGAATTCTCTGTTGATATGAACGTTCTGCTTATAATGAAACCCCTGCTGGTATTGAACCCTCAGCTGGTATTGTACCCTCTGCCAGTATTGAACTGTCTGTTAATATTGAACCTTCTGCTGGTATTGAACCCCCTGCTGGTGTTGAATTCTCTGTTGGTGTGAACCTTCTGCTTGTGATGAAACCCCTGCTGGTATTGAACCCTCTCATGGTATGTAACCCTCTACTGGTATTTAGCTATCTACTAGTATCAAACTCTTTGCTGTTATTGAACTTACTCTTGGTAGTTAAATCTCCACTGTTGCTTTTGAACTCTCTCCTGGTACTAAACACACTGCCGGTATTGAACTCCCTGCTAGTATAGAACTTTCTGCTGGAATTTAACTTTCTATTCATATTTAATGCTCTGCTGGTAATGAACTTTCTGCTGGCATTCACCATTATACCACTATTTTATTCTGTGCTAGTTTTGAACTCTCTGCCAGCACTGTACACTCTGCTATTATTGAACTCTTTACTGGTGTTTAACTCTTTGCTGGTATTTAAGTCTGCTGATATTGGACCCACTGCTGAAATTGACTTTTCTGCTTGTACTGAACTCTCTGCTGGCATTATGCATTGGACCGTCTGCTGGTATTCAACTTTCTGCTGGTATTTAACTATAGATTGGTATTAAATGTTCTCCTGATATAAAGTGATAGGGTTTGATGATTACGTGAATGAATCTTTGAAATAAGCAATGATATCACAGTGACCTCAATGATCATGTGATAGAGGTAAAAAGCTGGGTGCTGGTCAGCTCGGAGCCTCCTGCTTGGTAGCTTTACCATCATGCACAGTGTAACAATCAACATATATTAACAATTACTAAGGAGTCTATCCTGAGCTTGAATTAATACCCAAACAGCCTGTACAAGCACATGATCAAACAACGTGTCTGGGTCTTCTATGGATTCTCAGAGGTCCATTTGGCCTTCACCATAGAAATTAACCTCCTGGTCTTTTAAAGTCAGATAAATTCCAATAACTTCTTTCTAAAGACCAACATAAACACCAGGTAACAGTCTCTTTTGATTATTTCTAGAAAATGTTTATGTTAATCAGAGAAGATTATTAATCACTTTAGAGTACAAGGCAGTGTTGCTACAATTCTGTGTCGTCTATCTCTCTTTCTACCGTGTGGAGCTGGATGAATGCAGCAGGTCAAGCAGCATCAGAGGAACAGAGGAAAGTCAATGTTTCGGGTTTATACCCTTCATCAGGACTGGGGAGGGGATAGGGAGCTTGGAAATAGATGAGGGTGGGGCTGGGGGTAGGAAGGTGGGATGGTGATAGGTGGATGCAGGTATGGGGGTAGTGGATTGGTCAGTGGGAAGGGTTGGGTGGATAGGTGGGAAAGATGGACAGGTTGTGTCAGGTCAAGGAGGCGGGGATGAGAGGGAGGGTTGGCTATGGGATGAGACTGGTGGTGGGGAGATTTTGAAACTGTTGAATTCTATGTTGAGGCCATTGGGCTGTAAGCTCCTGAGGCAGAATATATGGCGTTGTTCCTCCAATTTTCGTGCAGCCTCATTGTGACATTGGAGGAGGCCCAGGATGGAAATGTCACTAAGTGAGTGGGAGGGGTTGAAATGGCTGGCAACAGGAAGGTGGTGTTGTTTGGAACATAGATGGTCCACAAATGGGTCACCGAGTCTGCGCTCTGGAGACCACATCGGGAGCAATGGAGGCAGAAGACCAGGTTGGAGGA
>NC_063368.1:10192036-10219812 GCF_021869965.1 Rhincodon typus
CCAGTTTGGAGAACGTACAGGTGAGTTCCTGTCGGATTTGAAAAGGTTGTTTGGGGCCTTGGACGGAGGTGAGGGGGAGTTGTAGCACCTCTTGCGGTTGCATGGAAAGGTGCTGGGTGTGGTGGGTTTGGTGGGGAGTGTGGAGCAGACAAGGGACTTGCAGAATGAACAGTCCCTACAAAAGGCAGATAGGGGTGGAACAGGAAATACCTCTTTGGTGGTGGGGTCAGATTGCAGGTGGCAGAAGTGGTGGAGAATGATGCGTTGGATTTGGACTTTGGTGGGATGGCATGTGAGGACCGGGGGCCTCTGTCCTTATTTTTGTTGGGGGGAGGGGTTTTGAAGGCAGAAGTGTGGGAAATGCAAGAGATGCAGTTGAGGGCACTATGAATCACCAGTCCTTGAAGTAGGAGGATATCTAGGATGTCCAAGAGTGGAGCACTCCATCTTGGGAGCAGAAGCGGCAGAGGCAGAAGAATTGGGAGTTTGGGATTGCATTCTTGCAGGAGGGTGAGTGAGAAGAGGTGTAGTCAAGGTTGCTATGGGAGTCGGTGGGATTGAAATAGATGTTGGTGCTGAGATGGTTCCCGGAGACGGAGACGGAGACGGAGCGGTCCAGAAAGGGGAGGGAGGTATCGAAGGTGGTCCAGATGAATTTGAGCTTGGGGTGAAAGGTGTTAGTAAAGTTGATGAACTGTTCAAGCTCCTCATGGGAGCACAAGGCAGTGCCAATACAGTTGTCAATGTAGTGGAGGAAGAGGTGAGGGATGGTGCCAGTGTTACAGTGGAAGAGGGATTGTTCCACGTATCCTACGAAGAGGCAGGCATAGCTTGGACCCATACGAGTGTCCGTAGTCCCCCTTTTAGTTTGTATAAAGTGGGAGGAGTTAAAGGAAAAGTTGTTGAGGGTAAGGACCAATTCCGTTAAGCAGATGAGGGTGTCAGTCGAGGGGGACTAGTTGGCCCTGCAGGAGAGGAAAAAGCAGAGGGCTTTAGGCCATCTGCGTGGAGGATATAGGTGTAAAGGGATTGGATGTCCATAGTGAAGATGAGGTGTTGGGGGCTGGGGAATTGAAAGTCTTGGAGGAGGTAGAGGGCATGGGTAGTGTCCCAAACATAGGTGAGAAGTTCCTGGATCCGGAAGAAACAAATGGAGTCGAGGTAAGCGGAGATGAGTTCGGTGGGGCAGGAGCAGACAGAGACAATGAGTTGATCAGGGCTATCAGGTTTGTGGATTTTGGGAAGGAGATAGAAACGGCAGTGCGGGGTTGGGGAGCGATGAGGTTAGATGCTATGGGCGGGAGGTCTCCTGAGGTGATAAGGTTATTGATGGCCTGGGAGATGATTGTTTGGTGATGAGGGTTTGTGTCATAATCAAAGGGAAGGTAGGAAGAGGTGTCGGAGAGTTGGCACCTGGCATCCGCAATATAGAAGTCCGAACTATGCCTGCCTCTTCATAGGGTACGTGGAACAATCCTTCTTCCGCTGTTACATTGGCACCATCCTCAGCTCTTCCTCTGCTACATTGATGACTGCATCAGCACTGCCTCGTGCTCCCATGAGGAGCTTGAACAGTTCGGCAACTTTACTAACACCCAACTTTACTTCACCCCAACCTCAAATTCACCTGCACCATCTCCGACACCTCCCTCCCCTTCCTGGACCTCTCCGTCTCCATCTCCAGTAACCATCGCAGCACAAATATCTATTCCAAACCCACTGACTCCCATAGCTACCCTGACTACACCTCTTCTCACCCATCCTCCTGCAAGAATGCAATCCCATACTCCTAATTTCTCTGCCGCATTTGCTCCCAAGATGGAGCATTTCACCTCGGGACATCCCAGATATCCTCCTACTTTAAGGACCACAACATCCCCTTCCAGTGATTCATAATGCCCTCAACCGCATCTCTTGTGTTTCCCGCACTTCTGCCCTCAAACCTCCTCCCCCCTTCAAAAATAAGGACTGAATCCCCCTGGTCCTCATATTACACCCCACCAACCTCCACATCTGCTCCTCTGATGCTACCTGATCTGCTCTGTTTCTCCAGCTCCACACGGTATTGACTCTCACTCCAGCATCTGCATTTCTTGCTATCTCTTTTTCTGTTCTTTTAACTCTCTCTCTCCCCTCTTCATGCAGATCCGTCCAGATTTTAAATATAATGGTTCTTCCCAATCGACTGCACCTTCTCATAACCCAGAACCCTTGAGGATTGTTGTAATACAGAAAGCAAAATAATATTAAGGTGTATGGTAGGCTATAGGATTCCACTAATTCACCGCTGTCTGAATGAAGAAGTCTCCCATCTTCATCGTAATTGATCTGGTATTTATTCTGAAACTGCGTCCCCTGATTCTAGAACACCACCCCCCTTCCCAAAGTAGGGGAAACATCCTTCTTGCATCTCCTCTGTCAAGCCTGTAAATATAAAGTACGGTTGAGTAAGATCACCTACCATCGTTAAAACTCTACAGAATGTAGGCCCAGTCTCCTCAATCTCTCCTCACAGGACAACCTTGCCATCTGACAAATCAGTCCTTTGATGTGCTTGGCAATTTAGGAAAGAGCACAATCTCCTCTGGGATTCTTCACTAGTGGAATCCTTCCTCACACAAGTGTGGACTGACCAGAATAAATTCCCTGCCTACAGATTTCTCAGAAAAATCAGGTCAAGAAAAAGCGAAATTTCGCCTAGAGCAAAATTTCAAAGTTTCTGATTCTGCAGAATCAGATGAGCTGCAGATGAGCTCTAGGTGAAGCTGGAATCGAAAGTCAGAATCTGACATAGTTCTGAATTGAACCATGGTAAGTATCCCACTAACACAATTTTCTCCCCAGGAGGTAGTTCCACATTGCTTGAGGTTGGCACATTTGAAAAAAATTTGCATTGATATTGCACCTTTGACAACGTAACAAATTTCGCCATGAATAATTAAGCATCTTTGAAGTGTAGACACTTATAATGTAGAAAATGTGGCAGTCAAAACATACACAGAAAACTCCTGCAAATATAACATATGATGATAGTTAGATAATGTTTTATTTTAGTGGGTGGAGCTTGAGGGATAAATGTTGGTTAGAACATGAGGGAGACCTCCTTTGCGAATAGTGCAATAGAATCTTTTACTGTCACCTGAGGGGTCAGACAGGGCCTCAATTTAACATTGCATCTGAAAGACTTAGCCCAGAATTTCTGTGGTTAGAGAGTCATTGGGTTAGTGGAAACTTGGAGTTATGCCCTAGGGCCATGGAGAATCCCGAATGCCACCGACTCTGCTGAAATTGCCTGTGAAATTGAAACTTTAAACAGGCAATTCCTCAGTGCTTACAATGGTCCAAGAAAGTCCCTTAAAGTCAGAAGCTTCACAGGGTTCTGAGTCAATTAAATGTAATAGTTACCTAGGAAAAGTTACAAAAATTAAAATCTGCTTTAGCCTCAGGGTAATCATTCAACTGACCACCCAACTCATGGCCAGCATTTATTGCCCATCCTTAGTTGCCCTTGAGAAGGTGGTAGTGAGCTGCCTTCTTGAACCACGGTAGTCCATGTGCTATAGATTGGTCTACAATGCCTTTAGTGAGGGAATTCCAGGATTTTGATCCAGCAACAGTTAAGGAATGGAGGATGGTGAGTGGCTTGGAGAGGAACTTGCAAGTGGTGGGGTTCCCCGATATCTGCTGCTCTTGTCCTTCCAGATGGAAGTGGTCGTGGGTTTGGAAGGTGCTGTCAGAGATCTTTGGAGAATTTCTGCAGTGCATCTTGTAGATAGTACACACTGCTGCTAATGATTGTCAGTGGTGGAGGAAATGATGGACGTGGATATGGTGCCAAAAAAGGAGGTTGTTTTGTCCCGAGTGGTTTCTTGAATGTTGATGGAGCTGCACTCATCCAGGCAAGTGGGGTGTATCACATCACACTCCTAACTTGTGCCATATAGATGGTGGACAGGCTTGGGGGGTCAGGAGGTGAGTTACTCACCACAGTATTCCTAGCCTCTGACCTGCCATTGCAGCCACTGTGTTTATGTGGTGAGTCCAGTTGAGTTTCTGGTCAATGGTAATCTCTAGGATGTTGATAGTGGGGAATTCAGTGATGGTAACACCATTGAATGTCAAGGGCAGTGGTTAGATTGTCTTTTATTAGAGATAGTCATTGCCTGGCATTTATTTGGTATAAATGTTACTTGCCACTTGTCTGCTCAAACCTGGATATTGTCCAGGTCTTGAGATTTTATTGTGTTTGGATATGGACTGCTGCAGTATCTGAGGACTCAATAGTGGTGCTGAACATTTTGCAATCAATGGCGAACATCCCCACTTCTGACATTATAGTGGAGAGAAGGTCATTGTTGAAGCAGCTGAAGATGGTTGGGCCTAGGACATTACCCTGAGAAACTCCTGCAGAAATGTCCTGGAGCTGAGATGTCTGGCCTCCAAGAACCACAACCATTTTCCTTTGTGCCAGCAGAGAGTTCGCCCTGATACTTATTGATTCCATTTATGCTAGGGCTCCTTGATGCCACACTTGGTCAAATGCGGCATTGATATCAGGGCTGTAACACTCACCTCACCTCTGGAATTCAGCTCTTTTGTCCATGTTTGAACAAAGGCTGTAATGAGGTCAGAAGCTGAGTGGCCCTGGTGGAACCCAAATTGTGCGTCACTGAGCAGGTTATTGCTGAGCAGGTGCTGCTTGATAGCACTGCCTTCTATCACTTTGCTGATGATTGAGAGTAGATTGATGGGGTGGTTATTGGCTGCGTTGATTTGTCCTGCTTTTTGTGTACAGGACGTACCTGGACAATTTTCCACACTGTTGCAAGATACCAGTGTTGTAAGTGTACTAGAAGAGTTTGAGTTGCTAGATATGTTCAAAGTTAGTTCCATTTAGCAGAATGATAGTGTGGCACAACATGATGGAGGCTATTTTCAATGTGAAGGCAGGACTTCATCTCCATACAGTGATCACTCTTACCAATACTGTCACAGTCAGATACATCTGCAACTGGCAGATTGATAAGGATGAAGTCAAGTATGTTCTTCCTTCTTGTTGGTTCCCTCACCTTTGTTCCTTAGTTCCTTTGACACTAGTCCCCAGACATTAGTAAGGAGGATTTTGCAGGGTCAACAGGGCTGTTTCTGCCATTGTCTTTTCCGGTGTCTAAGTCAATGCCAAGTAGTCCATTTGGTTTAACTACTTTATTGGGACTTTGTAGCAATTGATACAACTGAGTGGCTTGATATTGGCCATTTCAGAGGGCAATTGAGAGTCAACCACATTGCAGTGGCTTTGGAGTTACATGTAGGCCAGACCAGGTGAGGATGGCAGATTTTCTTCCATGAAGGACATTAGTGAGCCAGATAGATCTTACCAACAATCGCCGATGGTTTTGTGGTCATCAATATATTCTTAATTCCAGATATTTGTTTTATTTTGAATTCAAATTCCACCATCTGACGTAGCGGGGTTTGAACCTGTGTCCCTAGAACATTAGCTGAGATCCTGGATTAATACTCTTCCAATAATACAACTAGGCCATCGCCACCCTTTCTCTGTTACCCTCCTTGACCTCCGACACCCCCCGACTCCTGACACTGACCCTCACTTGCTAGATCTGATACCTCGAGTCCCTTGACAGCCCCCGCCCTTTATCCTCCTCTCCCCATCAGATCTGATATTTCCCCGACCCAACCAACCTCCCAACATGGCCCAACCTGATGCCCCCTCCACATTTACCAACATCACCCCTCAACTCAACTCTCCAACCTCCCCTTAGCACTCATTCACGTAACTGGTACCCTAACTGACTGTACATGTTTACCCTTTCACAGCAGCTATTAAAGTTGTATCTATGCTGCTTGACATTTAAGTGACAGAACACGGCACACTGACCGCTGTGAGTGTTTTTCTACAAAGACCTTTCTTGCTCCTGGATTCATGAACTCCTGGACAGGTTCATTATACAAGGGCCCTACCCAGGATTCTAAAGAAGTGAGTAATCAGGGTGAGAAATTAGATTTTGCGCTGGAGTAGCAGCGCAGATTTTTGTGCTCAAATCTTTGGACGTGGCACTTGCACTGCAATCTTTGGACTTAGAAGAATGACTGGTACATATTGAGCTACATATCCTAATAGCAAAGCATGCTAGGTAAAGTGAAATAGTGAATGAAAAGGTGCTAGTAAATAAAAACATAAGAACGAAGGGTCTGTTCCATGCTGTACAGCTCTATGACTCCGTAAGAAATAGGAGCTGGAGTAGGCCATCTGGCCCATTAAGTCTGCTCTGCCATTCAATAAGATCATGGCTGACCTTTTTTGTGGACTCAGCTCCACTTACCCGCCCACTCACCATAACCCTTAATTCCTTTACTGTTCAAAAATCTGACTTTGCCTTAAAAACATTCAACAAGGTAGCATCAACCAAGTGCACATTATTACTTCAACATTACAAACTGAACTCACAACAGCCCAGATGAAATTAATTTTCACTTCATTAAATTAATTTATTTGTTAATAAACTATAAATGAAGTTTAGGATGGGAATTTACCCACAAATGGAATAATAAAAATAGCATTAAAGTAAAAATTAGCAGCTAAATTCAATTTAGCTGCTTCTTACAATTGTTAGGCCTTCGTTATAGCTACAGATTTATTTAACAGGATATCATTCTTCTGGGTATGTATATGCCCTCAGTGTTCTCCCCATGATTTAAACAGACCCAAGGCATAGCGCAGACAACCTCAACATTTACAACTGGTGTCACCATCAATGGAGATGCTGGAAGAAGCAGGCAATCAGGAGGGATTACCTCTGGGAAAGCAACAGGAATCGTTGAGCGGCAATAATAAACTCTGTGGGAACTTACCTGTGGATCACAGGGCTCATTCAAATGTGCAAATTATTTACAAGTTGCTGTAGCAGCTCAGACTCAATCTTCTATGTGTCTGGCAGATGAAGAAGGTGAAAGCCAAAAAATACTGCTGGACATAGTGCTGTTTTTGTGATAAGGTCTGAATTTTATTGCCTGAGCAGTGGACTTTTTGCTTTTACCCTCACTGCTAAAGTTTGATGTCCTTTGCAGTACTTTAGATTATTTTCATTAACCTTCACGAGTTGTGATTCTTGTTGCTGAACTAAATACAGCTAAATGGAAGTTAAAGTCACATACAAACATACATGTGAACACGGAGCAGAAGTAGGCCAATTGGATCTTTTAGCCAATTAGTAAGTTGATTACTGATCTTATTCTAACCTTAAATCCACATTTCTGCTTACCACTGATAACGTTTGCTTGCTAGGAATTTGTTCATCTCTGTCCTAAAAATATTAATGGTCTCTGTTTCTATCTCTTCTTCAGGAAGAGAGCCCCAAAGACTCAGTAATTTCTGACAGGAAAGATTTCATCTCATCTCTGTCTTAAATGGTCAGCCCTTTACTTTTAAACAGTTACATCTAGTTCTATATTCTCCTTTGAGAGGAGACTTCCTCTCTATATTTACCCTTTCAAGACTCGTCAGGATTGTGTATGCCTCAATCCAATCCACACCTTTATTCTTCTAAACCTGATACAAGCCTAGCCTAACCTTTCCAACCTTACCTCAAAAAAACTGTCCATTCAAGAAAGTAGTGTGGTAAATCTTTTCTCTGAGATAGCAGGAACTGCAGATGCTGGAGAATCTGAGATAACAAGGTGCAGAGCTAGAGGAACACAGCAGGCCAAGCAGCATCAGAGGAGCAGGAAGGCCGACACTTCGGGTCTAGACCCTTCTTCAGAAAAACTGTTTCCAATACATTTATATCCATCCTTAAATAAGGTAATCAATATGATGCACAGTACTCCTGATATGAGGTCCTACCTATGTCCAGTGTAACTGAAGCATAACTTCCCTATTTTTACATTGAATCCATCTTGTAATAAACCATAACATTCTATTAGCCTTCTGAATTACTTGCTGTACCTGTATACTAGCCTTGTGATTTATGCATTAGGAAGCCAGAACCCTCAACATCTCACAGCTAAGCAATCTCTCACCCATTTGATAGTAAGCTTCATTTTTACCCTTTAGAATCTTTTACAGACAGGAACAAGGCTATTCTGCCATTCATGCCAATGCAGGCTCTCCGAACGCACAATTCCAATTTGATTCAGTCCCCTCGTCTTTCAGGATGGGTTTATCAAAGGACTAGATTTCAAGGATAAGGAATGAAATTCCAGGGTTTAGGGTGTTGGCAGTTAAATGCAAGGCCATCAATATGGAGCAATTAAAATAAAAGTGCTAACCTGTCCCTCGATACTTGAAGTTGTGTTTCCAGGTACTGCTCAATCAATACAAGTAATATTTCCTAACTCAATTTGCAAAGCATCTCTTCATTTTGAATACCTCTGTTAGATCTGTTCGTACTTTAGAATACTTATGATAAGAATCAATTCTGAATTACATTATAGTAATAATTGTGGGAAGGTTGTGACATAGTGGCAATGCCACTGGACTAGTAATCTGGAGACCAACACTAATCTTCTGGGGATATGGGTTTGAATCCCACCATGGCAGGTGGAGAAATTTGAATTCAATAAAACCCGGAATTGAAAGCTTTTATTTGACTGTGATGAAAAGTGTGTGATATATATTCATATTAGTTTTTGAGAGTTTGGATTTTACAATAGGGGCATATGAGTTTGCAAAGAAGTTTAATAAATAACCAGATAATTCTTTTCATAAGCATGATATGAACAACATTTTTTGAAGATCAGATGACTGAAGGCGTTAATGGAAGTTAGTTTATATTATGGGCATTAAGCCAGCAGAGGAAGAAAGGATTATGCCATTAGCTTCGCAGAAGCTAGGACAATTTTTTTTCTGAATTTCGCTAAAAGCTTTTGAATGCAATTTAAGGAGACTTGACTGAAATCAGATGGAAGAATTGGGGCAGCACGGTGGCTCAGCGGTTGGCACTGCTGCCTCACAGCACCAGGGGCCTGGGTTCAATTCCCCCTCGGGCAACTGTCTGTGTGGAGTTTGCACATTCTCCCCATGTCTGTGTGGGTTTCCTCCAGGTGCTCTGGTTTCTTCCTATGGTCCAAAGATGTGCAGGATAGGTGGATTGGCCATGCTAAATTGCCTAGTGTTCAGGAATGTGTAGATTAGGTGGGTTTGGGGAATGGGTCTAGGTGGGATGCTTTGAGGGTCAGTGTGGACTTGTTGGGCCAAGGGGCCTGTTTCCGCACTGTAAAAGTTCTATGCTAATAGTTTCTCTGAGAAAAAGGAGTCTTTTTTTTCTGCAGCAGTTAAGGGAATAAGTTACTGCAGTAGAAGGATATCAGTTTGTGAAAACTTCCAGACTGTGAATGTGTATCAGAAATCTGCAAGTTATTCAAAACTCAGAAAGTCTAAGACCTCAGTTCTATGAGTCAAAGAAAAAGGCTTCACAGTTCACAGGAGCGGAAATGAAAAGAAGCAGTTAAGTCAACCTACAGATTTTATAGGGAAGGACAATTTCTCTGGATTTTAATTAACTGTAAAATGATGGTGTTGAGGAGAAGATGGGATTTCATTTTGCAGCATCATTGAAATCTTCTACACTGTGTTATATTTAGATAGCTTGGTCTTTTTTTAATATTTCTTTCTTTTGTGTAATAAACGTCAGTTTTATTGTTAAAACCAAGTCTGCCTAGTTTGGGTGGATAGGAAGGCACTTTTCCCATTATTATAGGGGTCAATAACAAAGGGGCTTAGTTTTAATGTAAGAGGTAGAGGAAAGTTGAGGAGGATTTTTTTCAGTCAGAGAGTGAAAGGGTGGTTGAGTCAGAAACTCTTGTAACGTTTTAGTATTTATATATTCAATTCTGTTGCCACAGCCTCCAGGGCTATGAGCCATAAGCTAGAAAATATGATTAATTTAATCAAATCCTTATTGGCCAGTGTGGACATGATGAGCCGAATGGCCTCCTTCTGTGCTGTTAATGCCTATGAGTCATCTGCTTCTCCTTACACTATCTGTAACGCTGTTTATGAGAATGGATTTGGCAAAATTCCAGATGTTCATGCTGCCTAATTCTGATTTTAAAGTTAACACTTTAATTGCTGCACTAATTGGAGATCCTGTTTACAGGTCTTCTTGAACCACTGCAGCCAGGTGCAGCCCACCTGGTGTTAGAGATGCTGACAGTGCAGTTAGGGAGTTCCAGGATCCACCTATTCACACCTCCAATCAGCTATCAGGATTCATGATCTCCATCGAACAAAATAAAAATTGTTAAAACGGAGGCTTGAAGTCTCCTTAAAGAATTGTATTGACTGACTGTCCTCCTGGCACCAATTAGAGTCATAGTACAGCACGGAAACAGACTCTATGGTCCAACGTGTCCATGCCGACCAGATATCCTAAATTAATCTAGTTCCATTTGCTAGTAGTTGGCCCACATCCCTGTAAATCCTTCTTATTCACATACCCATTCAGATTAAATGTTGCAATTGTACCAGCCTCCACCACTTCCTCTGGCAGCTCATTCCATACACACACCAACCTCTGAGTGAAAAAGTTGCCCCTTGGGTCCCTTTTAAATCTTTCCCCACTTACCTTAAACCAATGCCCTCTAGTTTTTGACTCCCCCACCCCAGGGAAAAGACCTTGTCTATTTACTCTAACCATGCCCCTCATCATTTTATAAACCTCACTAAGTTCACCCCTCAGTCTTCGATGCTCCAGGGAAAATAGCCCCAGCCTATTCAGTCTCTCCCTATAGCTTAAACCCTCTAACCCTGGCAACATCCTCGTAAATCTTTTCTGAACTCTTTCAAGTTTCACAACATCCTTCAAAAGTACTCCAAAAGTGGCTCAACCAATATCCTGTACAGTCACAACATGACCTCCCAACTCCCATACTCTGTACATCTAAAACCCTACTGCTAACCCTTTCTACCAGTCCCTATGACCCAATGTTCCTTACTTTGCCCAGGTCCCTCGTCTTGACAGACCCTAATATTCCAAATGTAAACCTAAGGAGAGAGCAATTAGTGGGCACTATGGCACAGGTAATTTGTGTTAGTTGCATGATCATGATCTTTAGTTCATTCTGTATAAAGCATGACATGTCTAGGAGCATGGTTGATATGCTGAATGATCTCTCTTGATCTTGTGTGTTGTTTTCTGAATCATTTATAAATGACAGGTTTAGATCCTGAGAATAAACCCTTTTATATTTTTTTGGAATCTGATTTATTCCAGAACCTCCCAACCTTCACATGTTCTTCCTTTCTTGTTTCATCTCCAGTCGGACCATAGTCAGAATCAGCGCAGACACAACATGCGAAAAGACCTTCTCACAGAGTCATAGAGATATAGCAGCACAGAAACAGATCCTTCGGTCCAACTCATCCGTGCCAACCATATATCCTAAAATAATCTAGACTCATTTGGATAATATCCCTCTGATCCCTTCCTATTCATATAGCCATCCAGATGCCTTTTAAATGTTGTAATTGTACCCGCTTCCTCCATTTCTTCTGGCAGTTCATTCCCTACATGCACCACCCTCTGAGTGAAAAGTTGTCCCTTAGATCCCTTTTAAATCTTTCCCCTCTCGTCTTAAACCTATGCCCCCTAGTTTTCGACTCCTCCACCCCGAGGAAAAGACCTTGTCAATTCACGCTATCCATGCCCCTCATGATTTTATAAATCTCTGTAAGGTCACCCCTCTCCAACGCTCCAGGGAAAATAGCCCCAGCCTATTCAGCCTCTCCCTATGGCCGAAACCCTCTAACCCCTGCAATATCCTTGTAAATCTTTTCTGAACCCTTTCAAGTTTCATAATCTCCTTTCCATAGCAAGGACCAGAATTGCACACAGCATTCCAATAGTGGCCTAACCAATGTCCTGTACAGCCAGAACATGACCTCCCAACTCCTATGCTCAATGCACTGACAAATAAAGGCAAGCGTATCAAATGCCTTCTTCACTATCCTATCTACCTGTGACTCCACTTTCAAGGAACAATGAACCTGCACTCCAAGGTCTCTTTGTTCAGCAACACTCTCCAGGACCTTACCATTAAGTGTAAGTCCTGTCCTGATTTGCGTTCCAAAACACAGCACCTCACATTTATCTAAATTAAACTCCATCTGCCACTCTTTGGCCCATTGGCCATTGGATCAAGATCCCGTTGTACTCTAAGTTAACCTTCCTTGCTGTCCGTTATACCTCCAGTTTTGGTGTTGGGGGCGAACTTATGAACCAAATCTCCTATGTTCACATCCAATTCATTTATATGAATGATGAAAAGCAGTGGATCCAGCACCGATCCTTGTGGCACACTTTTGGACACAGGCCTCCAGTCTGAAAAGCATCCCTCCACCATCACCCTCTGTCTTTTACCTTTGAGCCAGTTCTGTTTCCAAATGGCTAGTTCTCCCTCTATTCTGTGTAATTTAACCTTGCTAACCAGTCTTACCTTCTTCTGCAATGTGACAAACAATCCTGCGACGCCAGGAGATGCCTAAAAAAGTCCTATTTTTTTCTCTCTTTTTCCAAAACTGTATTTGCTGTAATAACAAGGTAAAACCAGTAATGACTATATGAAGACAAGATGCCAAATTAAACCAATATTTGCTCCTTTCAAAGTCATAATGAATTTGAGCAAGAATCCAAAAGCAGCAATGAGATCACAGATTATTTAATTATTGTTGTTTAAGGTATTTGGAAGGGGAATATTGGCTCAAAGATCAGGAGACCTTCAAGTATAGACGTGGGATATCTTACGTCTTATAAACCAGTGCTACAGTCAGACAAGGAGACTTCTTTATAACACTGGGTGGTATGGTGGCTCAGCGGTTAGCACTGCTGTCTCACAGGACCTGGGTTCAATTCTAACCTCAGGCAACTGTTTGTGTGGAATTTGCACATTCTCCCTGTGTCTGAGTGGGCTTCCTCCAGGTGCTCAGGTTTTTTCCCATAGTCCAAAGATGTGCAGACTAGGTGGATTGGCCATGATAAATTGCCCATTGTCCAGGGATGTATAGATTGGGTGGATTAGCCATGGGAGATACAGGGTTACAGGGATGGAGTGGGGGGTTGGGTCTGGGTGGGATGCTCTTCGGAGGGTTGGTATGGACTTGATGGGCCAAACGCCCTGCTCCCATACTATGAAAAGTACTTGTTGAACAGCAACAGCTCTCAACATGTAATAGTTCCTCCTTCTCTTTTGTGCCAAACTAATTTACTTGCTCAGGTTCCAGAATTGCTCTGTGGGAGAAGTAACTTGAGCCATGTCATAATACTTGACTACCTGTATTCCCTCCACCAAACTTTGAATTACACAAATGACAACTTGTATTTATATATTGCCTTTAATGTATTAAAACTTCCCAAAGTGCTTCAGGAGAGCCTTATAAAACAAAATATGTCACTGAGCCATGTAGAGACACAACGTTAATTGACCAAAAGCTTGGTCAAATGGAAAGATTTGAAGGATTATCCTAAAGAGGTGTGTGGTGCGGGTGGGGGTTGTGGCAAGAGGGAGATTCCAGAGTCAGGCCTAGACAACTGAAAGCAATCTCATCAATGTGGAATAGTTAAAATCAGAAAGGCTCAAAAGGCCGTAATTAAAGGAGAGAAAATATCTGGGAGCATTGTGGGGATGGAGGAGTTTTAAAAACAAAAATGAAAATGATAAAATCAATACGTTGCTTGACGTGGGAGCCAACATGAGTCAGAAAGGCCAGGTTATTAGGGGGAATGATACTTTGTGCAAGTTAGACCCAGTGCAAGAGATTTTTGGATGAAGTCAATCCTATGGAGGGAAGATTCTGAAAGACCAGACAGCAGTGTGTTCAAATAGCAGGAAAAGTAGACAGACGGAATCACCATATGTAACTATAAATGGCATTTCCACTGTTACAACATTCCACAATGTGCTAATTTACCATATATCACTGTCAGACAGCACTTAGCCTATACATAGTGTTTTACTGAGTCTGCTCATGTCAAATCATAAGAGCACATTGAATTTTAGATGAAAAACTGAATCTCAAAGACTTGCATATAATATTCCTCCTAACCTCAGGATGTCCCAGAACATTCTCAACTGTAGGCATGGAACAGATAGCAACAGCAGGCCAAACGCTGCAAGTCTTTTCCTATCCCCATATCACCAGGTTCCCTTTTGTACAAAACAAAATTAAGTACCTTTGAAGTATACTCATTCCTGTTATGTAGGAAACATGGCAGCTAATTTACATCCAGCCAGGAGCTGCAAACAGTGACAAGATAATAATTGATTTGTTCATCAACACAATGTTGGCCATACTAGCAAGGAGAACTCCTGCTTGTCTCAGTACTAAGGGGTCTTTTATATCCACCTGGGAGGGCAGACAGGACCATAGTTCAATATCTCACCTAGATCATAACATCTCCAACAGTGCAGTTCCTCACTCTTTGCACTGGAGTATTAGCCTGGGCTTTAGAATTCTAAATCTTTAGAATTGTCCAGAACCATCCAGTTTAAATGTAATGTTAAATATTCAACTACTTTCACAAGTATTAATGCATTTTTTTAAAAATTATTCTTGAGATGTGGACTTCTCTGGCTAGACCACCATTTGTTGCCCATCCCTAAGTGCCCTGGAGAAGGTGGTGTTGAATTGCCTTATTGAATCACTGCAATCCTGAGGGCATGGGCACGACCACTGTGCTGTTAAGGAGGAAATTACAGAATTTTCACAGAGCAGTGCCTATTGCAGGACTCTGCTGAGCTTCCAATTGAGTGAGTTAGCATTAACCAAGAAGAAGGAGATTTGAAGGGAAGTGTCAAGTTTGTGGCAACCACGTGCAACATCTCTCAAGAGATGGCCTTGTGCCTACCCTCTTTGCTTAGAGTCAAAGGAACAAATGGGGATGCAGGACAAAAGGGATAAACCCACGCCCAAAAAGAACAACTGAAAATAGTGCAAAACATGCAGTACTTTTAAAAAAGAGTAGAAGGCTCCCATTAGTAGAATTACACAGATGGTACATCATAAAAATATTTTTCCCACTGGTCCATTTTGGTGACAGTGTTCCCATGACATTCCTCCTATCCTGTTCAATCATACTTTGACAGTATAAGTTTCTCCTTCAGACGTTTATCCAGCTTCCCATTAAATGCTATTTGATCCAGTCACTCCATACAGTTGTGAGGTTCATATTCAAGTCAGTCTCCAGGGAAAGAAGTTATAATGCAATGGAAATACTATCAACAGTGATGCAATATGGATTGGTTAATTTTAATGCTGTGACAAATCAATGGTTTATTAATGATTAAAGTTGCTCAATTTATAAAGCATCTTTAAACCATTTCATGTAACTTCTCTGTTATGTTTAATATTTCAACATGCTCTCAGTGCATGGGATGTACATTTTGTGATACCTTTCCAACTGACTCTGACAGCCGTTTCTCTCCTGATGAGTGGCAAAGCTCTCCTCTGAGAGAAAAAAAAGAGGCTGGTGAGAAATTTCAAACAGAAAAGGAAATGAGATGGACTTCTCACAAAGAGAGAGGGTGCTGTTAAAAATGCAGGCCTTGACCTTGACCTCGACTGTACCTGCTTCAGCTGATGGCAAATACTCTGAAGGAAGGGAAGCCAAGGATAAATGCTGGATAAAAGGAAAAAGAAAAGTAGAAAGGAATTGAAGAAACTCATGAGGAAAATGAAACAAAAAGAAAGACTTGCATTTGCAGAGAGCTGCTTATAATAACTGGACCTATTAAAGCATTTCACAGCTAATGAAGTATTTTTGGTCTTGTCACTGTTGTGGTGTAGGAAAAGTGATAACCAATTTACACACAGCAAGCTCCCACAAATAGCATATGATAACAAACAGATCATCTGCTTCTGAGATGTTTGTTGAGGGATAAAAATTGGCAAGGACACTAGGATTAATTCCCCTCCCCTCGGGATCTTTCACATCTAACCAAGCAGGCAGATGGACTTCAACTTAATGTCTCATCTGACAGATAGTACTTCTGACAATGCAGCACTCCCTCATTAATTTATCTGTTCATTACTTAGAATGGCTTAATTGCACATTCAGGTCTGTGCTGCAAAAACAATTTTCCTTGAGGCAGCCAGCACCAACAATCTACCAATGATTCCCTTCCAGCAATGACCACAGTCCCAATTTTCCTACCCCTGTCCCCTATACTGAGTGGTAATCTCTTTTTTTTAAACCTACTCTGGATAATAAATGATGACTCTGGATTTTCTAGAAGTGGGAACCATTAAATCTGAGCTAGAGTATCTCTGACATAAGAAGTGGGAGGAGGCCAGTCAGCCCTTTAAGCCTGCTCCACTATTCAATAGGTTCTTGGGTAATGTTATACCTCAACCAAATTCCCACTCTATCCGCCTATCACTTGCTTCCCTGACAGAGGCCCAGAACCAGTCAAGAAGCAGAAAGGCAGAAGATAAGGAAGGAAACTGAATAAAGTCTCAAACGTGAGCCAAAACATGGAAAAGATATTGAGGTAGAATTTTGCCATCTCTGCCTGGGAGGTAATCTTTTCGAACAGATCAAACATACACTACGGAACTACCTGATATTCAAATATCTGCAAAAAGGGGACATGGTGCTGAAGCTTTCCATCTTGCACTGATCAAGATAAACACAAAAATGCCAAATGTTAACTGCTCGCAACAATTTACATTGCAGGAGAAAAAGATGCTGATCGATTGGCAAGTCATCTCTGATTGGCCGAGGCATTGCCAGGAAAATGGCAATGGGAACCTACAGTCTGTCAACTTTCCAAATGATCAGAACCTTTTTCAGTACAAATTATTGTGATTATTTAGAATTTAGCATTTTTGCGTCTGTCCTGATGAGTGAACAGTTTCAGCAACAACATCGAGAGATAGCAAGAACTGCAGATGCTGAAGTCAGAGATAACACAGTGTGGAGCCAGAGGAACAAAGCAGGCCAGGCAGCATCAGAGGAGCAGGAAAGTTGATGTTTTGGGTCGGGAGCCTTCTTCAAAAATGGGGAGGGGGAAGGGAGCTGGGAGATAAATAGAGAGAGGAGGGGTGGGGCTATCTACCAGGTTTCTCTAAGATACAAGCTTCAACCACAATAGAACTTTCAAGATGTGAGTACTGGATTAAGGGATTGGACTTCTTCTCTTTTTCCTGATACATAAAGATCTGAAGTTCAATCTCAGGTCTGTGAAGAATAAACTAATTGTAGCCAGAGAGCAAGTCAGGGCCTTGGGTTAAATTATCTTCCAGGACAATCTTCACTACCTCAAGCTGCAAAGACATGTGTAAGAAGTGGAGTCCCAGGGAGCACAGAATTGGGCTGAGTTTATGGTCACCACAGTCATTTACAAGTTAGCCATTTTTGCAAGGATATAGAAGGTAGCACCAGAAGTGAATACCAATAAGGAAATGCCATAGATGGAGCCATAAGCTGAATGCCATACTATACCTCATGCATCGTTAAATCACTATGATTCTGTAACGCAGACTGTTTAATAGACTGATATGCATACATTGAATTAGGCAACAAAACCTTTTCAGAGATTTAAAGTGTTTTATTGTAAACCTATAGTTTAGCAGAAACACCCAGTTTCTACTTTTCCCTTCTGAATTCTTTCCTTGCCCAAGAAACTAACTCCTCATTGGGGGAAGACTAACGCTTATTTTTAGATCAACCACCAAGTCACACAATTAAACTACTAAACAATTAATAAGCACTTCTCATCAGGGGTGGTGCAACAACAATAAAAATAAAGGAAGATGTAGGAAGAGAGGGAGGGAAATAAATTAAAATGGAACTGCAAAGGGAGAAAACACACTCCAAATTCTGCAGTGCCCACCTCTCTCTAATAGCATCAAGGATGTTGCTGGACACTGTGTGTTCGCTCTCCAAAGACACCTGGGCATGAATGTAGGCATGGAAGAGGCGCAGGCAGTCAGGTAGAATCACCCTCTCACCCAACCCACGGCCTGCTGCCTGGACCTAGTGATGGCCATTTTGAGCAAGCCCACAAGGACGAAAAACCCTGCTTTTCTTTGCTTTCCTTTTATTTCTCTTCCTCTTTCTAACTCCCTGTCCCAAAACTTAATTTAATGTTTCATCACCAAAGAAGGGATGTATCAGATACTAAGCTGATAAGAGCAGAAGTTAAACTTGATTTTAGCCAAAAGAATGAACAAAAACCTAGCTTTTAAATACAGAACCCTATGAGTACCACCTACTCTCATTCAACTGTTGAGTTGTTCTGGTTGACCCTTAAAAGGAACTCCATTTTTCACACTGATGTACACTGGGTAAATATGAAGCTCTCTTTTGTAGTACAGGCACTGGAAGGAGGTGCAGAGGAAGTTCACTAGGTTGCTTCCAGAAGTGAGAGGTTTGGCTTATGAGGAGAGATTGAGTAGACTGGGATTATACACACTGGAATTTATAAGAATGAGGGGGGATCTAATAGAAACATATAAAATTATGAAGGGAATAGATAACATAGAAGCACGGGGGTTGTTTCCACTGGTGGGTGCAAGTAGAACTAGGAGACGTAGCCTCAAAGTAAAGGGGAACAGATTTAGGACTGAGCTGAGGAAGAAATTTTTCACCCAAAGGATTGTATATCCCTGCCCAGTGAAGCAGTTGAGGCTACCTTGTTGAATGTCATTAAAGCAAAGATAGATTTTTGAGCAGTAAAGGAATTATGGGTTATAGTAAGACTGCGGGTAAGTGGAACTGAGTCCATGAGAAGATCAGCCATGATCTTATTGAATAGTGGAGCAGCCTCGAGGGGCTAGATGGCCTACTCTTGCTCTTATTTCTTATGTTCTTATGTTTTCTCCAGTGACCTGACTGAACAATTATTCCTCCAACCCCCCACCCCCAAAAAAAATGCATAAACTCATCAATTGCTGCACCTTACACTGGTTAGAACGATGAAGAATTGTGGACCATTCCTATTATTGGATAGTAATCTATTCATCTACTTATCAGACAACGGAAGGATTTTACAAGTTCCGTAGTGCCCCCAGCCCCAATTCCTTGTGAAATCTACAGGCTTTGAAACACATATTCTTTGCTACTTTCCCATGGTTACCTGTTTCTTCACTTTTGCTCTTTCAAGCAGTTCTTGGTGTCTCAGGCCTACCTGGGCTTCTCAATACACAAAAGCTCTGCAACATAATTGATAGGGGATTACATTATAATAGGCATAGCTGAGAGAGACTCAGAGCCTGTGAGTCTCCTGGGCTCTGCAGCAAAGTCAACTATAAATGAAGAATACATTATTTATCAGACAAAATGCTAATCCATAAGTAGGGTATTTTGTATACAATCTTTACAGGAATACCGACACAATGACATAGCTGGATTATCCTTGTTAACTAGGTTCATCAGCTATTCCCCTGATGAAACACAATCTTAAACTTGCAAAGGCGAAACCTATAAAAGGTCAGAGATTAAAAATGCACGGACATTTGATTTCTACTCACACAAATATCAGCTGCAGCTGATACATAACTCTCTGCCTGTTTACCACAGTCAAATGGATGAAAGGATAAAGAAAAACATAGATAGAGATATGGAGTTAGATAGAGAGATGGATAGGCAGATGTCGAATATGTGTGACTAGATAGCTAGACAGATGTAAAGTTCAGGAAGTGCTGAAAATACACATCAGATTTTTCACTATCTAGAAACAGAATTAAAAGATAACTGTTCTGACAGACACTTCATCACGTCCAGAATCACTAACAGGTCATTTCCAGCTTCTCCAGGCAATGTAGACACTTGATGGTAAATTTAGCAAAGAATTTTGGCTGATTTACCCTATCAACCACTCTGCTGCCTGTATATCATTGCCACTTACCTAATACCTATGTTCTTAATGATCCATAATGACTTCGTAAATAATCCTTCCACCTCCACCCTAGTGTTTCAAATTTATAATTGTCAGTCTTCAAATCTTCCATGACTTCACGCATTTTTACCTGTGGAATCTGCTCCAGATGACAACCGTGTCAGCCCCAATTCTCTTGATCGATGATTTATAATGTGAATCAATACAATAAAGAAGGGAGAAAGATGGACTTACCCTGTTCTATAAAATATGGAATGGCCTGGTGAGAATTGAAAGAAACAAGTACCTGGTGGCTACTAGCAACGACAGAACACAGGATAGTCATCAACACAAACTATAAAACCGTTTGTTTCCAAGACACATCAACAGTACTTCTCTCCAAGGACAATCCCACTATGGAAAAAGCTGCCAGAGGAAACAATCACAGTCTCACCACTTGAAATTTTCAAGAGGTTGCACCTTTAGGTTATTCCCATTCATAGTATTTTCATTATTGTAATTATCATGTCAGTCTGTATGGGTCAACTGGTATAAATGTTGGTAGAATATGGATGTTTAACTGCGAAAGCAACAAAACCAATGCAGAAGCCTTTGATGCATCTCATCCACCATTGACTTCAATGGCTATCCTCAATCATTTAAGGAGGCCTAAGTTCAAGTCCCATCTGTCAAAGAGTTGTATCATAACATGCCTGAATGTGTTGATTAGAAAATATCTAAAATGCTTTCTCCATTTTATTGGACATCCTTACTAATATCTCCTTTAGCTCACAGTATGATTTGCTCAGGGCTGTGTGAATTTGAATTGGGACATCTTTGCATTTTGAAGGGATGTATTTACAAATACAGATTCTTGGTATCGATGCTGGGAAGTACTGTTACAGAGTTTGCAACAGTTCCATAATCTGTGTTGGTCATTGTTACTCTTCAAATGGCCTGTTTTTTTCCTGTCTTTTAAATAGATGATGGATTCAATACTGTCAGAAAAGCCCCAAGCTGGGTCATACAGCCAACATTTAAAATGGGCCAATGACCTTTTTCACATCAGATAGTAAACTAGGCAGCATTCACATTTTGATAGTGATCTATCAATTTTTAAACATTTCTTCAAGAGCTGTGAGTGACATATTGGCAGGGCTGCATGTATGGTCCATCTTTATTTTCTTTAGGAAGTAATGGTCAGTCTTCTCCTTGGATGAAAATTCTGAGATTTTGACTTTGGCATGAAATGGGAACAGCAAGATAGATCCAAATCTTGGACAGAGTTTCCCTCTGTTCTCGGACAAGCTATTTGTTTCAAATCCATCGATTCCTGATTCCAGAAGAGTAGAGGTTCTGTTAGGCAAATAAATCTTTTTTGCTTTTTCCTCTGCACTAACCTGGCATCCAGTGATGAATGATTTTTAAAACACAGCTGTTTAAACACCAGGAGTTGCAAAACTTAACACTGTCTATATCATAAAAGCTAGAGTGCCATCTATTGGACATCACCTCAACATTTCATTGCATAGCAATTTCCAGAGCTGAAGATTAAACTTAGCCATCAGTTGTTGCCTTGACTGTGTTGCTATGGAGATGAATGGGAAGATCCGAGTTCTCTCTCCAGTTCCGGTACATGTAGAATCAGGTACACTGCCAGTCATTCACTAAGACTTCATTGAATCATGTAGGAGAGGAGGCCCCTTGTTCCATCATGCCTGTGCCAGCTCTATGAAATAACAGTTAGTTATGCTACTCATGGACTGGCAAATATTTCCTTTTTCTTATGTATCCAATACTAATAGTCATTTGATAATACAGAACGTGGAAGATTTTCGTCTTGCACTCTTGCTGAAAGAATTGGACCACAGAATGGTTGCCAAATGCACCAAACAAGCTAGATATTGAGAATTCTCAACACGGAAGTCAGAACGGCTTTCTGCTTGCTCCAAAGAACATCTATATTGAACATCAGGCACCAAGGTTTCAGGGCACGCTCCAGGAACACCGGCCACATGCATCTGACATGTGCCAACATTTAAGAATCATCATGCTACATCCCCAATCCATTTGCAGTACACTTTTGCAATTCAATGATGCATCTTGAGCCAAACAAACAATTATCATTGTGATGCTGCAGCAAGACACTGTGTGCTGAGGAATACACATTCAGCTCATTGAGTGGACCAGACTGTATCTCCAGGCTCTTCATTTACTGACAAAGCACTCTCTCTGAGTATACCTGAATGCTCCCAGTATCTCTGCCCTGAACTGCCTTGCCTTGAGTTTTCACAATGTTTGCAACACCTCCCTCCCCCGCCTCCCCATCACCACCAGCCCTCAGGGTAGCTGTGGATAGGTTGTTTCTCTTTGTGGGAAAATTTCGAGCCAGAGGATATAATCTCAGAGTAAGAGGTTGCCCATTTAAAACAGAGATGAGGAATTCCTTCTCTCAGAAGGCGGTGAATCTGAGTGCTTTAACGCAGAGGGCTGTAGAGTCCGGTTCGTTAAGAATATTCAAGTCTGAGATAGGCAGATTTTCAATCTGTAGGGAAAACAAGGTGTACGGGGAAAAGGCAGGAAAGTGGAGTTGAGGATTATTTGATCTGACTGAATGGCAGAGCAGACCTTATGGGTTGAATGGCCTACTACTGCTCCTGTGTCTTATGGTTTTGGCCGGTTACTATAGACACAAAGTCAGGAAAATTGTCATGGTTTTCAACAGTCTCATTCAGGCAGTCCCAGTAGGGCAGCCTCTGATACCAATCCAGGCTTTTGGTCACAGTCAGTCAGCAACTCATTCAGAGTCAGTTTCCTCCCCTGGTAAAGATCGAGGAGCTGAATGTCAGGCAACCCACTTGACTCTTTCTGCAATATTGTTTACCTCATGGAATGAGAGAGAGGCAGGTATTTTGGGAGATGAAAATGGGAGGCACAACCATTACATGTGGTGCAAGTTGGGGAGGTGGCCCCAACGAGTGAGTAGGCAGCGCAGATGACATCCTGGGTCAGTTCTGTCAGGGTTTAGGGGTGAGCGAAAGCAAGTGGGGAATATGTTGCGAGCAATATTGAGAGTGGAAGAGCATATGCTGTGATGGGAGACAGGAACAATAGTACAGAGAGAGAATGTGATGCATCTGAGGAAAGATGGTGGCATTTACCTGACAGAGTGGAGAGGATCATTGACCTTTATCCTCCAGTGACTGGGATCACAACCAAGGTGCAGTCTGATATGGTCTGGTGACATAGCCTCCACTGCTGGTTCATTGGCAGAAGAGGACATTCTATTTTTGCACTACCCCATCTAGCAAGACCTCCAGATCCCTGTCTGTAAAGCAGAGCACCAACTTCCCCTGTTTACCATGTCCAGGGCAAATGTCAAGAACTGTTCTGGTCAGATTGAAACTGAGAATGTTTGTCTGGATATGCAACAGGCTTTTAAAGATGGCCTTGGCATAACAGATGCTGGCCTTTTTGGTGGATATCTGGTGAACGAAGAGGTTGTTCGGGGAACTGCACGTGTTAACATGGTGTTTGCATTAGACTTGAGATATGCCATGGAGCAGGGAAGGTAGTTGATGAAAGTAGTTCAGTAAGATAGGGTGAGGACTCTTCCAAAACACCTGACATAATTCACACTTGAGACAGTGAGTTCACATAAGCGCAAGGTTCAGACCTTGACAAGGTTCTGCATGGAAGTGGGGGCTGAAAAGACAAAGATAGTTGGAGAATTGACACAGCACTTGAACCTGGAGGAGAAAGGTGATCCCAATAGCACTCAAGTTGAATTAGCCAGAATTCAAGTACGAAATGAAACTACTGGAATTGGAGTCACAAGAGGTTTGAATTAGAAAAACAGAAACAGAAAGAGAGAAGCAAACCCTTGAGCTTGTGAAGGAAAGAGAACCAAAAAGTTATCAAACTGAAATCCAAAATGTAAGAAAGAGAAGAAAGATAATTTGAACATGACAGAGAACAATTTTGATCACTTAAACATTGAATGGCAGGAAAGCATGAAGATGAGTCAGATTTTAACTCTTATTTTGATTTGGCAAGGAGTGTCTGCTTAAACATTCCAAATTTACTGAGGAAAGTTGAAAAGTATTTTATGCAATTTGAGAAAATTGCTTCAAACTGGAATAACCAAAAAAATTGGCTGTTTTGTCACACAGTGCATTTGTGAGTTAGACTGTGTCTCTGTCAGACATGATTATGGTACAGTAAAAATTTGCAATTCTCAATGTCTTTGAGCTAGTGCCGGAAGCTTACGGACAGAAATTTATAAATTTAAGGAAGAAACAGAGGTAGACTTTGTCAGCCTGTGCAATGTGCTAGAAAGAGGAAATGATATTTGATAGATGATATAGATCCATGAAGGTTGAATAAGAGTTGGAAAACCTTAGAGAGGTGATGCTTGTGGAAGAATTTAAATAATTCTCAGGGCAATGCCTTCACCAATCAGAGTTAATCTGTCTTGTTTAAAATGTCAGCAACGATTGACAATTAATTGACAGTCAACATTTAGTGATGCATCACCTATGGCAACAGTTCTTTTCATCAAGGTCTCTTTGCCAAACAGTCAGCACTTTCATACGCATGATAAGTTATTTTCCTTTTACTTTCGTATTACATGCAAATGAGTACAAAATGAAAAGTTTGAACAAAATGTGTCCTTCTTCAGCAATACTCAAATTTAAATATAGTACCCCTCTGGGAATACAGTCCTACCTGGTAGACCATAAATTTTCTAAGAGAAACCACAATAATGACAGGAGTTGTCTCACTAGTACGTTAGTAATATGCCATTGTAAAATGAAGTCTAAAACTAGAGGGCATAAGTTTAAGGTGAGAGGGGAGAGATGTGAAAGGGTCCAGAGGGCAATTTTTTCACACAGAGGGAGGTGAGTATCTCGAATAGGCTGCCAGAGGCAGTGGTGGAAGCGAGTACAATTTTGTCATTTAAGAAACATTTAGACACATATACGGATGGGATAGGTATGGATGGATATGGACCAAATACAGGCAAATGGAAATGGTTCAATTGTGAAAACTGGACAGCGTGTCAGGCCAAAGGGTCTGTTTCCATGCTGTAGATCTCTATGACTCTACGTATGCAAACCCATATAAAAGCTGGCCAGATAAGAAATCATATCAAATTGAGGGTAGCACTGCTGCTTCATAGCATCTGGGACCAGGGTTTGATTCTGACCCTCAGATGAACATCTGTGTGGAATTTGCACATTCTCCCTGTGTCTGCATGGGTTTCCTTCGGGTGCTCTGGTTTCCTCCCACTGTCCAAAGATGTGCAGGTTAGGTGTATGGCAATACAAAATTACCCATTGTGTCCAGGGGTGCACAGCCTAGGTGGATTAGCCATGGGGAATATGAGGTTACTGGGAGAGGGTGGGTGGGTGGGTCTGGCTGGGATACTCTTTGGAGGGTGTGAATTGATGGGCCCAATGGTCTACTTCCACATTGCTGGAATTCTATGATTAGTCCAGTGGAAGAAATAGAACTTCTCTAAGCAGCATGACAGGCAGTTTAGAGGTTAAGGTTGATTTGAGGGTAACAA
Organism: Rhincodon typus; assembly: GCF_021869965.1. Classification (NCBI taxonomy): domain Eukaryota; kingdom Metazoa; phylum Chordata; class Chondrichthyes; order Orectolobiformes; family Rhincodontidae; genus Rhincodon; species Rhincodon typus. The sequence continues at coordinate 10,217,445 of NC_063368.1, forward strand.
AATATTATCTTTGTCATACAAAAAGGGACCAGCAAAAGCTGAATGTTAGCATTTAAAAGGCAAAACTATAGCATTTGTAAGTGTACATAAGTGCTCCTTTGGAAATTGTTGCCCCATCAAGTAAAGTAATGAAGTGTATTCACTAACAGTGTGAGCAAGGGTGAGGAAATTATAGAAGTGTTTGCAGATTTCAGAGATGGTTGAGATCCATATCTTCCAAGTTGCAGTCCACTGCCCTATTGTCTCAGCACTATTGACACTTGCAATCACTAGGATGCAAATAGGTCGTCACCTTAGCAAGGCTGAAGAAACATGGGAGATTGATAATACTTTTTTATTAGCTCAGAATCCCTGTATTCAGACTAAATAATTAAGAGTAGCAGTAGAAAAAAAACAGTCTGTAAACCTGTTCCGCTATTTAATAAGAACATGACTAATCTTGGCCCTCAGGTCCAGCATTCTGCCTACATCCCTTATCTTTTGACTCGCCAAATCCCTGTCTATCCCAGCCTTAAATGTACATAACAACACATCATCCATAACCCTCCGGGGTAGGGAATTACAAAGATTCACTACTCTTTAAAGGAAGAAATTCCTCTTTATCTCAGTCCTAAATAACTGACCTCTTGTCCTCAGGCTGTACCCTCCTGTTTTATATTCCCCAACCAACATAAGTAATCTCTGTGAATAAAAATTGAAAGAACTGCAGATGCTGGAAATCAGAAACAAAAACAGAAATTGCTGGAAAAGCTCAGCAGGTCTGGCACCATCAGTGGAGAGAAATCACAGTTAATGTTTCGAGTCCAGTGACCTTCCTTGGAACTATGATAGCTAGGAAAAAGTTGGTATGTAAATAATCATGGAGTCTACCCTATCCAGCCACTTCAGAATCATGTGTAACTGAGATCATTTCTCATTCTTTGAAACTGCAGACTCCAGATCGCAAGTAATGATGCTGTTGCAGCTTGAAATTTAGAACAAGCACAGAAATTAAATCCAAATGAACTGGCTTCACTACAACAAAAACAATGGCTTAGATCTTCCAATTACCTTGAGAACAGATTCAATCAATGGTAATCCATTTTAAGATTAACCACTTATCTGCTGGCAATTTTTTCCAGCTAGAATTCCAAGTCTGGCCTGTTACAATGCAGCTAAACCAGGAAACCAGAGAGAAATCCACTCAGCCCAGGAGGAGCAGTACTTAGACCATAAAACATAATGAAGTCAATTGGCCCATCGAGTCTGCTCTGCCATTCAATGAGATCATTGCTGACCTGATAATCCTCAATGCAATTTTCTACCATTCCCCCATAACCCTTGATCCCCTTAATAATTAAAAACTGTTCGTTCTGCTATAGATCCCCTAAGGGTGCTCTAACAATGGCTTTGGTATCTGAAATCAGTTGGAAGACAAGAATACTGAGAGTGGGGCCACCCAGTTGATCTTTCCAATTGCTGAAAAATAAAACGCTTTTGTTGAATTCAAAGTGAAACCTATTTGTTTTTCTGAAACAGTCATTGAAGGAACCTCTCAATTTTTTTATTTCCTGAGCAAGATGTGTCTGTCATGACTCCAGAAACATGTGCCATAATATCAGAATCACAAACATTGTAAAATTCTCCATCTTATTTCTTTTGCCTTCAAGAATAACTGTGATGACCAGAATGTGTTTTTTTTTATAAAGGCATTCCTGCAGAAAGAAATCTATTCTTTTCGAGAAATGTGTTGGTGTGTTTTGAGGATATTTAGAGGGATAAACATTTATACTTCTGTATCACTGAATGTATATGTTAAATCAGAACACCAGGCTAATGAACGGGAAGGATGGGTTCGTAATCCCATTATGGCAGATGATGAAATTTGAATTAAAAGTAAGGGGGATCAGATTTCGGACTGCTCTGAGGAGGGACTTCTTCTCCCAAAGAGTTTTGAATCTGTGGAATTCCCTGCCCAGTGAAACAGTTGAGGTTACCTCATTGAATGTTTCTAAGGTGAAGATAGATACATTTTTGAACAGTAAAGGAATTAAGGGTTATGACGAGTGGGCAGGTAAGTGGACCTAAGTTCACGAAAAAAATCAGCCATGATCTTATTGAATGGCAGAGTGGACCAGATGGCCTACTTCTGTTCCTATTTCTAATGTTCTTAAAATTTGGAATAAAAAGCTAGTCTTAATGGCAGCCGTTGTTGATTGTTGTAAAATCCCACCTGGTTCAGTAATTATTTTAGGGAAGGCAATCTGGCGTGATTAAGCTGACATTTCGGGCCTAGACCCTTCATCAGAAAAGGGGGAGGGGAAGGGGGTTTTGAAATAAATAGGGAGAGAGTGGGAGGCGGATAGAAGAGGGATAGAGGAGAGGATAG
>NC_063368.1:10220212-10234456 GCF_021869965.1 Rhincodon typus
AACCCCCTTCCCCTCCCCCTTTTCTGATGAAGGGTCTAGGCCCGAAACGTCAGCCTCTCTGCTCCTATGATGCTGCTTGGCCTGCTGTGTTCATCCAGCCCTGCACCTTGTTGTCTCAGATTCTCCAGCATCTGCAGTTCCTACTATCTCTGATTCAATCTGGCGTGATTACCTGGTCTGGCCTTTGTGTGACTGCAGATTCACAGCAATGAGCTTGCCTTTTAACTGCACTCTGAGAGTGCCCCTAGCAAGCCACTCAGATCAGAGGGCAATTAAAGATGGGCAATAAATGCTGGCAATACACACACCCCATGAATGAATTTTAAAAAAATGTTAAAGCTGTCAAAGCAATTGCCTGGCCGTCAGATTTTCTGGGCCAATGTTCAGAGAAAACACTTTTTTTAAGGTTTAAGCCATTTTGCTCAAGAGTAAGACAATAGCACCATCTACTGTATGGTGCAAATATAGCCACCTCAAGTTTCCTTATCCAAATACATCATGGAGAATTGCAACTATATGGGGCAAGGGGTTCAATCTTTCTGTGTCAGTCAATACATATCCATTTTTGTCAGAGAATCTTAGCAAGATAAGGTATTGACCTTGCTGTTAATTAAATAAACAACCTAAATAACAATACTTTTTTTTAAGAGATAGTAGGAACTGCAGATGCTGGAGAATCTGAGATAACAAGGTGCAAAGCTGGATGAACACAGCAGGTCAAGCAGCATCAGAGGAGCAGGAAAGCTGATGTTTCGGGCCTAGATCCTTCTTCAGAAATGGGGGAGCGGCAGGGGGTTCTGAAATAAATAGGGAGAGGGGGGAAGCAGATAGAAGATGGATAGGGGAGAAGATAGATGGAGAGGAGACAGACAGGTCAAAGAGGCGGGGATGGAGCCAGTAAAGGTGAGTGTCGGTGGGGAGTTAGGGAGGGGATAGGTCAGTCCAGGGAGGACAGACAGGTCAAGGGGGCGGGATGAGGCTAGTAGGTAGGAGATGGGAGTGGGGCTTGAGGTGGGAGGAGGGGATAGGTGGGAGGAAGAACAGGTTAGGGAGGCGGGGACGAGCTGGGCTGGTTTTGGGATGTGGTCGGGGGAGGGGGAGGGGAGATTTTGAAGCTTGTGAAGTCCACATTGATACCATTGGGCTGCAGGGTTCCCAAGCAAAATATGAGGTGGCAAGTATGAAAGCTGAGGATACCGAAGTACCTGTGAAGATGAACAGTGATCCATGCTTTAGAGTTTTTTGCCAGGCATCCCACCAGCCAGCCTAATGTTGGGAGGCAGGTCTGCAGCACAAAGTTGAAACTGGACAACACAAAGGAATGAGGCGAAGGGAAGATTGATGTAGGAGGTTAGGGTAAGTGGGTTCAGTGATCTTGGGCATTAGTCAGTGAATGCAAAAGGGTTGGCGATTGGGTATGGAATTCAATGAACATGGGAGAGATTGGTGAACAGGTTAGGGATGGACAATGATGGAAGGGATATTTGTAATCACAGGGGTTCAATGTTCATGATCGGCTCGGTGATTATGGGATTCAATCATCATGGAGGGGTTGATATTTTCTGGGTGTTATATTTTAGTTTTAATACCACCAATCATCCTTTCTTTATGCTGAGGCTAGGACCTGTCAAACTATCAGTGGTAGAGAAAAGACACCCGGTGAGTCAAAAGACAGGAGGCACTGTCTTGCATAACAAAATCATTCGTAGAGTAAGGCCATAGGACATAGGAGCACAAGTAGGCCATTCGGCCAATTGAGTCTATTCTGTTATTCAATGAGATCATGGTTGATCTGATAATCTTCTTATCCATTTTCCTGCTTTTTCCCCTTAACTCTTGATTCCCTTGCTGGTTAAAAATCTGTCTAACACAGCCTTGAAAATACTTAACAATTCAGCCTCTACAACCATCTGCAGTAAAGAATTCCACAGATTCACTGTTTTGTGAAAGAAGGAATTCCTCCTTACCTCTGTCTTAAAGGGTGATTCCTGATTCTAAGATAATGTCCTCAGGTTCTAGGCTGGGAAACAACCTTTACGCACTTAAAGGTCCCTGATTCAATCCCAAGTCCTGGCTAAATAAGTGCTTCCTGACCGCGTCAGCCTTTGTTTGGGGCAGCACGATGTCTCAGTGGTGCCCCACAGCACCAGGAACCTGGGTTCAATTCCAGCCTTGGACAACTGTCAGTGTAGAATTTGCACATTCTCCTTGTATCTGCTTGGGTTTCCTCCGGGTGCTCCAGTTTCCTCCCACAGTCCAAAGATGTGCAGGCAAGGTCGATTGGCAATAATAAATTGCCCATAGCGTCCAGGGATTGCAGGCTAGCTGGGTTATCCATGCACAGTTACAGGGATAGGGTAGGGTGTGGGTGACGGTGGGATGCTCTTTGGAGGGTTGATATGGACTCAATGGGCTGAATGACCTGTTTCCACACAAAAGGGATTCTATGATCTACCCTGTGAATTCTCCTCAGAATTTTTTATGTTTCAATAAGGTCACCTTTCAATCTTCTAAACTTCAATGAGTACAGGTGCCACCAACTCAACCTCTCCTCCTAAGACTGTCCCTCCATATTCGGGATCACCCTGGTGAGCTTTCTGTGGACTGCCTCCAGTATCTTTCATTAGATAACAGGCCCAAAACTACTCAGAGTATTCCAGCTTTGGTATTTTGTATATTTTTAGCAAGACATCCCTATTTTTATCCTGCATTCACATTGAAATAAAGGCTAACATTCCATCTACATTTTTGTATGATAGCAATAAGTACAGGTTACAATAACTTGCTTGGTATAATCATTTCAGACAGGGGAGGCGATTACCTCGTGGTATTATCTCTAGACTATTAATCCAGAGATCCATATAATGTTCTGGGGATCTAGGTTCAAATTCCATCATGGCAAATGGTGGAGTTTGAATTTTTTAAAAATCTGGAATTAAGAGTCTAATGATGACCATTGTCGATTGTCAGGAAAAAAACCCATCTGGTTCTTTAATGTCCTTTAGGGAAGGAAACTGCCATCCTTACTTGGTCTGGCCTACATGTGACTCCAGACCCACAGCAATGTGGTTGACTCTTAACTCCTCTCTGGGCAATTAGGGAGGGGGCAATAAATGCTGTCTAGCCAACAACGCCCTCATCCTGTGAATGAAAAAGGAGAATAAGTATCAGGGGCTGTACAGAATACATTTGCTCTTCCTGGGAACTCACAGAGATCATAAGTGCCACCACTCAAAGACTATGTAGCATTATCAGATTTGATGGAGCTTAATGCAACAAGATTGTCAATGCCTTTAGTGCCTTATTGATGATTCGACATTGAAGGGCACAGAATTTCAACGGAGTCATTGACGGTTGCAGGGAAATTGTGGGACCCAGGGTAGGGTTGGGTTTCAGTCATCGCATGGAGGTGTGGAAACTTCCATGTTTGCATTGAGCAATGATCATGCGAGGTGTCCTGTTGTCAGTAATTGCAGGAGGGAATGGAAACCGTGTTTCTGCTGGAGGAGGTTCCTGTGACGGACTTGTAGGAAACATTCCTGTTCCTCCTACCCCTAAAAGAGCAGCTTGCTACATAAGAACGTAAGAAACAGGAGCAGGAGTGGGCCATCTGGGCCCTCGAGCCTGCCCCGCCATTCAGTAAGATCATGGCTGATCTTTTCATGGACACAGCTCCACTTACCCAACCTCTCATCATAACCCTTAATTCCTTTATTCTTCAAAAATCTATCTATCTTTGCCTTAAAAACATTCAATGAGGTAGCCTCAACTACTTCACTGGGCAGGGAATTCCACAGATTCATAACCCTTTGGGTGAAGAAGTTCCTCCTCAACTCAGTCCTAAATCTGCTTCCCCTTATTTTAAAGCTATGCCCCCTAGTTCTAGTTTTACCCGCCAATGGAAACATCCTCCCTGTTTCTATCTTATCTATTCCTTTCATTATTTTATGTTTCTATAAGATCCCCCTTCATTCTTCTAAATTCCAGTGAGTATAGTCCCAGTCTACTCAATCTCTCCTCATAAGCCAACCTTCTCAACTCTGGAATCAACCGAGTGAATCTCCTCTGCACCCCCTCCAGTGCCAGTACATCCTTGCTCAAGTAAAGAGACCAAAACTGTACACAGTACTCCAGATGTGGCCTCACCAACACCCTATACAGCTGCAACATAACTTCAGAGATAGTAAGAACTGCAGATGCTGGAGTCAGAGATGACACAGTGTGGAGCTCGAGCAACGCACCAGGCCAGGCAGCATCAGAGGAGCAGGAAAATTGTCCCTCGGGTAGGGACAAGAAGGGTCCTGACCTAAAACGTCATCTTTCCTGCTCCTCTGATGCTGTTTGGCCTGCTGTGTTCCTCCAGCTCCACACTGTGTTATCTCAGACTCCAGCATCAGCAGTTCCTACTACCTTTGGGTTCCTTGTTAGTCAAGAAACTAGCTAGCTTGAGCTTACCAAAAATCAATGATTCTGCGTGCAACACTCTTTAATGAAAAGCGTTCTACAGACCCATCAGCCTTTGAGAAAAAAGAATTGCTTCACCCTCTTTTAAACATGGGACCCCTTATCTTTCATCTGCATGCCCCAGTTCTAGTCACTCCCACAAGGGGAATCATTCTTTCAGGTGCATGCTCTCAGTTCCCTCAGGATCTTATATGTTTTAACAAAATTGATTTTCATTCTTCTAAGCTCTAACAGATACAGGCCAGGGCTGTCCGACTGTTCCTGAAAACTGCTCATGTGGAAGGAAAAAGTCTTTTTAAAACAATGCTGCTGAAGAGTTTTTGCTACCCATTTGCAAGATAAGATCTCATGCGGTTTGGCATAATGTATTTGCATTACTAGAGGTTTGGTTAAGGGCTAGGGATCAGGGACTAAAGATAAATGGAATGTTTTCAGTGGGAAAGCTGTAACTAATGGAGTAGCAGAAAGATTAGTGCTTGGGACTCAGCTACTTAAAATTATTTTCATTAATGCCTTACACAAGGAGATAACCGTAAGGCATCCAAGTGTTCTCCTTCAAGCTTACAATCACATAAGATGGTGCAAAGTGATACAGACGGGGTAGAGATGGAATACATATAATGTGTGAGCTTATTCATGCTGGCACTAAGAGTAGAATGTAAAATATTTTTAAAAGGGTGCAAATCTTAACTGTTGAAGCAAATGGCATATTGGCCTTTAATGAATTGAATTGAATTCAATTGAATTAGATTTATTGTCACATGTACCCAAATGCCAACTTACAGTACCATCAGAGGTACAAAGGTACCTAGGTACAACTTCTTCAGTTACAAGATATTGGAAAATAGAGAAATAAAATGTCCAGCATTGCAGAAATAATAGTTCAGAACAGTCCTCCAACCCAACCATGTTGGCACCTACCCTCAAGCCCACAATGGGCCTTGGCTCCAGACTGCACTGGACTTCACCTTAAGGATCATAAGGCTGGGAAATTGTTCTGGTGTCACCTCTAGACTGGGAGACCACGCTCAGGCCATGACAGGCCTATAGGATGCCACACCAGGGCCGAGAGTCACCACACCACACCGGGATGCTGCTACATCAAGTCGGGAGACCACCACAGGAGCCAGCTATGCCAGGCTGGAGGCTAGGAGTCATCGGAGAGCTCGGGAACAGAGAACTGTAGTGAGAAAACGAGGAATGAAAACGGAACGTGCTGGAAAAACTCAATAGTTGTGGCCACATCCATGAAGAGAGAAACATAGTTAACATTTTGAGTGATCTAAATTCTTTAGCTCTGTTTCTTGTTCCACAGGTGCTGTTAGATCTGCTACAGGAGGAGCAGGAATAGACTATCCAGCCCCTTGGGCCTGCTCCAACATTCAGTATGATCATCATTGACCTGCAGCCTCAATCCACTTTCCCACCCGCTCCCCATACCCCTCAATTCTCCAAGTTACCAAAAATCTCAGTCTTTATTTTATTCAACACGGGAACATTCACAACCATCCTAACATTTGCAACCCTCTAAATGAAGACATTTCTCCTCACTTCAGTCCTAAATCTTCAATCTCTTTATCATTCACCAGCATTTGCTGTTGTTATAGCATCATTGAGTCTTACAGCACAGAAACAGACCCTGTGGTTCAACCAGTCCATGCCGGACATAATCCCAAACTAAACTAGTCCCACCTGCCTGCAATTGGCTCATATCCCTCCAAACATTTCTTATTCATATACTTATCCAAATGTCTTTTAAACTGTTTGAGGGTGTTGCACTCGCAGATATTTAAAGTTTGAGAAGATTTGTAGCTGGGGTTGTAGACATGCTCGCCTAACCAGTGGGTTTGGTTGCAAACATTTCGTCACCCTGCTAGGTAAAATCATCAGTGTGCCTCTGCTTAAGCTTCAGTGTTCTGTCCTGCTTGTTAATTATATGCCTCAGTTTGTTGAAGCGTTTGGCAACACTTCAGGTTCTGTTTCTCAGTGGTTTGTACACCGGGTCTAATTCAATGTGTTTGTTGATGGAGTTCCAGTTAGAATACCACGCCTCCAGGAACTCCCTGGTATGTCTCCATTTGGCTTGTGCAGTTATGGCCGTGTATGTCTGCATACTCTGCAGACCTACAGCTAGACTACTTCCAAGCTGCAATCCCAGCACAGGGCTCTGCCAGCCTACAGGCATTACAAGGTGTGTTCCAACATAGTGTACCAGTCCCATCACAGGTAGGGCGTACTTCAAGTAGGATAGGCTTATTATAAGATATAAAGCACAAAAACAAGCCATTTGTCCCATTCAGTCCATTCCAGTGTCTATGCTCCACTCAATCCTCCTCCCATTAATCCATATCTGAATCCCCACTCATATCCCTCTTGTACCCTTCTCCTTCAAATGCTTGCCCAGTCTACCCTTAATACATCTATAATATTTGCTTAAATCACTCAACAATGGTAGTAAGTTCCCACCACACTTGTGGGTGGAGAAGTTGATCCTGAATCCCTAATTGGATTTATTGGTAACCACCCTATAATCAATAGCTTCCAACAGTGCTGGTTCTCAAGAGTATCTGTTTCATTTAAAAAAAAAAACCTTGAATTATTTTAAAAGCTCTCTTGTAGGTCACCTATCTGTCTTTCTTCTAAAAATGACTCAGCCTCACAATCCTTTTATGATACCCATATCTGTCTAGTTATCATTCTTGTAAAACTTCTCTACACCCTCTCTGGTGCCTTTATATTATTTTTATGATATGGTGGCCAGAACTACATGTGGTCTCACTGTGATCTAACCAAGGTCCAATGCAAGTTTAGTAGGAAACTTGTCTATTTTTCCACTGTATCCTCTGGAAATAAAATTGAACTTGTTTTATTTACATCGGCATACTAATTTGTGGTGATTGAGGTATTTGTTCAAGCCCCTACATAGATTTGCACCATTCAATTAACATGAAATTCCCATTCTTCCTATCAAAATATACTTATACTCTTATGTGCTGTAGATAATTTGTCAATGATTTGCCTCCTGTAGTTGGTTGCAATCTTCCTCAGTATTGATTATCTGGTCACCTGTTAGGCTGTCAAGCAACTGGCAAGACAAGGTAGCTCAGAAAGATAAACAAAAAAAACCTTACAATCAGCCTTTTGGAGTGGATGTCCATCCATAGTGGTGTGGGCAATAGATCATGCATCACAAATGCAACCATGCAAGAAATAACCAAAGGCAGTGATGAGCCATTCTAGATCCATGAACAAAGGTGGCCCAAATGACTTTGCATACTTGTAAGTACCTTTAGGTCTTGTAAAATGAATTTGTGACTATACACGTACCATTTAGATATATTTATTTGTCACATGTACTAAATATACAAATACACAAGTACTGCAAAAAGTGCAAAAGTCACCATTCACTGGCACCCACTTGGTTACAAAAATCAGAATTAAAAGACTTAACAGAGCCAAAGGTGAGAGAAAAAAAAAATCCAGATCTCAGAGTGCCATGTCCCATCTCCACAATGGTGCAGGTGCCGTTCCATTCATTAGGCCACCATTGCCGCCTTACTGGCCTGCTCTTGCCGCCAACCGTTACTGTCTCACTGGTTTGCTCTTGCCATCGACTGCTGCTGCCTCACCGCCCATAGAAAGAACCCTCAAGCAGCAATGAGACAATGGATTAGTTCATCTGATTTCTTTCAGTGATATTGGATTTTGGGGAAGAATGTTACCCGAGACACCCAGTCACAGGTCTGTAAATATTGAAAAGCTCATCCAGAATTCAGAAGGTTTATTGGTTTCTGCCACACTCCCAGAGGCTGAAAATATAATCCAGGTTAACATGACATTGCAAGACTGAAAATATCAGGGATAGCAAGTCAGTAAAGTGTGGAGCTGGAGGAACACAGCAAGTCAGGCAGCATCAGAGCAGCAGGAAAATCAACACATAAGGTGTAGAGTTGGATGAACACAGCAGGCCAAGCAGCGTCAGAGGAGCAGGAAAGCTGACATTTCGGGTCAGGCCCCTTCTCCCAAAAGGGAGCCTTCATCAGAACTGTGGAGGTGGAAGGGAGCTGGCAAATAAATGGAGGTGGGGTGGAGGGTGGAGCTGGGGTGGAGGGTGGAGCTGGGGAGGTTTGGAGGGTATTGTCAGAAATGCTGTCTTTCAGATCAGTCTTTAACCCAACACCATCGTGTGCCTGCTCAGGTGAAACTGTATACATGAGACATCATGGTACCATTTGAAGAGTAAAGGATGGTACTGAGTCAATATAGATCCCACAATCAAACTTTTTTTTTTAAAAGAGAAGCTGGTCCAGTAGGTGTCAAGTACTGACAGAATAAAGCAACTGACAACTCAGTTCTGAGGAAGGGTCGCCAGACCCGAAACGTTAACTCTGATCTTCTTCCGTCATATGCTGCCAGACCTGCTGAGCTTTTCCAGCAATTTCTGTTTATGTCCTAACAAACTACCTCCATAACTACTTACCCCAACGTCGTCAAGAGAAAAGCAAGTCGACAACCTCTAAGGACGAGGAACAATAATGCAACATAAAGCCTTATTTAAATAAGAAGGAAGGATATAAACATATCAATAGGAATACTTGGATGTCTGTAAAGCCTAGACATTCTTCTCTCTGAGGTACTAGACAACTCCTTAAAAATCAAATCAACCGCCTTGATCCAACCAATCAGAATTTATATCCTTTCGCTAGGACACCGCCTTTGTTTTCGTGACGTTAGCGTGCCATAATCAGCCAATGGGACAAGGTCTCCGTTTCAGGACGTGAACGGATTGGGCCCTACGCCTGCGGTCCGTTCTCAAATCAACCAATGTGAACGGACGTCTCAGACAGCGGTGTAGGCTTTGATTGGATGTTGGGTGCAGCTGGTGAAGACATCCAATGGGAATGGGGGAACTGGCAAGAGCCGGGATTGGATTGGACGTCGCCCACGGGCGCCGGCGTCGGGGTAACCAATCGGAAATGTTATTAATAAATATTTAAAATTAACGGCCGCTGGAGTCTGGTCCAATCAACGAGTGCGCGGATTATTTTGAACGTTGGAGGCTCGGGGCCGCAGCTTGATCTTGCCGGAGTGTCTCGGTTTTTTGTTATTAATCTTCCCCCCATCCAGCCTGACTGCAGCGTAGGAGGTGACCCGCTATGGATCTGGGGCAGAACCGCTTCAGCGAGCGCTACAAGGCAGCGGCCGCGCGGGGAGTGGAGGCGCTGAGGGTGAAGCAAGCCCGAAGCCGGGCCCACAGCCAGAAGGAGAACCGCGACCGCCAGCTCCGAAAGAGCCGACGCTTCGACACCCTCCCGCTGATGGCCCTGCAGGAGGTGGAGGCTGAGGAGCCTGGGCCGCCCAGTGAGTATTAGCCGGACTGCAGGAGGAAATGAGAAAGGATGGTTTGGGGGAGAGGGGAGGGGAGGGGAGGGGAGAAGTGGGGGAGAGGAGGAGAGAGGAGGAGTGGCGGATGGAGGAGAGCCGCATGTTACCTGATTTACCAATGATATTTCTGAAGAAGGGTCTAGGCCCGAAATGTCAGCCTTCCTGCTCCTCTGATGCTGCTTGGCCTGCTGTGTTCATCCAGCTCTACACCTTGTTATCTCAGATTCTCCAGCATCTGCAGTTCCTACTATCTCTTACCAATGATGTTCAAGTGTATTTGGTTTTTCTTTCATGTCTATGACAATTTGGTCTCTATGGCCATTTTGATATATCTGAAAATAGCAAGTCTTATCCATTCTCCTGTGCATTCCTTACTGTCATTGGTTACTGCTGTGCTGGAAGGTGTCATCTCAATTTTGGATATGGTAGTGGCATAAAATTGATTACTTGGATGTCTGTCATACTTCACAATTGCAGAATCTTCTGAGGCAGCAGTTCCATCACAGATGACGCGACTGGAGATGTTACGGCGTTATAAGGAGGAGAAAATACTGCGGAAACTGAAGGCAGAGCGCGAGAAACCTAAGCAAATCTTCAAAGTTGGCATTTACAAGCCGGATGTGACTCCCTTTCAATCACAAAATATCATGAAACCAAAAGCTCCGGTACAATGTTTATAATGGCTTTGTGATAATATAATCTCCATTTCTGACAGTGATGAAAACTAATTGAGGATATGATGAATGGCGACAGGTGATTGTGGCTGCAGTTGTATAATTGGACAATGCAGTGGTTGGGTCACAGATGACCACTCATTATGGCGAAGACGTTTATTCGAGATAACAGCTTCCTGCTGAATCTATAATGTTGTTGTGAAAAAATGACTCAATGTTTGAAACCATTTTCATTGAAGAAAGCATGATTAAGGAAAGAAAAAGGCTTCCTTTTAATTTGACATCAATAAATGTTTTTTCTTCAATTTGTAGCCAATGCCCTAAAGTTTTGGTGAAGTTACAGGAGGTGATGCTAATGTTGATGGGGTGCAATGAATTAAATTGGGTTGAGACCCTGGGACCTTCCTACTGGTTTAGGATAGGAAAGTGGAGTTGATGTAGAAGTTTGGCCATAATCTCGTTCAACGATGGAATAGACCTTGTACCTTAGGCATTGTTGTTTAACATGTGAGACACTACTTATTGTTCTTTATCAGCGTAGATACTAATTGTCATTGTTCATTTTTTATTTAGGGTGTAGTGCCCTCGACCTCAGATTTGAGAGTGACCAGATCAATGGCTAAGAAGCAAGAACTGCTCCTGAAAAAGGCACCCAGTGTACCCAAATTCGCAGCTCCTACAAAGGTAATGATTTCAGAAGGCAGGGCTACAGTGCCACAAATGATTCTGCGAGCAATAGATTATGGTTGACTTGGGTGTTGTCTGACTTTCTTTTGCCAGTGTATCTCCACAACTGGTATTCTTTTGCAGTAAGTAATATTTCAGAGAAACAATTAGTTGCTCGCTGATGTGGGGATGTTTTGTTGCTTCACTGCAGATAACAAGTTTGAACCTGCTTACTATTTGTTCTGCTGCAGGTGGGTCCTGTCAAAGGTAACGTTTCCAATAATAGAGGCAGCTCTACAGTGGTCACTGGAACAAGGAGTCAGCACCAAGCCACCAGCCACCAAGCTGCAGGACCCAAAGTACCCATTGCAAGGGAGAAAAAGGGTAACTTTAAATCATCTCCATTATTGATACAAAATAGAGGTGGTTTTACTGTACCCTTCTGGTGGGAGTGTTAGAGGAGATTTAGGATCCAAAGAGATTGTGGGAGGGAGTCTTGGAGAGTCAAGGCTCTCCGGAATCTAGATAAATTGAACAAGTTTTACAGAATTTGTAGCATGTTGTTCTAAAGATTGAAAGAAACAAGTGACGAAAGAATAATATTGCATTTAACTAATCTAATACAGTATAGAGAGTCATGCAACACAGAAGCAGACCCTTCAGACCAACAGGTCCATGCTGAGCCTAATCCCCAAACTAATCTAGTCCCAGCTGCCTGCTCCTGGCCCATATCCCTTCAAACCTTTCCTATTCATGCACTTATCCAAATATCTTTTAAAAGTTGCAGTTGTACCCACATCCTCCAGTCATCCATTCAATAAGACATTGCTGAACTGTGTGCTTCAAATTCCACGTTCCCATCAATTCCTAATTACCTTTATGTTCTTGAAATGGAATGATTGACCGTCTATTTTCAGAGACATCGTTCAACGTTTGTAAAACTCGCGAGGAAACAATTTCTCTTCAGGTATGTAATATTGTTTGCAGTGGTGCCTCTGCAAACTCAGGATCCTAAAGCTCAGAAGTCATTGAAATGTTTCACCATGGGACAACGGAATGTAGAGCACTACATTAAGTACACTCAGCTCTGGAATTGGAATTCAGAAGAGAATATGTTAACCACTTCTGATGCGATTGACATCCCCACAGCAACATGTTCTGAATGAAGTCCTACAGAAACTCAATGACTGAAGCACTTAAGGTTGTTTGTTTTTTTTTTCACAACATCAATAAGACAAGTATAATGCTTACACTGTAATGATTCCCCATTTGTTTTAATTAGGGATAAAGTTTCTGGCATTTGACAGACTTCCTACATTTGTATTTTGGAATTCCATAATTTTAAATGTATTTCCATCCATCCCATTGCCCAAATGGAGCTCAACAATAAGAAAAGGAAACAATCCATAGAGTTGTGATGGGAGAGACATAATCTGAAAGGCTGTTTCTTCACTCACTGATTTTTCATTTGATCACACACTGGCTGCCTAGTTCCTCCAATCACTGGTTCCCCCTCTCTGTTGCTGTTGCTGTTGCTGCTGCTGATCTTGAGGTAGCATCTATGATTGGAAGAACAGCAAGCGTGGGAGAGAGGGAGGACCTGACTTTAGGCATCAAGGACCCATTTTCTGGCCAGTCTTGCTGCTACCCTGCAGGATGTTTTCAGTTGCCAATCCAGCTCCATTCAGCCCTGAAGATGAGAAACTGAATAAGGAAGCAAGTGACAACCTGAAACCTGGAGCGGATTCTCTGGCAGCTTTTGGCTGCTGCCACTTCCAGTGCAGCCAAAGCAGCAGTGAGAAGAGGAGGAAAGTGAGTTGGAAAAACCTGCTAGTTACAAGCTGGCATGGGGTATACCTGTCTCTCCGAAGCATGTCGTACTGGGTAGCAGCGAACGGAAAGAAGGTTCATACTCCTGATTTACTGTTTGGGAAAGCGGCTGCCCTCATTGCCATGCTGTTGAAAACTGTATCCAGTTCTGGTTGCCCTGTTATGGAAAGGATGTTATTAAGCTGGAGAGAGTTCGACGAGATTTACCAGATGTTGCTGGGTATGGAAGGTTTGAGTTATGAAAAAGCTGGATAGGCTGGGAGTTTTTTCACTGGAGCATAGGAGGTTGAGAGGTGACCTGGTAGAAGTTTATAAAATAATGAGAGGTATAGGTAGAGTTGGTAGTTATCTTTTCCCTAAGATGGGGAGCCTCAAGACCTGGGGACACCTTTTTACAGTGAGTGGAGAGAGGTTTTAAAAAATACACGAGGCAAATTTTTTACACAGGGTGGTTTGCGTGTGGAATGAACTTTCTGATGAAATGGTGGATCTGGGTACCATTACAATGTTTAAAATCCATTTGGATGGATATATGAACAGGAAAGGCTTGGAGGGATATGGGCCAGGAGCAGGCAGGTGGAACTAGTTTAGCTTGGGATTATGTTTAACATGGACTGGTTGGACCGAAGGGTCTGTTTCCATGCTGTTATGACTCTGACTCTATAACTGACACTTGAATGTGTTGGATCATAGTACCACTGAATTGGTCAAGATCCATCCATGCATGTAGCTGGAAATGTCATGAATTGTGAGTGTAGTAGCTAGGTTGTTGAGCCTTTGAGATCACAGCCTCAAGTAAATAAAGCTCTGGTGGCAAGTTAGATAGTGGCAGCAATGAGAGAAGTGATCAGCCATTCATTTGGACTCCTTTTTTAAAATATAAAATGGCTTTCGTGTATTTTTTTTGTATAAATTATAAAAGTTGGAATTTGTGGTGAATCTGATCCTAGTTTGCTCTTGATGTCCAGGACCCATCAAAGAAAGGTATCCTGAACTTCTGTTAACTGCTTTTGTGACACTGAATTGCCATGTATCCATAGATGATGAACAGAGACTTTGCAAGTGGTAACAATTTGACCCTTTATTGAAGCTTCCTTGATTAGGGTACATAGAATCCATCAAGTCCTGTTACACTGTTAACACATGTAATATAGGTTGAACTCTATACTAACTGCATTGCAAGCTGAAATTCTGATTTAGTGTTAACAAATGTTTTTTACAAGCT
>NC_063368.1:10234956-10257368 GCF_021869965.1 Rhincodon typus
TCATTCTTGTGAACCTTGTGTGATTTTTTTTGTGACAATCCAGCATTGTTTCACAGTCACTGTGACCGATATGAGGCAGATTTGCTAGTTTAATTTAGATTCTACCAGCTGGCAGAGCCAGAGACGCAAATGCCAATGCTTGGTATTGCTCCTGGCATGTGTTCCCAGAACCCCCACCCTGAGCACAGCAGCCTCAATACCACTGACTCAAGTGCAAGGTCCTGTCCCCTCATCCCAGTCACTCTGGCCCCCTCCCATAGACCCAGACACAGGGGCTCCCCCTGGAGCTATGCACCCTAGTTATGGGCCCATGGTGTCACAGGAGCTGATGGTGAAACTTGAACTTACGTCCTCAGAGCATTAGCTTGGGCCCTCTGCACCACTACTCCAGTGAAATTAACACTACAACATGATCTCCTATATCAGGGATTCTTTATCAGTTATCACAGACATGATGAGCTGAATGATCTCTTTCTGCACTGTAACGTTTCAACACTTTTCTGAACTTCGCTTCAGCTGAATACAACTTAAGTTGTTCAGGTGGGAGTGGATAGAGCAGTGCATAGATAAGTGATTAGTTTAGGACCGGTTTCCTCCCACAGTGCAAAGATGTGCAGGTTAGGTGGATTGGCCATGCTAAATTGCCCATAGTGTCCAGTGATGTGCAGGCTAGGTGGATTAACCATGGTAAATGCAGTGTTACAGGGATAGAGTGAGGGGGTGGGGCTGGGTGGGATGTTCTTCAGAGGGTCGGTGTGGACTCAATGGGCCAAATAGCCTGCTTCCATGCTATAGGGATTCCATGACATGATTGAGGCAAATCAGGTGCCAAGTCAAAGGTCACAGTGCAGACCAGAAAACCAGTGATAATTTAGCTATCATATGACACTGAAATTCGTTTGAAGATTATTGAGAGGGGAAAGTAAGGACATGGGAAAGAAGGAGTTAAAAGTAGGAAATAAGAAATGAGATATAATAGCCAAATGATTATGTTAGTAATGTAGTAATTTAGAGGCCAGCACTAATCAATACAGAGAGATATGTTCAAATCACACCTTAGTAATTGAGGATTTAAATACACGATATATAACACAGAATAAAAACTAGTAACAGTGACCATAAGACTACAGTATTGTGGTAAAGTTCATTTCCCTCATTAATGTTCTTGAGGCAGGGAAATCTGCCTTCCTTACCCAATCTGGGTTATATATGAGTCCAGATCCACGATAATGTGATTGACACTCAACCACCCTTTGAAAGACCGAGCAAGTCTCTCAGTTGTAGTACAGGCAGAAAGGGTTAGGGTTAGGGTACACAGGTTAGGTGTAGCGAAATAACTGCACAGAATCTGGTATCCCATCACAGCATCACCCTTTATTTACATGTGCACAGTACATAGGCTCTGACCAGACAGCTCAGAGCCAGTCTCTAGATAAAGGAGACTTTCTGAATCTCCTGTTTATATCTATCAGCCAGGGCTCCCTAATTGGCCCAGGTTAACAACCCCAATCAGGGAACTCATAGTCAATGAGACCCACCTGGCCCTCATTCCAATCACTACACATGGGCAACAAATAATGGACTCTCCAGACACGCCATTATTCCATTAAAAGGATAAATTAAATTTGGAACAGCTCTTGGTTTCCATTTGACTATTTTCTATTTTAATTGAAACATATCATTTACAACTTGAACACAAACAGATGAGTAAAGAGTTGGAGTGGGCTATTCAGCACCTTGATTCTGAACTTCCACTTATTAAGATCACAATCTGATTGTAACCTCAAATCCACATTCTCAACTACTCTTGATAACCCTTCACTTCCTTGCTTACATGGAATCTTTCCACCTTGGTCTTAAACGTTTCAAACACTCTGCTACTACTTCCTTTTCAGGCAGAGTGTTCCAAAGACTCACAGTTCTCTGAGAGAAAACATTTAGCCTCATCGCCATTATAAATCGGTGACACCTTATTTTTAAGTAGTGATCCTAGTTCTAAATTCTCCCTTAAGAGGAAACATCCCCTCTACCTTCACCCCAATTAGAATCTAATTTAAAGTTCAACATGAAGCTTACTAAATTGAATGCCTAGAAAACTAGACATGATAATCTGAAGGTTTTCTTTCATGTCAATGAGGAGTCGTTATGTCAAAAAGCAATTCATTCCATTCCCTGAGTAGCAGAAGCCTGTTTGTAATAGTCCTGTGTTCATCCCTGTCAATTGTGTTTCTGGGCAATCGTGTTATTGTTGTGTGAGTACACAAGTGCTAGAAAGAAAGCTGATGTGTAGCCAGTGTCGTGTACAGACTGGAGAAGGGGAAAGAAAGATTAACTCACAGACCTGGGAATTCACACCTGAGTTTGACATCATTTAGGTCAAACTTATTTTGCCCAGATGTTGTAACCTAGCAGGGAAATGAAAAAAAAATCCATGGACAAATTTACAGAGCAGCATGACTCAGGCTTAATATTTAAAAACACAAAAAAAAACTGCATTTCTGTTCTTTCTCCTCTATGTCCTCCCTTTTCTGAAGGCACTGAATCGACAAGTGTCCAATACCCTCTGGTATTTATTCCAAATAGCAAGAATACAAGCATAGGCAATGCACGTTGGCAAATTGTACACCAGCACCATCGATAACAACAACATTTATTTGCATGGCACAAAACACTAGAACATCCCAAGATGCTTCACAGAATCATCACTAAAATGTCTGACACTGAGCCTCTTAAGGAGATAATAGATTGGGTGACTGAAATCCTGGTCAAAGGTCTTCAGGGGTAATAGGCCAGGGATCGATGGGGTAAATGCAGGAAGGATGTTGATGGAAGAGTAAATGCAGGAAGCAAAAGGATTAGGCCATTTATGACTGAGATGAGGAGAAATGTCTTCACCCAGAGAGTGGGGAACCTGTGGAATTCTCTGCCACAGAATGCAGTCGAGGCTAAAACATTGAATGTTTTCAAAAAGGAGTTAGATATAGTTCTGAGGGCTGAGGGGATCAAAGGGTGTGGGGAGAAAATGGCAACAGGGAACTAACTGGATCATCAGTCATCAAAGGGCTGAATGGTCCACTTCTTGCCTACTTCCATACAGTTTCCATGTTTGAGGAGCAATATAGGGGAAGAAAGCAAGTTAGGGAGTCAGAGAAAGAGTGCATACCAGAGTTTAAGGCCCAGGATCTGAAGTCAGGGCAGGCAACTCTGAGGTGATTAAATTTGAGGTCAGAATCAGAAGGAGCACAGGTATTTCAGAGGGTAGTGATGCTGGAGAAGATTACAGAGGTAGGGAACGTGATCCTTTCCCTAATCCCATTGGAAGCAATGACAGCTTTTTTAGAGAAGAGAATTCCAGATTTGTAGAAATCTTTGTATGAAAAGATGCTGCTCACTTTCCAAGGTTTGATACTAGTTTTAAGGTTATGCTTGTTCTGATTTCCCCCACCCTCAATCAGCAGAGGAAATAGTTTCTCTCTATCTGTATAACACTTTTAGGCCCATACTTTCATGGGCTGAACTGGGACCAAAGTGAAGGCGGGGCTGGGAAGAGATGGCAGCCAGGTTCTGGTTCGGCACCAATCCTGCTCCAAGGAAGTGTGTCACATGGAAACTTTCGGGACAGCAAAAGCTGGCCGATTTTTTCATCCACTTCTTCAGTCATCTCATGCCCATTATAGTGCTTTCAATATTTTTCAACTGTATTGTTTTCATGGGATATGGGCATCATTGGCAAGGCCAGCATTTGCAGTTCATCTCTAATTGAACTTGAATGTGGGTGGCTTGTTTGGAGCCTTTGAGAGGGCAGTTCGAGTCAAACACACCGCTGTGGATCTGGAGTCAACAGAAAGGTAGACTGGATAAGGACATCACACCACTTCTCTAAAGGACATTGGTAAACCAGGTAGACTTTTACAACAATCAATGAAAATTTCACAGTCATTGTTGTTAGGGCTGTGGAACCAGCCACTGGCAGTTAATGTTTGGGATTAACTCTACCAAGTTTCTGTTCTATGCTGGTTTTAAGGACCTATTTGGTTAATAGTGGTGGAGCATAAAAGCATTAGTGAATCATAATGGGATGAAGCACTTGTCTTAAGATGTGTTTATTATATGATAGCAATAAGTATATGTTACACTGGCTAGTTAGACATAAGAACCAAGACTGTCAGGAGATATTGAAAACTCCTCTGCCTCCGTTAGGAGGTCAAATTAGGTTCCTCTTTCCTCACCCAAAACACAATTAGATCATCAGATTTGGGTGGAGCTCATTGCAATCTCCAACATTAACCCTATGGGAACCATAAGCATATACAATCCCTCTGCTTAAGCTTCTTTTTATTGAAACGTACATTTGCGTATATAACTGTATTTACTACTGCTCCATCTCCCTCTGAGTTTGACAAATCCAGGCAGTTAGGAGGTTATGCAGTTCTTCCCTGCATGTTCTCCGGAAGATTGGTAGGTCTTTGGCGTGAGAACTGTTGATCTTGATTCTGATCTTGACTTTGATTGATCTGTAGAATATTTCCGTCATGCTGTTCCTCATTGGGTTCATTCTAATCAAGCATTGGTGGAGACGGTTCCACAAAGAGACAAGATTCCTGAGGTTTCTCAGTACAACTTTCTTGGTTGTATGGAAATATACAATCGCTGCTGGTCGGCTGACTCTTGAACAACTTGTACTGTCCCTTATCCATACCCATTACCATTTGGTCAAACATGGAAAGTGTTGTGCACAGTCTGGTGAGTATCCTGTTTCCCCCTATAAGATTGTTGCTTCTTACATACTTTTTTATAGTCCTGTAGATAATCCTAATAATCCTGATTGAGTTGCTGACCACTATATCCTACAGTAAGTCAATGCTAACTTAAGCTTTTTATTTGATGGATGTTTGCTTTTGTAAGTAGTAGTGTTGTTTTATTTTCTTTGATTTACAAGGTTTTAATGTGTTCAAAGTAGGAATTCTGTAGTATTGTCTTCTAATAAAGTTTCAGTACCAATGCAACATTATTTTGCTTATGCTTTAAATTCTGTATTAATAATGGGTTGAAGGATTATGTGAAGCGGGCAGGAAAGTGGAGTCTATGCCAAGATGAGAGCTCCCATAATTGTATCCCTGGACACTATGGGCAATTTAGCATGGCAAGCCCACATAGACACAGGGAGAATGTGCAAACTCCATGCAGTTGCCCAAGGGTGCAATTGAACCTGGGTCCCTGATGCTGTGAGGCAGCAGTGCTAACCACTGAGCCACTGTGCCACTCAACACTATACTCTGTCCAGTCCCCTCATCATCTTTAAAACTTCTATCAGTTCTCCTCTTGGCCTTCTCTCTGCCAAGGAAAACATTCCCAATTTCTCCAATCTTTCCTTAATACTTAGACTGGCCATGCTTCAGTACAATATTAGCAAACGGCAATATATTCTCGGTCTCCCTTTCGTTCCTGTCAGAATTAGTTGAACCTGTTTTGAGTTGCTAAACATTGAATCCTGCAGTAAGTCAATGCTGACTTAATTTTTTTGTGTGTCTCATCCTTGGAACCATTCTTGCAAATCTCTTCTGCACTTTCTCCAGTGGGTTCACATCCTTCCTAAAGTTTGATGCCTAGAAATGCACACAATATTCCAGCTGAGGTCTAGCTAGTGTCCTGCATAGTTTCATCACAATCTCCCTGCTCTTACACTCCATGCTTCAGTTAGTGAAGCCTCGTGTAATGCGTCCTTTATTAACTGCTCTCTCTACTTGTCCTGCATCATTAATGACTCGTTCATGTGTACATCCCAGGTTTCTCTGCTCCTGGACTCCTATTAGAATAGTGATATTAATTATGGTTAATAAAATATTACTGTTAAAATTCCACTAGCTGCTGTAGTGGAGGTGAACCCATGTCCTCAGAGTATGAGCCTGAGACTCTGGATTATTACAGCCAATATTTCCACTATGATATTCTGAAAGGGTTTTAATGTTAGAGGCTGCATTAAGGTCCACACAATCTGAAAATGTTGTCTGGTCTTGATTAGGAACATTGGGAGAGTAGCTGTAGTCTTGAATGGGACATATGTATCATCTGTGTGTCTCATTTACACAAATGACGAACAACAGCGGACCCAGCACCAATCCTTGCAGCACACCGTTGGTCACAGGCCTCCAGTCTGAACAACAACACTCTGCCACCACCCGCTGTCTCCTACTGTCAAGCCAATTTTGTATCCAATTGGCTAGCTGTCTCTGGATCCCATGTGATCTAGCCTTATTAACCAATCTACCATCCAGAACCTTGTCAAAGGCCTTGCTAAAGTCCATGTATACAATGTCTACCACTCTGCCTTCATCTATCTTCTTGGTCACCTCAATGTAACAATGTCTATCTAGCTAACATAACGTGTACCAGATGCTGTTATGCAATAGACTCCATCTTATTTGAGACAATAGCTTTTTCTTGTTTTCCTCTATCATTGTAAACCAAATATGCCCTGACACAAAGTCGAGGGAAGAGGATCTTTCTACCTATAAATATCACATGAGCATCTCTTCCGGGTGCCCTCTGCTGAGAACAGCTCAGGTATAAAGAAGTTGCATTGACATAGCGCCCCATCATGACTTCAGGGAATGTAAGAATTACCTCATAACTGATACGGAAATGCAGTCACTACGGTCATAGCATCAAATACTGTGACCAATCAACCACAAAGCGAGATTCTAGAACCTTAGAAGCCATAGAAACAATACAGCACAGAAGAGGGCCATTTGGCCCATCTTGTCCATGTCAAAGACATCCAGTCGCCCTGCCTAATCCCATATTCTTGCACATGACCCATAGCCCTGCAGCTTACGGCACCTTAAATGCAGATCCAGGTAATATTTGAAAGAGTTTAGGGTCTCTGCCTCTGCCACCAATTCCGGAAATGAATTCCAGACACCTACCACCCTCTGCATGAAAAACATTTTCCTCATAGCAAGGCTGGCAGTTTAGGGAACACTAGACTAGAGATATTGAGGCTCTGGTGAAGAAAAAGGAGGCATATGTCAGGCATAGTCCACTGGGACTGAGTGAGTCCCTTGAGGAGTATAGCGGGTGTAGGATTACACTTAAGAGGGAAATCAGGAGGGCAAAAGGGGGACCTTAGATAGCTTTAGCAGACAGGATAAAGGAGAATCCAAAGAGTTTCTATAAGTATATTAAAGGTGAAAGAGTAACGAGGGAGAGAATAAGGCCCCCTAAAGATCAACAAGGTCATCTATGTGTGGAGCTACAGCAGATGGGTGGGATCCTAAAGGAATATTCCTCATCAGTATTTACCATGGAGAAAGACATGGAAGTTGGGAACTCAGGGAAATGAATAGTGACGTCGATATTACAGAAGATGAGGTGCTGGAGGTGTTAAAATACAGAAAGGTAGATAAATCCCCAGGACCTAATCAAGTGTAAACGAAGACATTGTGGGAAGTTAGAGAATAAATTGTGGGGCCTGTAGCGGAAATGTTTGTATCATCAACAGCCGTAGGTGAGGTGCTGGAAGACTGGAGGGTGGCTAATGTTGTGCTATTATTTAAGAAAGGCTGTCAGAACAATCAAGGGAACTACAGGCTGGTGAGCCTGACGTTAATGGTGAGTAAGTTGTTGGAAGGGATTCTGAGAGATGGGATCCACATGCATTTGGAAAGGCAAGGATTAGGGATAGTCAGCATGGCTTAGCGTGTGGAAATAATGTCTCATAAATTTGATTGAGGTTTTTTGAAGAGGTGACTATGAAGATAGACGAAGGCAGAGCAGTAGACGTTGTCTACTTGGACTTTAGCAAGCCTTTGACAAGGTTCTGCATGGTAGACTGGTTAGTAAGGTTAGATCACATCAGATCCAGGGAGAGCTACCCAATTGGATACAAAATCGGCTAGGCAGTAGGAGACAGCGGGTGGTGGTATAGGGTTGTTGTTCAGACTGGAGGCCTGTGACCATCGATGTATTGCAAGGATGGGTGCTGGGTCCGCTGTTGTTCATTATGTATGAATAATTTGGATGACAATATAGGAAGCATGGTTAGTAAGCTAGAAGAAGGTTATCTAAGAGTACAACGGGATCTTGATTAACTGGGCCAGTGGGCTGAGGAATGGCAGACGAAGTTGAATGCAGATAAATGCAAGGTGTTGCATTTTGGTAAGGCAAACCAGGGCAGGAATTATCACTGTTAATGGTAAGACCCTGGGACAGAGAGACCTAGGGGTACAGGTACATAGATCCTGCAAAGTAGCGTCATAGACAGACAGGGTGGTGAAGAAGACATTTGGCACGCTTGTCTTCACTGGTCAGAGCACCGAGTACCGGAGTTGGAACGTTATGTTACTGCTGTTTTTGGCATTGGTGAGGCCATATTTGGAGTACTGCCTCCAATTCTGGTCGCCGTACTATAGGAAGGATGTTGTTAACCTGGAAATGGTGCAAAAAAGACTTTAGAGGATGTTACTAGGATGGGAAGGTTTGAGTTTTAAAGAGAGATTGGATAGGCTGGGGTTTGTTTCCCTGGAGCGTTGGAGGATGAGGGGTGACCTTATGGAGGTCTGGGGCTTAGATAAGGTGAATATCCAAGGTCTTTTCCACAGATTAAGAGGGTCCAATACTAGAGGGGATAAGGTTTAAGAGAGGGGAAAGATTTAAAAGGGACCTGAAAGGCAACTTTTTCACACAGAGGGTGGAATGTATATGGAATGAGCTTCCAGAGGATGTGGTAGAGGCTGGTACAATTGCAACAGTTAAAAGACACTTGGACAGGTACATGGATAGGAAAGGTTTGGAGGGATAGGGGCTAAACACAGACAAATGGGACTTGTTGAGTTCGGGAAACCTGGTTGACATGGACCAGTTGGGCTGAAGGACCTGTTCCAAGACTCTATGACTCATGTCCCCTCTAATCCTTCTGCCACTTAACTTGAATCTATGATCCCGGTTATAGATCATGCAAGAGGTAACTGGGTTGTATGGCCAGTTTAAAAAAAATTTCTGCGAGAGTACAGACTGCAACTTTACTGATGAATTGTAAAGCAGGGTAGAACCTTGCAGTCACAGTTCATGATCTCAATCAATAAGAGGCGTTCTCAATTGTAACCTCCACCATGATACCCATTGGGGATATGAAACAAACATCTTTCAAACAATGGTGGCAACTTCAAATAACAAACATTCACAGGTTACTTGGCCCTCTCCCTTTGCTATTGCTGGTCATGATAGCTGGTATGAGAAATTAGGTTTGCTAACTCTCCACAATTTTCCTGGAGTCCCCAGGATACCACTGGGAACAAGCATTCCTGGAGAAAAAGTCACTAAATGTCAGAATAGTTTTTCTGTATTTTATTCATCACCTTGGTACGCTGTTGTTGGCTTGTTGTAAAATACATTGGAGATGGATGTGCAAGGGCTTTCTGATAAATCAGTAATGATCTCATCAAGTGTCCAAGATTCTGTTCACTTTCCAACTGTTGAGTGAAGGAGGGGCACTGTGAGGCAGACATGTTGGACACCCACTGGTAGGAGGTCATGTAAATTAACTGTCCAATCACAGTTGGAAACCCTGCCGTAATCTTCCAGCCACCATTTTCTCCCTGCCCCTTCTTCATTTTGGTCCCAACTTGACACTCTGGCCCTAGGTCAATACTGTAGATGGGGAGAAGCTATTTCTTCTGGCGAGGGGAGTTCAGAATATGGAACATAACCTTAAAATTAGATTCAAGTCACTGAAAATATGATGGTTGGCATTAAGACTTATGGAAATCTGGAACTTTCTTCTGCCATTGACGCTGAGGAGTCAACTGAGAACAGAGATCAGTAATTTTTTGTTTGGAAAAGACATTCAAGGTTATGCATCTGAGCTGGATTAATGGCGTTGAGTTTAGGCCCAGAGATTACGAGGGGGGCAGTCACGGTCAACTTGGACTCTTGCCGTACACCTTTCCTTGTTAGGACTGGGCACCACATTTCTAGCTGGCAATTCTGACTCAAGCTCCTTCAAAACTGCGGAGTGTATCAGAAATCAAACAGTTTGCTAGTAATGCAGGATTGTCAGGGAAAGTAAAACCATGCTGTCTCACACAGCGTTCAACGTTCTGTGATTTAAATGTCCAGTGGCACAATCAGGGACTCTAACAGCCCCTGTGAAAGCATAGATATGGGAGGTAAATGTGGTGTTAGGTTGGCAGTTAGTTAAGGAGTTAGGCTGCCAGATCGATTGACTGCAAGAATGCCAGATGGGTAGAGTGCCAGATAGATAGAGTGCCAGGGTGCCAGGTGGGATAGAATGTTAGAGTGCCATGTGGATACAATGCTAGGTGGGTAGTGCCAGGTGGATAGAATGCCAGGATGTCAGGTGAATAGAATGCCAGGTGGGTAGATGTCAGGGTGTCAAGTAGTTAGAGTGTCAGGTGATAGAGTGCAGAGGTTCCAGGTGGTTACAATGCCAGGTGGGAAGATTGCCAGGGTGCCAAGTAGGAAGAATGCCAGAGTGCCAGGTGGGTGGGGCACCACGGTGTCTAGTTGGTAGTGTGCCAGGTGGATAGAATACCAGGTGCCAGGTGGATAGTGCAGCAGGGTTCCAGGCGGATCAAATGCCAGGGTGCCAGCTGGGTAGATTGCTAGTAAGGTGGTGGAGCGTTTAGGGTAGGTCAGGGTCAGTGGCGGGGCATTGAAAGTGTCAGGTCTGCTGGGAGAGGGGCCGTCGAGTCCAGTGGTGGGAGATGACGAGGTCATGACCTACTACGGAAGGTGGAGAGTCACCCAGGATGATGTTAGCCTTGTGGTGAGGGTGGGTTTGGCAGTCATAGAGAAGTAGGTGTTGGGTCCAGCATCTGGGAGCATGTTGTCAAGTCTGGCAAGGGGGCGGCTGTGGCTGATAACAGGGTTTGCCAGGGATGGGATTGTGTGAGGTGAGTGGAGACTGGCTTAGAGACAGCAGCTATTGGTCACAAGGTCTGGCAGTTGGGCTGGAGTGGGTGGGGGAGGGAGCTCATGGAGTGTTGGGGTGGGGTGGTCAGGTCCCAGAGGGGATGGGTGAAATTATGTTGGGTTAGGCGTGGGTTCCTGTGATCCAGGAGCTTGTGAGGAGTGGAGGAAGGCGTAGTTTGTTGAGGAGAATGCTGAGTTAATCATTGCTAGACTTGATAGAATAAGTTTTTAATCCTCTAACATTTCCTGGATAGTTATTAGTTTAACTGAAGCAGTATCTTCTGAATGTTTCCCCTTCAATGGACCCTTTCAGAAGGTCCTAGATGCAGGGGAACTGACCATCAAAACCATCAATTTCTCTGGCAATTTGGCATTTATTGCTAAAGAAATAAAGTATAAAATTAGGGAAGTGTTGCTGTAACTGTACAAGGCATCAGTGAGACCGCACCTGAAGTATTGTATGCAATTTTGATCTCCTTACTTGAGGAGGGATGTCGTTACTTTGGAGGCAATTCAGAGGAGGCTCATTCAATTGATTCCAGAGGTGAGAGGTTTGTCTTATGAAGAGAGATTCAGCAGTTTAGGCCTGCACTGTCTGGAGTTTAGAAGAATGAGAGGAAATCCAATTGAGGTAGAAAAGATGCTAACTGGGACGGACAAAGTAGACGTAGAGAGAATGTTTCCTCATGTAGGGCAATCTAGAACAAGAGATCGTGGTTTTAGACTAAGGGGTGGCAAATTTAAAACTGATGATGAGGAGGAATTACTTCTGTCAAAGGGTCATGAATCTGCGGAATTCACTCCCCCGGAGTGCATTGGATGCTGGGATACTGAGGAATTTAAGGATGAGATGAACAAATTTTTAATTAGCAGTGGGTTGAAGGGGGATGGTGAGTGGGCAGGACAGTGGAGCTCAGGCCAAGGTGAGATCCGCTTTGATCGTAATAAATGGCAGAGCAGGTTCAAGGGGCTAAACGGCCTACTCCTGCTCCTAGTTCTTGTGTACTCACAGAGACTGCTATGTCCAGGATTCCACATGGTCCTGATGCATATTTCCAGTCTACACAGCTCTAATGACCCTCTGGCCATGGGAATTTCTCAACCACTATTCAGCCATTGAATGCTGGAATAGGTTGGAGGAACTGAATGCACTTCTGTTGGCTGGTGCATTGAGTCATTGAGTCACAGAGTCACAGAGTTATAGAGCACAGAAACAGGCCCTTCAGCCGACCAGGTTCCCTGAACTGAATTAGTCCCATTTGCCTGCGTTTTGCCCATATCCCTCCAAACCTTAAATACAAAAAACCCGAAAGAACTGCGGATACTGGAAATCAGAAACTAAAACAGAAATTGCTGGAAAAGCTCAGCATGTCTGGCAGTATCTGTGGAGAGAAATCCTAGTTAATGTTTCGCTTTCAGTGACCCTTCAGAACTGATGGTAGCTAGAATAAAATGTTTTTATTATGCAGAAGATAGGGTGGGGGGGAGGGGATAAGGAGTAAACGATAGGTGGAGACAAAGCCCAAAGAGGGAGAAGGACAGTTAGACAGACAAAGGAGTAGATAATGACCAGCCTAAGAAAATGAATAGCTGCCAATGGGGATTGTTAGTGGCCAACAATGGGTAGTGTGTAGTAGCAGACCATGTGATAACAAGGCCTGGTGTGTTGGGGTAGGGGTAAGGACATGGGAGAAGGCACCTCAAGCCCTAAAATTGTTGAACTTGACTATATATCCTCACACCCCACTTCCTGGAAAGACTCTATTCCATTCTCCCAGTTCCTCTGTCTCCAAAATGCCCACCTTCTTCCTCAACTGAGGATTCCCAACCATAGTTGACGGGGCCCTCAGCTGGGTCTGAACCATTTCCCGCACTTCTGCCCTCACCCCCTCTCTACCCTCCCACAACAGCGATAAGGGATCCCCCTTGTCCTCACGTACCATCCCACCAGCATTACATGCAGAGAATTATTAACCGCCATTTTTGTCACCTCCAGCGGGATGCCACCACCAGATATATATTCCCCTCCCCTCCCTTGTCAAGCCTTCCACAGAGTACGTTCACTCTGGAACACCCGGGTCCACTCCCCCTTCACTGCCAACACCCCCACCACAGTCCCATGGCATCTTCCTCTGCAAACACAGAAGGTGTAACATCTGCTTATTTACTTCCTCCTTCCTCAGTATCTAAGGGCCCAAGCAGTGATTTACCTGCATTTGACTCAATCTAGCCTGCTGCATTCGCTGCTCGCAATGTGATCTCCTCTACATTGGGGAAACAAAGTGTAGCAGACTTATGTTCTGTCTGATCTTCCCGTTGCCTTCCGCTTCAACCACCACCCTCTGTCTCCTACCGTCAAGCCAATTTTGTATCCACCAGGCTACCTCTCCCTGGATCCCATGTGATCTAACCTTACTAACCAGTATACTGTGTGGAACCTTGTCGAAGGCCTTGCCAAAGTGTATGCAGACAACATCTATTGTTGAAGAGGAGATCACTTACTCCTTCTACAGCACTTTCTAAAGCCATGACCTCTATCATCTAGAAGGACATGGGTAGCAGATGCATGGGGACACTGCACCTACAAGTTCCTCTCCAAGCTGTATACTTGGAAAGATATCGCCGTTCCTTCACTGTCGCTGGGTCAAAATGCTGGAATTCCCTCATTAACAGCTCTGTGGGTGTACATACACCCCCGCACAGGCTGTTGGCTCACCCCCACCTTCTCAAGGGCAATTAAACATTGAGGTAGAATGTTGAGTTAGCCAGTGATTCCCACATTCCCATGAAAGGAGAACTCTTTTCAAATGCTATTTTTATAATAAGTCCAGACAAACAGTTCCCAAGTGACATTTAAAGTACAGTGCTGAAATTGTTTTTCTGAGAATCAAAATGACAAACTCTCATACATGTACCACATGCAAATCTGGGTTACAGCGGGATCACAAGGATACCTCAAACGCTTAAGATTTTTATCTGAACCCGGTCTTTATGCAAAACACAATCTCTGCCCATTAACACATTGTACAGTGGGATATCGAGTTTACAAACCGTGCCGTCTTTCTCTTTAACGTTGGTGGCAAATCTGGGCAAGGAGTTGGAGAGGCTGGGTGGCAGTCTGAACATGATGGTGTGAGAGTAGATTGATGGGCATTATATTGTGACATCTTTACTAAAGTTAAATGATGTCATGTGATTCACAATGGGAGGTTATTTGGTCATCTTGCCCTCGGCTGTTACACTGCGATAGAGTTGTCTGCCTTGTATGTGAGAAACACGATGTGTGCTGGGCTTTCTCTCTCACAGGATCTGTTTTCTGTGGGAAATTAGCAACAGTAATGGCGGTCGTCTTAGGAACATTAGACAGGAGGCTACCACTTAAGCCACTCAAACCTGTTCCAGCATTCATTCGCTGATCTGCGACTAAATACTATAGACACACTTTATTAACCCCATCCCCCGCCTTCATAACATTAGTTGACAAAAATGCATCAATCTTTTAATGGTCCCCATGGGTGAAGCATATACCAGAATAACCAAATTTACCAACGATATCCAGATGAAATGATAACCAACAAGATTCCGGATGGTTTGAAGTGTGTATACTTCAATGCTAGAAGTATCAGAAATAAGGCAGATGAACTTAGAGCATGGGTCAGTACTTGGAACTACGATGTTGTGGCCATTACAGAAACTTGGGTAACTCAGGGGCAGAAATGGTTGTTAGAAGTTCTGGGATTTAGATGTTTTAACAGAAATAGGGAGGGTGGTAAAAGAGGCGGGGGAGTGGCATTGCTAGTCAGGGCTAGTATAGCAGCTACTGAAAGGCAGTTTGAGAATGATGTGTCTACAGAGTCAGTTTGGGTTAAGGTCAGGAACAAGAAAGGAGCAGTCACTTTGTTGGGGTTTTTTTTACAGACCCCCTAATAGTTGCAGAGAAGTGGAGGAGGGATTGGGAGGCAGATACTGGAAAGGTGCAGAAGTCACAGGGTTATAGTCATGGGTGACTTCAACTTTCCAAATATTGATTGGAAACTTTTTAGTTGTAATAGTTTAAATGGAACGGATTTTGTCCAATGCGTTCAGGAAGGGTTCCTGACACAGTGTGTAGATAGACCAACATGAGGACAGGCCACTTTGTATTTGGTGCTTGGCAATGAACCGGGCCAAGTGTTAGACCTGTTGGTAGGAGAGCATTTTGGTGGTAGCGATCATAACTCTGTTACAGTTACAATAGTCATGGAAAAGGATAGGCACATACAGCAGGGTAAGGTTTATAATTGGGGGAAGGGTAATTACAATTCTGTTAGGCAAGAACTGGGTAACATAAAATGGGAACAGATGATGTCAGGGAAGAGCACTATTGAAATGTGGAGATTGTTTAGGGAATGCATACTGTGTGTGCTTGATATGTTTGTCCCTAGCAGGCAGGGAAGATGCGGTCGAGTGAGGGACCTTGGTTCTCCAGAGAGGTCGAACGACTGGTTAAGAACAAGAAGGAGGCTTATGTAAGGTTTAGGAACCAAGGATCGGAAAAAGCTCTAGAGGGATAAAAGTTAGCCAGGAAGGAGCTGAAGAAAGAGCTTAGGAGAGCTATAAGGGGGCATGAGAAAACCTTGGCAGATAGGATCAAGGAAAACTCCAAGGCTTTTTACACGTACGTGAGGAATAAGAGAATGACCAGAGAAAGAGTAGGGCCGATCAAGGATTGTAAAGGGAATTTGTGCACGGAGCCTAAGGAGATAGGAGGGGTCCTTAATGAATACTTTTCTTCGGTATTCACAACTGAGAGGGACCTAGTTGTAGAGGGGCACAGTGTGAAACAGGCAGGTAGGCTGGAGGAGGTTGATGTTAGTAAGGAAGATGTACTAGGAATTTTGAGGAACTTGAAGATAAATAAGTCCCCCGGGCCTGATGGGATTTATCCAAGGATTCTATGGGAAGCGAGGGAAGAGATCGCAGGGCCTTTGGCGATGATCTTTTCATCCTCACTGTCCATGGGTATAGTGCCAGAAGCTTGGAGAGAGGCAAACGTCATTCCCTTGTTCAAAAAAGGGAATAGGGATAACCCCGGAAATTACAGGCCAGTTAGTCTTACGTTAGTGGTGGGCAAATTATTGGAAAGGGCTATGACAGATAGGATTTATGATCACTTGGATAGGCACAGCTTGATTCGTGATAGTCAGCATGGATTTATGCCTCACAAACCTCATTGAATTCTTTAAGAGGTGACCAAACACGTTGATACGGTAGAGCAGTGGATGTGGTATACATGGATTTAAGTAAGGCTTTTGATAAGGTTCCCCATGGTAGTCTCATGCAGAAAGTAAGGAGGCATGGGATAGGGGGAAATGAGACAGATTGGATTCAGAATTGGCTGACCCTTAGAAGACAAAGGGTGGTAGTGGACAGAAAATATTCAACATGGTGCTCAGTTACGAGTGGTGTACCACAAGGATCTGTTCTGGGTCCTCTTCTATTTGTGATTTTTGCAAATGATTTGGATGTAGGAGTGGAAGGGTGGATTAGTAAGTTCGCGGACGATACGAAGGTGGGTCGAGTTATGGACAATGTGGAGGGCTGTTCTAGGTTACAAAGGGACATTGATAGGATGCAGAGCTGGGCTGAGAAGTGGCAGATGGAGTTTAACCCTGAAAAGTGTGGGTGATTCATTTTGGAAGGACAAACTTGAAAGCAGAATACAGGGTTAAGGGAAAGATTCTTGGCAGTGTGGCGGAGCAGAGGGATCTTGGGGTTCATGTCCACAGTTCCCTGAAAGCTGTCACCCAGGTGGATAGAGATGTTAAGAAGGCGTATGGTGTGTTAGCTTTCATTAATAGAGGGATTGAGTTCAAGAGCCATGTAGTTATGCTCCAGTTATACTAAAGCCTGGTTTGGCCACATCTGGAGTATTGTGTCCAGTTCTGGTTGCCTCATTACAGGAAAGATGTGGAAGCGTTGGAAAAGGTGCAGAGGAAATTTACCAGGATGTTGCCTGGAATGGAGGGAAGGTCTTATGAGGAAAGGTAGAGAGATAGGACTTTTCTCTTTAGAATTATGAAGGATGAGAGGTGACTTGATAGAGGTGTAAAAAATGATCAGAGGTATAGATAGAGTAGACAGCCAGAGACTTTTTCCTAGGGTGGAGGTAGCTATTATGAGGTGGCATAGTTTTAAAGTGAGTGGAGGTAGACATAGGGGAGACGTCAGAGGTAGGTTCTTTACTCAGAGAGTGGTAGGGGCGTGGAATGCATTGCCGGAGAGGATAATGGAGTCGGCCTCATTAGGGGCATTTAAGCGGCTATTAGATAGGCATATGGATAATAATATAAGGTAGGGGTGGAGGTTAGATAGACCTTAGGTTTCGGCTAAAAGTTCGGCACAACATCGTGGGCCGAAAGGCCTGTACTGTGCTGTACTGTTCTATGTTCTATGTTCTATTCCACTTTGTGTACAAATACTTTAACCTAAATCAGTGCCAGTGCAAATTACACATGAATTAACAAGCAAATGATACCATATTCGTTGGTGCAGCATAGAGAATGCGGTAGCTAATTCATACACAGCAAAGTTACACGAAATGTCAATGTGATAATAGCGCACATTTTGCTCTTGATAAATACTAGCCAGGAAACTGGAAACTGCCTGTGCCTTCATTGCAATAAGTCTGTCTCCCAGATGGTGTTGCCGGCAAAGTAGGCAGCATTTGGGGTCCTCAGTCTGTCCGCTCCAGGTCGGCTGCATCCTTCTTTCTCTTTGCTTTCCCTCTTCTTTCTTTTTCTTTTTCTTCATCTTCTTCTTGTTGGTGGCAGAAAAGGTGCCATCGCAGAGGAGGCTGGAGCGGGACTCAGGGCAATGTCGGTAGAGCGATGGCTGTAGCTTTGGCTGCGTGGTGGGCCCGGATTGGGACTCCTAGCGATTTGATTGATTTGCTATTGTCTCTTGTACCTAAGTACAGTGAAAAGTTTTGTTTTGCGTTCCATGCAGGCAGATCACAACATACAGAGACCCAATGATCATAGGGTGATAGAACAGAGCGAGGAATACAAAGTTACGGCTGCACAGGGGGTGCACATCAGCGAAATCAACATTAGATTTGAAATTTGAGAGATCCATTCAGAAGTCTAATAACAACAGGGAAGAAGCTGTTCTTGAATCTGTTGGTACGTGTATTTAAGCATCTCCCTTATGGAAGAGGTTGGAAGAGATTATAACTGGGGTGGGGGGAGGGGGTCTTTGATAATGTGGGAAGTATAGATGGAGTCAATAGATGGAAGGCTGGTTTGCGTGATGGAGTGGGCTGTGTTCACAACTTTCTGTAGTTTTTTACGGTCCTGGGCAGAGCAGTTGCTATATCAATGCGATAGCGATGTTGCAAAACAATGGCAGCAGAGCTGGGGTCTCCTGGAAATTTGGCTGGACCTGGAACAAGGACTCATTGCGGCCTGGAGACTGGAACACTTTACAGAGACCCCAGAGATCTTAAGAAAACCTGGAGCCATGCTTGACAAGAAGGACATTCTTAGAGTTGAACATTACTTCTTATTTTTCTGCCTTTATAATTTTCTGTCAATTGAACAGAAGATAAAGCTCTATTTAAGTAATTTCTTTTTATTCCCAAAATGGCGCCATATTGCGTCAACTAAAACACTTTTCGCTGTATTTTCCCAAATACATGTGACAATAAAATCATTCATTCATTCCAGGTCTTTTACAACCGCTTGATGGGAAATAGATCCTCAGTTTAATGCCTCATCTAAAAGAAGGGAATCCCAATTGTGCAGCATTCCCTCTACAGCCAAGATTTTGTGCTTGAGTTTCTGGATTTGATTTATTTATTTATTGTCACATGTATTCTGTTACAAAACACAGTGAAAAGTGTTGTATAGTATCGCCACTCTCTGGCACCATCTTAAAACACAGAAAAATAAACCAAAACATAGAACATAAAGGCAGAAGAATAAAGGAAAAGTGTTTAACTTTAGAGTCCTCCCTTCTGGCTCAAGGTAACAGTGTTGTCCACATCAGGTTAACCTGCTCGATTGATTTTATGTGCAGTAAATGGACAGCCCTAAAACCAAAACATCTCCCATTCAGCTTCTAAATGACAATGTCAAGCTATGCAAAGAATAACGGTCCCGTTACTACAGATTTAAAAAATACTTTACAACAAATATAACAGGCAAATAAATGAATGAACATAGATTTTTAAAAGGTAAGATAAATACTTAGATAGAAAGCTTCACCGCACTGCTTCAGTGCAGAAGGAGGTCATTCAATCCATCATGTCTATACTGGCTCCCCAAATGAGCATTGCCCCACCTTGTCCCCATAAAGGACACATAGTTTCTGTTTAAGTAATCATCCAGTCTCCTCTCAAATGCATCATAGACTCTCTACAGTGCAGGAAGAGGCCACTTGGCGCATCTAGTGTCACCGATCCTCGGAAGAGAATCCCACCCAGACCCATCCCCTACTCTATCCCATGGCTAATCCACCTAGCCTTGTCATCCCTGGATACTATGGACAATGCAGCATGGCCAATCCACTCAACCTGCACGTCCTTGGACTGTGGGAGAAAACCGGAGCACCCAGAGGAAACCCACCCAGACACGGGGAAAACGTGCAAACTTCACACAGACAGTCGACCGAGGCTGGAATCGAACCCGGGTCCCTGGAAGCAGTGCTAACTACTGAGCCACCATGCCGCTAGCGATTGAACCTACCTCCAACTGAGTTCCAGGTTGTGCTTCCCAGCATTTGACCTAACAGCCAATTTTCATCTTGCAATTTAAAAGAGAAATTCGCCCACAGGATGTAGATATCACTGGCTCGGTCACCATTGATTGCCCACTCTTAATTACCATGGCGAAGACTGTGGTGAGCTTCGTTCTTGAACCACTGCAGTTTTTATTGAGGGAAGCCTATGGTGTCACTCTAGGAAACTGATGGAGCTCTGAAGATCTCTGACTGTTTATTGGGCAGGGATTCCCAATATAGTTACATCTACAGCCAGGACCAGGTGGCTTAGTAAGCCTTTAGTTCACAGGCATGTCACTGAAACAAGCATTGATACTACTGAAATATTGTAAGAGACTATGTATTTCTCATTCTTTTGGATGATAAACTAAAAGAAAAGTTGGATTGCTTTATTCAGAAGTCAGGAATTCTTTGCAATTTGAAAAGCAAGTATATGGTACAATGTTGCTTTTTGGAAGTAAAAAGAGGGAGGAGTCAATCCTTGAATCTCTTAAACTGACCGGCAACAACTCCCTGATTGGTTGAGCTGCTGCGTTAGAAACCCGAAAAGAGATGAAGTAGAGTCATAGATTCATACAGCACAGAAACAGACCCTTCAGTCCAACTTGTTCATGCTGACCAAGTATTCCAAATGAAACTGGTTCCATTTGCCTGCATTTGGCCCATATCTCTCTTTAGCTCTCTTATTCACGTACCTGTCAAATATTTTTTAAATGCTGTATCTGTATCTGCACCTACCACTTCCTCTGGCAGTTCATTCCACATACAAACAATCCTCTGCATGAAAACATTGCCCCTCAGGTCCCTTTTAAATCTTTCTCCTCTCACCTTAAAATTATGCCCTCTAGTTTCAAACTCCCTTACCCTAGGGAAAAGACCTACAATATTCATCTTATCTGAGCCCCTCATGATCTTATAAACTCTTATAAAGTCATCCCTCAACCTCCTACATGCCAGTGAGAAAAGCTCCAGCTTATCCAGCCTCTCTTTGTAACTCAAACCCTCCATTCCTGGTAACATCCTTGTAAATCTTTTCTGCACCTTCTCCAATTTAATTATATCCCATCTATATCAGGGTGACCAGAACTGTACATGATACTGCAAAAATGGCATCTCAACTCCTAAACTCAATGGTCTGAGCAATGAAGGCAAGTGTGCTAAACGCCTTCTTTACCACCCTGCCGACAAGTGATGCAACTCTCAAAGAACTATTCCTGTACCCCTAGGTGTCTCTATTCTACAACACTCCCCAGGGGCCCTACCATTAACTGTGTTAGTCCTGTCCCAAATTCAACATGAAATAAAAAATTTAAATAGAATACATGCATAATTGAAGGTTTGCCTAAGTGAGGCAGAGTGAGGCATGATCAGAAGCGATAGTATGTTGGTAGTAGTTCCGCACTTTCTTAGGCATTTTGAAGGTGTCAAGGGTTTTTTGTGAGCACTTAGATGGGACATTTGAAAGCCTCAGTTCCACATTTGCAGAGTCACCTCAAGTTTACAAACAAAGCGGAGACAGTTTCAGTTCAGGACTTCCTTAGACACAGTGGGACCCTTGTTAAAAACATCCTTATCAGGCAAAGTGTTAATGGAACCAGCAAATTTGGGGTTAGTCCTAGCAGCCATCAATCAGGCCTGAGAATTTTGTCAGTGAGTGTATTCAGCTGAGAATCCCAGAAACGAGAAGTCTTGGTAGGCTTTATTGAAGATTAACACAGACTAGCTAATTTATGTAAATGTGCAGAGTTGAGAGGTGAATTCTTTAGAACTCTCAACATGATGTTCCCTGATTTACTTACATTAGAGCAAGGACTGATCTTCGAACAGACAGCAGTGTTGTTGCCAGGCTGGCCACAAAATGCAACGCGGGGAGGGTAGACAGGTCTTGATGCCAGGCTGGGACTTGGTTTGAGCCCATCAGTGATTTAGGCCAAAAACTGGCTGCCTCACCCAAAAAGAAACCCACCAAAGACGAGAAAAAGGCCATTTTGAAGTGTGCAAGGAAACGTCGCAGGCAAAATGATTGTCTAGTGTGGGATGTTCAGTTTTTTTGTTGTGGCAGAGTTGGACACCCTCATCAATTTTTAAATGTGAGATCATCTTTTTAAATGAAGTCATGCAAGGTTAGTTCAGAGTGAAAGAGACTAGAGCAAACCGAATAAGGTAAAGTAGATGGCTTGGAAGTCACATACCCACTTTGCCGAAGTGATTCTTATTGGTGCTACAAGACAAGATGATCAGATGGACCAGAATCATTGATTCAGGATACAGAAAGACAAGAATGTTAACACTAAATCCTTTCTTGATTCAGAAGCAGCTACTGCTGTGATTCATTATACTTTGGAATAGCTTCACACTGTACACCTTTGACTATAAAAAGTCAAGTTTCAGGGTCTGGGGTGGCCACCCCCATTCTGATGAAGGTCGTTGTGAAATAATGTTTACCTAATTGTGAAGTTATTATGGAAGCTATTTATCTATTGCAGAACGAGAACAGACCTTTGTTGAGTTGACAAGCATATGTCCAAACAAGTTTTCTACAGTGATAGTAGGAACTGCAGATGCTGGAGAATCTGAGATAACAAGGTGTAGAATGGATGAACACAGCAGGCCAAGCAGCATCAGAGGGGCAGGAAGGCTGACGTTTTGGGCCTACACCCTTCTTCAGAAGGGTCTGAAGAGGGGTCTAGGCCCAAAACGTCAGCCTTCCTGCTCCTCTG
>NC_063368.1:10257768-10284956 GCF_021869965.1 Rhincodon typus
GCTGCTTGGCCTGCTGTGTTCATCCATTCTACACCTTGTTATCTCAAGTTTTCTACGTGTCTGCCAGATATTCCATAGGACCATAGAATCTCTCCAGTGCAGAAAGAAGTCATTTGAGATTTTATTCATTGCTCTGTTGGTGTCATTCAGTAAATTTGGTTCGTTGATCTCTTGGGAGAAACACAACAAAATTGGGCGCTTATCCAGGATCGATCCAAATGAGGCTATGAAGTGGATCAACTTGAACCTTTGGAGAATTTAAATAAACAGGATTTCACATTTGCTGTTCCTGTTGTTGCGTAAGTGCGTTAGGACCCTGAAGCAACATTGCAATGATGTCACAGAGCTGGACATACTGATATAAATGTATGGGCAGCATTCAAACCATACTGAAGGACTCCGCACCAATCCATTCTAGGACCAAAGAGTCTTAAGACAATATGTTGAATGGTAGAATGGGCTCAATGGCTGGAATGGTCTACTCCTGCTCTTGTATTTCTAAGTCAGCTCCCTGTCAAACTGATAGCAGTAAAAGGCCCATCAAGTCTACACCAAGCCCCTGAAGGGCATCTCCCCACCCCATCCCTGCAAGAGGCTCTTACCATGATCAATTGGGTGGGGGGGCGGTGCAGCATGGACAGGGTGAATAGCCAAGATCATTTTCCAAGGGTAGGGGAGTCCAAAACTAGAGGGCATAGGTCTAAGGTGAGAGATAAAAGTTTTAAAAGGGATCTAAGGGGTCAACTTTCTCACACAGAGGGTAGTGTATTTATGGAACGAGTTGCCAGAGGAAGTGGTAGAGGCTGGTACAATTACAACATTTAAAAGACATTTGGACAGGTGCATGGATAGATTTAGATTTTGATTTAGTTTTATTGCCACATGTATATAAAAATACAGTGAAAAGTGCAAAGTATCATGATGCTCTGGTGCCATCTTGAAACACTGAATATAGTGCAATATTTTACTGCAATAGAATTCAACTTTCTCTCTCCTTCTGGTAACTCCTCGACTGCTCCTCTAGTCGCTGCCTGACATTGGCCGGAGTCTCTGCAACGGGCCTCCACTGCCATCACTCCCGTGACTGCCGCTTCCAAGCTGAGCCATGGGCCGGGGATGGGTGGGCTCTGTATTTCCTGCTCCCCATCTGACGCTCCCCCAGATGCTGCTGCAAGTCCGCAGTCTCTCTATTTCAGCACCGAGGGGCGTTTATCTGTGCTGCAGAGTGACTCTGAGCGGCACCGATACGATGGGTTGAAGGGCATTTTTCTGTGACCAGCACAGACAGGATGATAGGAAGGGTTTAGAGGGATACGGGCCAAATGCAGGCAAATGGGAGTAGTTCAGTTTAGGAAACCTGGTTGGCATGGACCAGTTGGGCCGAAGAGTCTGTTTCCGTGTTGTATGACTCAATGAATAATGATACTCGCCAGCTCTTCTTTGAAAGTTTCCCTTCGTCATTCATCCATCGTCAGATCTTCTCTTTGCTAAAAGGAATTGTAAGAGAGATAAAAGTCATGTAGACCTGTCACCCGCTTGGTGGGTATCTACCTGGCTTCATCCCAATGCAGCAGCCACCAGGGCACCAATCCTTCCAGTACTACTAGCTTTTGGATACTGCCAGCTAATCCTACTCTTTTTGTTTCAGACGCTGAAAGACTGGCCAGCCTTCCTAACATTTCAGCTTTTGTGCCATTTTGAACAACCACTTTATGTGGAATTGACAGTTTCCCTCAACCCTCAAAAGGTGTTGACCAACAGAATCAGTGAGGAACACAATATATCCAGTCACTATGAGAAAGTCTTTGGTTGGAGAGACGATGGCCTCGTGGTATTATCATTGGACTGTTAATCCAGAGACCCAGATAATGTTCTGGGGACACAGGTTCGAATCCTGGCCATGGCAGATGGTGGAATTTGAATTCAATAAATACCTGAAATTAAGAACCGAATGATGACCTTGAATCCATTGTCGATTGTTGGGAAAAACCCACCTGGTTCACTAATATCCTTTAGGGAAGGAAACTGCCATCCTTACATGGTCTGGCCTACATGTGACTCCAGACCCACAGCAATGTGGTTGACTCATAACTGCCCTCTGGGCCATTTGGGATGGACAATAAATGCTGGCCTA
Organism: Rhincodon typus; assembly: GCF_021869965.1. NCBI lineage: Eukaryota > Metazoa > Chordata > Chondrichthyes > Orectolobiformes > Rhincodontidae > Rhincodon > Rhincodon typus. The sequence continues at coordinate 10,259,903 of NC_063368.1, forward strand.
GCCAGCGACGCCCTCATCCCGTGAATGAATAAAGAAAAAAAAAGTTAAATGTTTCAGTGAATAATGTTCAGAAAGTACGTGAGGTTGAAATCTTGAAAAATACTTGGGGGGAATCGTGTGGTAGATTAGATGGAGCTTGATGATGGCGATTATGTAAATAGACCTCTGGGGTGGGAAGTGTTGTCAATGTGACATCAGGGGTCATGTGTTGGAGTTCCAGTAAGATGTTGGACCCTATGTAAAAGGGGGCTTCCAGTTCTATAATGGTGGAATAATAAATATTCATTAATTGTTAGAAAGAAGTCTTGCCTGAGCTTTGTATCAACATTTGGAGAGCCTATGTGAGAATGCGATCAAACACCTCCCTCCCCTCACTGATTGTCTCCCTTTCTTTCTATTCACCCACACTTTCTTTCTTCGCCCACACACACACACACTCTCTCTTTTTTTTGTGAAGATGGGTCACACTTTTGTGTATTACCATCCTCGGGATCACTTTTGTCCCTGACTTCTCCTCCCAGTTTTCTTTCTTACCCTTTGTCCTGTAAGGAATCAAGAGCCTGGATTTTAAACAGTTACTGATTGTCTCCATCCCTCTCAGTGGTGAGCCAGCAGGATTGACTGTCTGCTTCTGTTTAGAAACTGCCCGAGTTTCATTCCATTCAAGTCACCGGAATGAGAATCAACAGGTTCTGTAACGATCTGCCCTGCTAGGTTATTAGCTGGCAAACAAGGCGACAAAATATCTATCACACATTGTTTCTTTGCATTTTTAAAACTAACCTTTTGAATACATGGTCTTTCATTTGACTGGGGCTGAAGGGCCTGTTTCCCTGCTGTATGACTCTATGACTCTACGGCAACAAGGGATGGTCAATAAAATGTCAGTACAGTCAGTGACGCCCATGTCCCATGAGTGAGTTTCTTTACCTGTGATACCAGCCGAGCCACATTTCGCCTTTAATTAATGTCAGTCCCTTTGTGGGAAACAAACAATCCTGAGGCAGGGTCTACATATCCATACATTCTTCTGTTGCCATGTAAGACAGAATTATCTGAGAATTTCCCTTGTCTGTCATTGCCTGTCAGAGCTCCCACCTACACATTAACTCTTTCTTTCACCTCTAGATTATGCTTCCAGCTGATTAAATATTTAAACACTGTTAAATGACCACAATCTCTAATCACAACCTCGCCCTCCCTATCATCAAATTCTCTCCCAGATTTTAACTATAGATACTGCATGCCTGATTGTAAACATGCAGCTGTGATCTAACACAATCCCATTTTTTGTTGTAGCAAAACCAGAAATTGCTGGCGAAACTCAACAGGTCTGGCAGCATTCTGTGGGGAAAAAGCAGAGTTAAATGTTTTTAGTCTGGTGACTCTTCATCAGAACTGAAACACTGGAGATCTGATGAAGAGTCACCTTACCTGAAAAGTTAACTCTGTTTCTGTGAGTTTCACTGGCAATTTCCAGTTTTATTTCAGATCTCCATCATCCCTTGTTTTATGTTATCACACTGGATCAAGACTACCACACACTTAACATTCTATTTCATTGTGAAGTTACAACCAGAGAAAGGAAAGAAAAGATTGCATTTATGTAGCACCAATCACAATTGCAGGATGTTCTAAGCGCTATATACATAAATAAGCACTTTACAAAGTATGATCACTGCTATAATGTAGGAGATGTCTATTTTTACACAACTGTCTCCCCCAAAAAACTCCAACATATTAATGGCCAGTCAATTTGTTTTTAGTTGAGGGGTGAGAATTGGTTGGGAGACTGAGAGAAGTTCTACTTGTAGGAATTTTGCCTTCTAGCTGATAAAGGCCTCAATTTGAAATATTGCACCTCCACCTCCCTCAAGGGTGCACATCACCAGACGAAGTTTGAAATAACTCCACAGAGGCCAGTATCCCATAAGCACGTCACCCTTTATTTGCACGTGGAAATTCCTTGACTCTGATCCAGGTTTCTCAGAGCCAGCTCTCAGAGTGAACAGAACCTCTGACATTTCTGTTTATATCTGTCAGCCAGGGCTCCCTGATTGGACCAGGTTAACAGCCCCAATCAGGGAACTCATATTCTATGAGGTCCACCTGGCTGACCTCGTTACAATCACTAGAGTTGAACCTATAAACTTTGGACTCAGAGGCACTGATTAAAAGCTGAAAACAACCAAACCGCTTTCAATAACATAGCTTTTAGGTGTCTTGAAATGGCTTTTTCTAGTCTGAGCATTTTACAGAAACACCAATTCTTGAACGGTCATTGATTCTAGACATAATGTGAGAAGATAAGGAGACACATTTCTCTGGAATATGACTGAAAGCAGCTTTGATCCCACACTTAGTCATACCCAATTGACTAAGCAGCTTTCTCAATAATACACACAGAAGAAGCTGGAAACATGCAGAAAAGAATCAGAAGTCACACGACACCAGGTTGTAGTCCAACAGGGTTATTTTAAATCACAAGCTTACGAAGCACTTCTCCTTCATCACTTAATGAAGGAGCAGTGCTCCGAAAGCTTGTGATTTCAAATAAAACATGTTAGATTATAAACTGGTGTCTTGTGACTTCTGACTTTGTCCATGCCAGTCCAACACCAGTACCTCTACATAGTGGCTTCTGTGGAAAGAGAGAGAGGGAGAGACTGACAAGGTTAACATATATAGTTTGTTGGCCTTTCTCTTTCTCGCTCTTCACAGATACTGCCAGACCTGTTCAGAACTTGCAGCACTTTCTGTTTCGATTTCAGTTTTACAGCATCCACAGTATTTCACATTAGCTTTCTCAGCACCCACTCACTGAAGACACACAATCTTCTTTCACAAGGTCTTCCTTTCTGTCTAATCTTACCTGTCCCATCTTCTTTAAACTGTGAAGAAAACCGTTTCAGCAAATCTTTTTCTTTGCTTTTTCTTGCTTCCTCCTGCACAAGGCTGGTCACATCAAAAGACAGAGTGTTAAATGGCTGCAGTTGTTAGCAATATCTGTAGAAGTAAACTCCTCCCTGTGACTGGAAAAGCTAACACACTTCATACCAATCTAATTAGCTCTGATGGTAGCTGCAATACCGCTGAGTCACAAGGTTGTGTGTTCAAGCCTTACCACAGGTCATAGGAGTGGACAATCTAGATCCGTATATGACTGCTATTTTAACAGAAATGCTGCCTTACAGAGGATACATGACACCAGAGATTGATTTAACATCACTGAAACATCCAGGAAGGCATTTATAAAATCCCTCACATCTTTCTCAATCAACCTGTTAAGAGATGCTCTTTGGAGGAGATGGGGCTTGAACCAGGCCCCTCTGGCTCAAAAGTACCACTGCACCACCAGAGCACTTTCTGAGCAGCTTTGAAACTCTCAAAAGAGACTTGGATGCATAAATGTGATGGAATGCTCCCCACTTGCCTGGATCAGTGCAGATCCAAACATTTTCATGAACTTGACACCATCTAGGACAAAGTAGCCCACTTGCTTGATACTGCATTCACCGCTATCAGCATTCCTGCCACCAACACTTAGACAGCATGGTTAAGAAAGTGTTTAGCATATTTGCCTTCATTGCTCAGACCTTTGAGAAAAGGAGTTAGGATGTTATGTTGAAGTTGTATAGGACATTGGTGAGGCCTCTTTTGGAGTAGTGTGTCCAGTTCTGGTCGCCCTGTTATAGGAAGGATATTATTAAACTGGATAGGCTTCAGAAGGGATTTACCAGGATGTTGCTGGGAATGGAAGGTCTGACTTATAAGGAGAGGCTGTATAGGCTGGGACTATTTTCACTGAAGCGTAGGAAGTTGAGACGTGACCTTATGAAGGTTTATAAAATAACGAGGAGTACAGATAAGATGAATGGCAGGTGTCTTTTCTTTAGGGTGGGGGATTTCAAGACTAGGAGGCATATTTTTATGGTGAGAGGAGAAAGATTTTAAAAAGACATGAAGGGCAATTTTTTTTAACACAGAGAGTGGTTTGTATGGAATGAACTTCCAAAGGAAGTGGTGGAATCAGGTACAGATGCAACATTTAAAATATATTTTGATAAGTACATGAATAAGAAATGTTTGGAGGGATATGGGCCAAGCACAGGTAGGTGGGACTAGTTTAGTTTGGGCTAATGTTCGGCAAGGACTAGTTGGACCAAATGATCTATTTCCATGCTGTATGACTATGACAACGCACAGTGGATAGCAGTGTGTACCATCTACAAGATGCACCATAACAACTCACCAAGACTCCTTCCAAACCTGTGACCACTATTACGTAAAAGAGCAGCAAATGCACAGGAACACCCACCACCATGCAGGATTTCCCCGTGTGCAACACATTATCTTGACTATATCACTGTTCTTGTCCACTGTCACTGGGTCAATATCCTGGGGCTCCCTTCCTAACAGTACCGTTTGTGAATCTAAGCTTCTTGGACCACAACAGTTCTAAAAGGCAGCTCGCCACCATTTTCCCCTGAATAATGAGGGATGGGCAATAAATACTGGGCTGATTCACTCATCCAGTGAATAAATAAAAAGTAAAACTGAAGCAGAAATTTTTGCAGGGCTAATGGGAAAGTGCAGGAGAGTGAGACTAATTGGATAGCTCTTTTAAAGAGCTAGCACAGACACAGAAGGGCTCAATGTGCTCCCTCTGTGCTTAATCGTTCCAAGACTTTGCTTTCTTGTGTGGCTGACTGGAGGCAGCTTGACTCCAGATTGTTGTGAGAAACAGCGATCACTGCCCAAATGTAACTGATTGACTACGGAGCATGGCGGGACTTCTTTAGGACAAGAAAGGTGCTACATAAATGCAAGATCTCCATACCAGTTAAGTTTACAAGTATATCGCCTGAAATTCCAGAAGGGGCCATTTGTGAGGGAGCTTTACAGAGACAAGACCAGATTAGCAGCTCCTTCATCACATCAGTATTTTAGTCACTCCCCAATCAGGCTTTGCTTGTTAATATTTCACTAGCCACATTGCTGTTTTCATAGAATCATAGAAGAGTTACAGAATCCTTACAGTGTGGAAGCAGGCCACTCGGCCCATCGAGTCCACACTGACCCTCCGAAGAGCACCCCATCCAGACCCACCCTTTATCCCATCCCTGCATTTCCCACCCCTGGACACTATGGGGCAACTTAGCACGGACAATCCACCCTAACCTGCACATCTTTGGACTGTGGGAGGAAACTGGAGCACCTGGTGGAAACCCACACACACACAGGGAGAATGTGCAAACTCCACACAGACAGTTGCCCTGGCGCTTTGAGGCAGCAGTGCTAACCACTGAGCCGCTGTGCTGCCCCTGGTGGTGGAAAAAATATTTTGCACAATTGTGTCTTTTTACTCTGTCACTACACATACACACAGCCAGGGGCGATTTGGGGAAAGTATAAGCACTATTGCTGGGACCCTTTGGGTGCAGTGGTAGTGTGGAGAAATTAATTAAAATAAAGAAGAAAAAGAAGAAAAACAAAATAAGGTAACGTGTACCTGATGCTACAATGCAATAAACTTCATCTTGTTTAAGACAATATCCTCTCCTCACTTGTGGTTTTCCTCTACCACTACAAACCAAGGAGCCCCCTAGAGCCAGTTAAAGAAAGAGGATGGTGGCATCACAGTACGCAACACAAGCTGGCATCACAGCCATACAGTGCAAGGCTTGTTTGGTAGATTATTACAGACATTACTAAATAAATTCTACTTTCTAAACATACCAAGTAATTCTCAGTTTATTACATTTCTAAACCATGCAATATTTTACACACTTCAATAAAAAATCATTCATGCCTTTCTGTTTTGCAGTTGTGAATTTTCTCCGATGACTTGGAATAGCAGAATGTTCAGTCACACAGACAGAAATTCCCTCTCCCCTAATATGTTATGATCCCAAATGTTTTATGGATTGCAGGCAGGGGAGAATGCCCAGTATTACCCATGATCCTGACACAAGGAGGTACATGCTGGGAAGTGAGGCTAACACACCACGGTTCTCCCTACGGATAGCAAGTTTCCACTCCATGCTTCGGAATCGAGTGAAAGGTAGTCAGTCTGCTGCTTGTACCCATGAGTTTTGTGCCCTGACTAAATTATCTGGCACCCCCTTCCCTTACAGCTTGTCTTTAAATAGTCTGAAGAGCAGACTTGGTTGGCCAGATGGAGCAGCAGACAACTGCAAAAGCTGAGGTGCGAATGTTAGGGAGGTGAAGAAAAATCAGGCTCAGTTCTCCCTTCTGTGCTGTGACCCCTGGAAGAATGTTGGCTCTCAAACAGGTCTGACCTATCTCCTGCACTTCAGCCCTCACCCCATCTTTTCCCTCCCACACAAGTGAAACGGTTTCCCTTGTCCTTACTTACCATCCCAGCAGCATCCACATCCAGATCATCAGCCGACATTTCCGCCACTTCCAGTGGGATGCCACCACCAGACATATATTCCCCTCCCCTCCCATGCCCACCTTCCGCAGGGACTGTTCCCTCTGGGACACCCTGGTCCACTCTTCCTTCACTCCAAACACCCCCACAGCCCCACGGCACCTTCCCTTGCAACTGCTGAAGATGTAACACCTTCCCATTTTCCTTCTTCCTCAGTATCCAAGGGCCCAAACATATCTTCCAGGTGAAGCAACACTTTACCTGCACTTCGCAGAATCTAGTCTACTGCATTCACTGCTCACAATGTGGTCTCCTCTGCATTGGGGAAACAAGGCAAAAACTGGGTGACTGCTTCACAAAACATCTCCATTCTGCCTGCAAAAATGACCCTGAGCATCCAGTTACCTGCCACTTTAACACACCACCCTGTTCCCTGGCCAACATCTCTGTCTCAGGCTCGCTGCAGTGTTCCAGTGAAGCTCAGCACAAGCTGGAAGAAGACCTCATTTTCCACTTGGGGACCCTGCAGCCCTCTGGACTCAATATCAAGTTCAATAATTTTAGGGCGTGTGCTCTCCCACGTTCTAGCCCCTTATTCCACACACAGATCTTGTTATCACACAGCCTGCTATTACACACTACCTATTGTTAGCCACTAACATTCTCCATTAACAGCTATTCATTCTCCTAGCCAGATCTTTATCCACTCCTTAGCCTGTCCAACTGCTCTTCTTTCTCTTTGCGCTCTATCTCTACCTATTGTTTACTCCTTACCCCCTCCCTCCATCCTATCTTCTGCATCTAAACCAACATTTTCCTAGCTACTATCTGTTCTGAGGAAGGGTCACTGGACCCAAAATGTTAACTCTGATTTCTGTTCACAGATACTGCCAGGTCTGCTGAACTTTTCCAGCAACTTCTGTTTTTATTCCTGGAGGAACATGCTGTGTGTGCAGTGCCAAAGGGTGAGGGAAGAACCAGACTCAGCTGTGATTCTACCCTCTAGGGCCTAAAGCTCACAGTGTGGGCTCCCCATGCAAAAGACAAGTTGGGTGAGATGCTTAAGCTGTTGAGTTTCACCCAAGTTGTAAGGATTATGGTGACACAGTGGCACTACTGCCTCAGAGCGCCACAGACTCAGGTTTGATTCCAGCCTTGGGTAACTGTCTGTGTGCAGTTTGCACAGTCTCCCTGTGGGGAGTGCTCCAGTTTCCTCCCACAATCCAAAGATGTGCAGGTTAGGGTGGATTGTCCATGCTAAATTGCCCATAGTGTTCAGGGATGTGCAGGCTAGGTGGGTTAGCCATGGGAAAAGCAGGGTTACAGAGATAGGATGGGTCTGGGTGGGATGCTGTTCAGAGGGTCAGTGCAGACTCAATGGGTTGAATGGCCTGCTTCCACACTGTAGGGATTCTATGATAAATGAACACCATTGGTGCTTACCTCACCATCATGCCTTGTGTATGTACCGAAGAACTAGGAGCAAGAGTAGCCTGCACCGCCATTTAATACAATCATTGCTGATCTGACCTTGTGCCTCATCTCCACTTTCCTGTGTATCCTCTTTAACCATTTAACTCATTACTATCTATCGCCCCTTAAATTTGTTCAGTGTAAATAACAGTATTACATGGCCTCTATTAGATTAGCTTCCTAAAAAAAAGTTTAGATTTGTTACACTGAATTCAAATATCATCTACCATGGTGGGATTTGAAACCATGTCCCTAGAATATTAACACAAGATATTCTAGATTACAAGCTCTGTGACATTACCACTACATCACCCCCAACTCAAAGTGGCCTGTGGTAAATCTAAAGGAGATCTTGTGGTGTTTGGCCCACATTGCCCTAAACTTTTCCTATTCATGTACCTGTCCAAATGTCTTTTAAATGTTGTAACTCTACCTCCGTCTATGACTTCCTCTGGCAGCTCATTCCACATACAAATCACTTGCGTGAAAAAATTATCCATCAGGTCCCTTTTAAATCTTTCTCCTCTCATCTTAAAAATATGCCCTCTCGTCTTGAAATCCCCCACCATAGGCAATAGACACTTGCCATTCACCTTGTCTATACCCTTCATGGTTTTATAAATCTCTGTAAGGTCATCCCACAGCCCCCTATGCTCCAGGAAAAAGTGTCAGCCTATCCACCCTCTCATTATAACTCAAACCTTTCATTCCTGGCAAAATCCTGTTAAATCTTTCTTTCGTTGTTTACAGTAAATATAATAGTAACTATACCCAGTCAGCCCACACTTGCTGAACTCACAGCACCATATCCAATATTAGCTGCAATTTCACAGTTGGACAAGAGTTGGTGGATAATCCTTGGTGTGAGAAGAATTGCACTGATAACAAATCTAGGCTTGTCACTCAGACTCCGTGTGGCACTCGTACATGTATTGGAACTAGATATATTAATGTACAGGGCCCTAGTATGTACAGATAGAAAGAGCGTGTAGGCGTGGCATGGTGGCTCAGTGACTAGCATTGCTGCCTCACAGCACCAGGGACCCAGGCTTGATTCCACCCTCAGGAGACTTTCTCCCTTTGGCTGCATGGGTTTCCTCTGGGTGCTCCAAATTCCTCTCACAGTCCAAAGGTTAGGTGGACTAGCCATGGAACATGCAGGCGTGGGTCTACTTGAAATGTTGTTTGGAGGGTTGATGTGGAGTCGATGGGCTAAATGGCCTGCTTCCACACTGTAGGGATTCTATGCACTGCACCTGTATTAACTCAACAAAACAGGTGACAGCTATTTTCTGCTTTAGTTCTCAGGCAAAGCCAGAGCTCTTGTGGTGCAGTGGTAGTGTCCCTAACTCTAAGGTAGGAGGTCTGGGTTCAGGTCCCACCTGCTCCAGTGATGCATTGTAAAGTCTCTGAAATGGTTGATCAAAAAAGAACATGAGTTCTTTCAGTGGAGTGGTAGTATCCTTACATCTAGCCCAGATTCAAGCCCTACCTGCTCCAGAGATGTGCAATAGCATCTCTGAATTCAGAAAATATCTGAGGGCAATACCTTCACTAATGAGAACCAACCTGCCTGGTGTAAAATTTAAACAAAGGCTGGTAGTTACCTATCAATCATCACAAATTGATGCATTTGTCTTGGCAATGCATCTACCCGTAGTACATTAGCTCACGAATCAGCACTCTCCCCTCAAACAGAATAAAGCCAGTTTTCGCCTCAAATTGATATCATTGCAAAATATTGTGACAAGTTCAAGGGAAAAAGCTTTGAGAAAATATTTCTTTACAATGATACTCAAATTCTTTACAACCAACTGATTCTATTGCTGTTGGAGAAATGCAGCAGCAGCAGTGGAGAAAGAGGAGAGAAATAGTATTGCATCAGTATGGCCTTTCTTTGATGACTTGCTGAGTTTCTCCAGCACTTTAGGACTATGTCAGTTATACTGCAACGTCAGTAAAATATATAGATTTATACTCAATATTGTGAGCCAAGTTAACAATTGAAATATTATTTTCCACGCTGGAGCTAGTTAAAATTCCAGTTGTGTCTTCCAGATAGCTGTTTGCATGGTAACTTTTACTCCAACTGAAGAAAAACGTTAGCAGTGTGACTGCATGTGAATCAGCTGACTGTGGGGTGGTTTGTTCTCTGTGTTTACGTGTATTTTTACATCAGGTTGCGGATATAAACTTCACACTACACATTGCTCCAAATAAATTCAAACACCACACTCTTACACCTTCTTCTCCTAGCCCCTAACTGTTCCACTTATGAACTATCCTTCCTTAAGTCCCTCCCCCAATTTAACTTTCAACCCTTTTAAAAATCCAAAATTTAGTACAGCAATTACCACTTCCATTTCTGGTCAGGTTTTATGCTTAATGTGGTTAATATCACTATGCATGGACACTACCTCCCATTCTAGACTTTTAAAATCTGTTGGTAACGAGGGCCGAAAGTTTGTAGCTTTAAAGGTAACTTTGTTAAAGTAATGGATTAACAAGCATGCGAGGGATAGCTAGAAGTGAACCTAGGCAGTTTTTGCAGTGGGATGGAATTGTATTCTAATCACTCTACTTTCTGACATTGGAGCGGGGGCTGGAATGAATGGGGTGGGGGGTGGGGAGGTGAAGACATTAGGATTGGACAAATTAAATCGTCCCAGTAGTGTTGGCCTCTCAACGTACACATGGTGCCTGTGAAACGCTGACTCCCACGTTTTAAACCAAGTTTAGCCCTACAGCTATTTTCAATATTCAAATCCAATAAAACGAACTTGCAAGCAAATAGTAGCACAAGTTTACGTTAAGGTAATTATTAACATTGCACAAAATAAGTTTTAGCATCATATTTTTGTTACAGTTAGATTTTGTATACTCTTCTTTCATGGGATTTGAGTTTCACTGAGACAGCTGGTATTTGCCCATCCTCAATTGTCTTTGACTGGAGTGTCTCGGTCAACTATTTAAGTTACAACTAGTTGAGAGTGAACCAAATTGCTGTGGGCCTGGCTTCACTCATAGGCCAGGCTACCGTCTTTCTGCTGTCAGGGAACCACAGGGGTTTTTTACAAAAATTGATACTAGCTATTATGGTCACCTTCAGGTGCACAGTTCTCTGAAAGTGGAGTGCCAGGTAGACAAGGCAGTGAAGAAGGCTTTTGGCACACTGGCCTTCCATCAGTCAGGGCATTGAGTATAGAAGTTGGGATGCTATGTTGCAGTTGTACAGGACTTTGGTGATGCCGCACTTGGAGTATTGTGTTCAGTTTCAGTCACCATTCTACAGGAAGGATGTTATTAAACTGGAAAGAGTGCAGGAGACTTTTACAAGGATGTTGGCAGGACTCAAGGAGTTGTGTTATAGGGAGAGGTTGGACAAGCTAGGACTTTTTTCTTAACAGCATAGGAGACTCCAGAAGGATCTCACAGAAGTGTATAATCATGAGAGGGCATGGATAGGGCAAATGCAATAAGTCTTTGTCCCAGGGTTTGGGAATCAAGGACTAGAAGTTTAAAGTAAGAGGGGAAAGAATACATGGGGACGTTAAGAGCAACTTTTTTTATACAAGAGGAGGTACGCATATGCGATGAGTTGCCAGAAGTGGTTGAGGTGGGTACTTTAATAACGTTTAAAAGACATTTGGACATATACATCAATAGCAAAGGTTGAGAAGGATTTGGGCCAAGTGCAGGGAAATGGGGTTAGCATGAATTGAAATTTTTGTTGGCATGCATCAGTTTGGGCCAAAGGGCCTGTCTCCGTTCTGTAGGCCTCTACGACCATGACTATGACTAGTTTTAATATTTCAGATTTGTGCCCAGAGCATTAGACTGGGTCTTTGGATCACCAGCCCCTCACTTATTTCGCAATCTAAAAGGGACTCGTATAGATGTCTTTAGAAAGTCCAAAATCAGTCCATAACTACAGTAAATCCGCTGCATCGGTGAGTCCATGACTCAATTTTTGATGCAGATAGGCAAATTCTTAAGTAGCAACAAAATTCAACATCTGTGGGCAAACATGCAATTTTTAAACAAGCTCCACACTCACGAATTTCCTTATTTGCTGGGGATTCTGAATGGAGAAGCACACAAAATAATGGCACATATTTAAATTTAAAAACAAAATTCTATAAATCCAAAATAGTTGCTTGATACCTGAAGTCAGGCTGACATCATCTGTGGAGAGAGACAGATCTAAAGTTCGGAGTCCAACATGACTATTTGTCAGACTTGAAACAGCTTTTATTCTGTTGACTAATTGGAACAGAAGGGGTGGTCTCCCAGAGCAAAAAGCAAGGGGAGTACAAACAGTAGTAGAGGATAGATACAACTTACGAATAAGTGTTAATAGCAGAAAATAGGTTAGCTCAGTTGAGAGCAAACCCATGCAGATAATACATGGTGGTGGAGTGATCAAAACAAGGATAGCATTCATGGTCTGAAGTTGTTGGGCTTAAATGTTGCTATCGTTTACCTATCCTTGCTCTTTAGAACAGCTTGGTGCTGTAAAAATGAGCCTAACCTCCCATTTCAATACACTATCTTGCTCACATTTCCAGCCAAGACCTACTGCAATATACCAGCGAAGCTCCACAAGCTGGAAGAACAGCTCCTCATTTTTCACTTATGCAAGTTACCACCTGCAGGACTCAACATTGAAGTGTCATATTTGACTCAAAATATTAATGGTTTCGTTCGTAATAAATGGTGCCAGACAGTTTCTCCAGTATTCAAAATACTTGGTTTTTACTTATCAAAACCCCATGTTGACTGTACATTTCTAAGTCAGGTATCCTGTGTCTCAGAGTTGATTCTAATTGGCCAAACAATGAAGTCGGAGTGACTGGATTAGAATTATTTGCACAACTCTTTTGCAATTCTTAAGCAATGATACAATGATTGCAGAACTCCTGTTCTCTGGTGCATCACCTGTATCTAGCAAGGATTTTCAGTTCCCTTTAACTTCTCGGGATACAATCTTTCCAGTTTCTTCAAGGCTGTCACTTCTGCTAGTCCTTCCTCTTGCATAATGCATATTGTATTTAATATGTAACTTGTACATCTGATAGACCCTACTCTTTCCTTATCTTCATGCTCTTAAGATATTCAAAATGCTTATTTTCCCTCGATCTTGCCTCCCAATACATTCTCAACCCTTCATACTTTCCTTTTGTATTTTACTCCTGTACTTTATTTCAAGCTTTCTACAGTATACATTTCTAGGACTGCCATAAGCTTTCCATTTTAGCACACTTCTAGAGAACCAGGGAACTGATTGAACTAGATGGCACCAGAACAGTAGGTAGTGTTTGGGCTGGTTGGAGTTTGTCCATGCCAGGCTGGTGGCATTATTCTCTCTACGTACTTTGTCTTTTCTTCAACTTAAAGGCTGGAACGGTTTTGGCAGAGTGGTGGCTGCAGTGCTAGTGGCATGGACCAGGACTCCTGGCAGCAACAGTGCCCAGACCCTGGACTACTGGCAGCAGTAGGCCCAGATAGGACTCTTGGTGGTGAAAACAGCAGAGCCAGGGTCTCCTAAGTATTAGCGTCATTGTTGCTGTTCACGGAGAAGTCTCCTTGAGCACAGAACACTTTGCAGCGCTTGGAGACTCCAATTTTAACAGAAGCTGAACTCTTAAGTAATTTTAAGTGGGTGCATCTATACCGATTTGCGAAGGTAGTTGAAAAGAATACAGGGGTCACACAACAGAAGCTATGGCAAGAAAATTACTAATTGCGGGGGGTGGGGGCTACTGTAAGATGATACAGAAGTTATGTAATGTAATTATTTTAAATAGTGTACAAATAATATTATTAATGAAGATATTTTTTCCATTATTCAAATCAAGTTTTTTTGAAAAAGTAAACAGATATGGAACACAAACTTTTAGCCTGAACCTGAAGGAAAACTTGATGACAAAGGTGCAACTACTGAACAGGCTACACATCCTCAAGGAGGAGTGTCAATCTAATAAGCTCAAAATTATGAAGGGGGTTGATAGAATGCAAAGAAAACAGAACAAATGGATCACGTATAGAGATAGTAGGAACTGCAGATGCTGGAGAATCCGAGACTAGGTGAAGAGCTGGATGAACACAGCAGGCTAAGCAGCATCATAGGAGCAGAAAGGCTGACGTTTCGGGCCTAGACCCTTCATCAGCTTTCCACTTTGCATCAGTGCTGCTTAAATGAAGAGGCTGTACAAACTGTCATGACCCTTTTGAAAATAATATGTTGCTGCATTATTTGATCCCCACTCCAAGTAACAATTCTACACTGCTGTGAACCCTATACAATCGGCAGTGTCTAATTTACCTAAATTACTACAGTACCAGAAAATAAGTTCATCATACAGTGAAATTTGAGCTGCAGAAGAGATGTCAAATTTTACATGCTGCAGCATGAAGTGAAAACACTAAGCAGTAGAGATTAGAGGCCATTCTTCACTTTCCCCATAGTGCCACCCCAGGTACACAGGTAGGACAAATCCCCAGTAAAATTAGTTAAAAAGTAAACTTTGACAATATGCTTCAAAAGAGCAGAGACCCTTCTGCTTAATGGTGAAACAAAAAATGCAATAAAGATGAATAAATTCCAAGTCAACTGTTGCAAAAGAGGTGTCATAACCTGGTGATTTAAAGCTTTTCTAAGTATGCAGCCAGAACCTCCTGACTGTGGTACTTTGCCCTGACAATACAAAAGGAATCCAGATGGATCAGGTTTGCAGAGATTTCTGGATGAACTGAACCCTGTTCACCTGGAACTGGGCTTTGGCCCCCAAATACCAGACCCTGCCTTAGGATCCAGAGCCCCAAAATCTGGCCTCCCTACTTGCTCTTCAAATCAACATGTAGAAGTTTCCTGCATCGGCTGTTGCTACACGCTTTCCAGTTCCTCACTTCTGTTTGTTGCTTGGATATGCCTTGGAAAATTATCCTACGTTCTGGTGGTGGTGATCCTCAGTGGAGAGCTCTCCAGATGGGGATTCTTCCTTTTTTAATCAGGAATCTGGGATAGTTTTGGATGCAGCAGCCCCATGCAATAAAGTTAGTTCCCTGGCACCGGTGAGCATAATGTTTTTGTGGCCTGTGGGAAAAGGTTTTCCACATTTAAGTTAAGCTGCTCGCATTTGTAGCCTTTTTAAAAGGATTTTTGCTGCACTTTAGCCTCATGCTCCTAATTTATGGCACCCTGTGCAGTGTGAGCAGTTTGGAGGGTCTCTGTGTAGGCCTGGCCAAAGTGGCCATCAACAGGTTCAGGCAGCAGGCCATGGTACTTGACTGTCTGCGCTTTATATTGACAGCTTTAAAAAAACCTTTAGAGACCAGTGGGCATTGCCAGCTTGGGTGTATCACTGCCCTGGATGACAGTTTGATTTGATTTTGATAATTCTTTGTAAACCGATTGTTTTAGTGCCCCAGTAGGGGTTGTTTCACTCGAGTGTCTGGAAACATACATAAAAAACAACAGGCAAGCTCCAAACCTCCAATTACACACAAACCCAGGTTCCACAAGATCAAAAACCAGTCCAACACTGCCCAATTCAGGGATCTTCAATTAATAGTTTTAAACCACAGTAATGGAGTTTGATTTTAGGTTAACAGACTTACAAAAATTAATAGAGACAAGAAATTCCTGACTTTAATGCAATTTGAAGAAATAGGCAACTACATAATTTTCACCACTTTTTAAATTTTTATACAGAAATAGTACAATAAACTCACTGTATCTGCCACTGCTGGAATTAGCAAGTTGGGGCAGAAGATCAAAGTTAGTAAGTTATGGCAGCTTTAAAACAGGAGAAACTTGTAGTTGAGCCAATGGACAATTTCAATTAAGTTTTGGAAATGGACAGAGAACGTGTGAGTCGCACTAGAAAATTTCTAGGAAAACCTTCCAACATAAGCACAAAGTTTGGCTGATTCCATTTGTTTAGAGAACCTGAGTTTTAATTCGTGGTCAGGAAAGTGGAATGGGACTCCAACAGCAGTACAGGATTTCAACTTTAGTGGGTATCAGTCCGTAGGGTTACACAATTTTCAGCATTAACTAGGCACATTTCAAAGAGAAACCATTATTTGTTACTTCTGGACAACCCACACACAAATCATATTTTGATTTTAAAATATTCCATTAAGGGCAATGACTTATGACAACAGTAAGGTAGTTCACACCATCTCAAGTTGCTAATTAGAATTCTAAGAAACACTCATGAATTACAATATGGATGGTCACACAACAGAAGCAGTATTTGCAACTGTCATTTGTAAAGAGGAGCAATGACAGGCCTGTCAAGTAACTTAAACAGGATAAAACCCGAAGACTGCATTGCAAGAATTAATACATTTCCAGCAATGTCTACAGTGCACTTGCTTGAATGCACCTTTCCAGAACTTTTTCTGAAATGGAGTTTGCTCCAAAACGCCGATGGAATATTATTGGTCATGTGTCTGCAATGACCCAGCTATCATCCTTCAAACAAAGGCAGTGCTTCACATTAAATTTACCCATTCCTTCAGCCTCTAACACAAGGTAGAATTTCTAGCAATTCAAAATTTCATGAAGGTATCATTTTTTCTGAAACTATTCAGTGGGGGAAAGGATGAGTAATTTGCTGGTCTTTCCATTCACTCAAGCTTGATGAAATGAGACAAAAAGAGTTGGTGGTGGCAAGGGGGAGAAACTAAACAGCTGTCAAGCTTCCCTAAATATTTTCTCCCCTCCAAGTATAACAGCCCACTGCTGTTCAACAACATAATTTGGACTTTGGAATTGGAATCATGTCAAGTGAGGGATGGGCATAAACCTTCTGCCTCACTATTCATGCACAATATTGCTTTTCTTCTATTTCCTTCACATTTAGTTTAGAATAATTCATCAATTCATACAAAAGAGACAGACTTGTGTCAAAATTTATAAATGGAAAACCAAGTCAGTGCATAAAAGGTCCCTGCAGAGCATTGACATATTGCCTTCTAATGGCATTAAACACTTCCAAATGACCTTTTAAGTCACAATAGACCACTATCTGGGCAGAATTCAGTTGAATTGCGGCCCCCAAAAGGACTAACTTGAAACTTCATGGTCAAAGGAATAATTATACACCAAATATGGCTTTGTTCTTTGGCATTCACTGCTTTTCTTCATTGAAGAGAAGACAGCCTCCATTCAGCTAGAATCCACAATTATTCCCAGCTATGAAGAGTCCTGCTACAAAGTCCTTCATGGTCTACACAGTGAAAGATAAGCCAGTAGTTTCAATGGACTGCTCATCTGTTTTTTTTTTTGAGTCTTCATTGAGGTGTTCCACTGGGACTGAAAGATATCAAATCCTGAAGAGGCACTTGAAGTGGAAGCATATGTCTGTCTCCTGTCCCAACCATTGTTTCAAAGGGGCTCATACAATTTTCTGCAGGTTGCTTAAAAAAATACAGAAGAATGGTTAAACTTTGATCAACTTACATTCATTAAATAAGTTTAAAAACATGTTCAAAGTTGGATGACTAAAGAAGTTCATGACCTTAAAGTTTTAAAAGTAAATGAGATTTGCGGTCGAAATCAAATTGTAGGAATAATACATATGGAGCACAAAGACAGCCACCAGAAAAATCAAACTCCGAATACAAAAGTGAAAATCTTGCCATGTAAGAGGTAAAATATAACCACCTCCATTTCAAAAACGCACTTGGGAGAATCCCATTCAGATACCGAGCGAATGGTGAGAATTCTCAGTAACATCTTCCAGGCTCAGGTTCAAAACAGTAACCTGGACAAGTTACTCAATCACACAATGGTCGCCAAGGCACTCTGCACAGCCAAAAAAAAAAGGACGACAACTAATGATGGGAGGAACGTTAACAGTATGTTAGAGGGCAGATGAATATTCAGGCCTTGGAGCTTCTTCTGCCACTCAACTAGGTCGTGGCTGATCTGTATCTTAATTCCATTTATCCACCTTGGTTCAATAACCCTCCAAATCCTAATCTCAATAAAATCTATCCCTCCTTTCTCTGGATTCCTCTACCAGAGGATATATTTTATTTCCAGGAGAATAGAACTCCAGACTAAAACTGACCTCTTAATAGAAATGGGCCAAAAAGAGGAAAGAGAATGAAGTCAGACATAATGCTGAATATTGCAGAGCTGTAGCGAATAAAAGGAGTAATCCATGGCTGCAAGTCAAAGGAAATTCTGGAAAGCAAAGGGATCAAATATGGAATAGTGGGGAGAAATATGTATTGTTTAAGGATGAATATGTACAGGCTAAGTTACGATAAATGAGAATTTAAGTGAAAATTATCTATGCACCAACAATACTTCACGGCAAGATTATAGTTTTAAAGAGGGAAGAGCTTTCAAAGGATGGAAAATAGCAACAATCCAGGCCAGACTTGTACTTGATAACTTATCACAACTGACTTGTAGAGGTGTGAAAGTAAAAATCACTGCAGACATTTTCTTACCACATTATGGAGAACAGCTCCTGCAACCAACAGGTCATTAACTGAACCAAATGATGGAGTTTGCGTGACTGAAATCGAAGTGGGAGTCACAGCTAAGGAAGAGGACAAAGTAAACAAAAAATCAGGAGCAATATAAACCAAAGATAAATACCTTGCAAGTCCTGCCTCCTAGCGGGTACAGATAAAATGTGCCCCTGACAGCAATAGTACTCAGTCTATTAGATTAATGGCATTTATTTTGTCATCAATTGGAGCCGTAGTAGGTTTTTGCTTGTCTGCTTGTTAGACAAAAGGACCATCTGGAGAGATGAATTTGCACATTAGACAGTAGCTGAATTCTGTACAAACTTGAGTCATTATGACAAAATGAGTCATTAAGCTCTTTGCAACTTAAAGTTAAATATTAAAATCCATTCTGGTTAATCAATCACAATCCCTTCGCTACCTTACACCATGAAGTACTTGGTTGAACAATCACCTAAGACGACAATCAGAACTGGCTACGTGTCATTGAGCCTAATGTTGCAAAAGAGCTAAATTAAAGCTAATGAAATAGATCTGACAAGTTCACTGAAGCACAGCAGGTTAATGAACTTAGATATTGAGAGGTCAATGTTCACATCAGCCAGTGCAGAAAAAAGTTCATGTTTCTTTCAACAGAGAAGTCACTACAACATTGCATTAGGATTTAAGTAGCATGTAAGTACTGGCAGTATAAAAGAAATGAAAAACTCAAATTTTAAGACAAACTCAAGTGAATTAAAAGATCGCAAAAGATAGTTTCAATTGTCACTACATAAGTTCTTCCGGATATTGTCTAGGTCCAACCATCTTTAAAATGCTTCAACAACCTTTTATCAAAAAAATCAAAGATACTTACTGACGATTGCGTTTAGTCCCATTCGCAAATCCTCTGATACTGAATCAGTAAGAGCCACTATGTAGCAAGACAGACAGCATTCATACTTGGGCTGATCAGTGGTAAACGACAATCATGTCAGACAATGATAGCCTCCAATGACAACATTTAACTATCCTCTTTTGGCATTACCATTTCTGAAATCCATTGTCAGTAACTTTCTGGGAGGGTCACCACTGACCAGAAACTTAACTAACCTCGTAATACAATACTCTGGCCCCAGGAATAAGTGACCGACTGAAAACTCTGCACAAGTCAGCAACGTGATGGAACTCACCACTTGTGCAGTGCAGTTTCAGCACGAAATTCAACATCATCCAGAGCAAGGAGTTGCTTAACCATTACCCTGTCCAGTACCTTATATACCACATGGAGAAGTGATGGTGTGGTGGTAATGTCACTGGACTAGTAACTCAGAACCCCAGGTTAATATTCTGGGGACATGGGTTTGAATTTCACCTTGGCAGATAATGCAATTTCAATTCAGTTAAAAACCGAGTGTAATGGTGACCATGTAACAGGGTTCACTGTCATTAATCCCATCCAATTTACTAACATCCTTAACATCTGGTTAACATGTAACTCTACATCCAAAGCAATGTGGTTGTTTCTCAACTGCCTGACAGGCATTAAATGTTGGTCTAGACACTATAGTCAATTGAACAAAAATTCACTCCCTTCATTGGCTGCAAAGCATACCATCTACAAGATTCAGGTGACTTTTAAAAAGCATGTCCACACAGCAGCAAGGTCCTGATGGCAGAAAACAACCTAGAATAAAAGGTCATTCACATCAGAACAGAGAAACTACTATGCAGGTATATCACTCTTACACACCAATGACTCAAGCACCTTCAACAGTACAACCAATGAAGTTGATGAATGTAACCTGCCAACTCACCAGAGAACCCAACACCAGGGTGCAGAGGGATCTTCTAGTAAAGCAGAACAGATACATCCTGAAAGGTGGATCTAAGGAGTGTGTTTGTTTCTAAAAACACTGTGCCAAGCCTTGAACAGCACCTTCGAAACCTAACAACTCTACTACCTAGAAGGACAGGGGAAGCAAATGCATAGGAATACCACCTATAAACTCCAAGTAACACACCAGCTCGACTAGGAATTATATTCGCCATTCCTTCACTGTCACTGGGTCAAAACCCAGAAATCCCTGGTGCACTTTCACCAAATGGACTGCAGTAGCTCAAGGTGGTTCACAACTATCTTTAACTAGGAATTAGGGATGAAGTCAAATACCAGACTTCCCAAAATTCTATGAACAAAAGGTACAAACAAACAACTGGTATTTCAAACTGTTCCATATCATCTTTAGAAAACTGAAGACAGTTAGGTCTGCTCTGTTAAGAACCAACTGATCAAGGGACAAATGTTGCAGTTTGATCTTATTCAAAAATGGTACAACCAAGTTATCTGGGTCATATACTTTGAAGGTGCACCAGGGCCTGCCAAGGTCTAACAAGACTACATTACTTCCTTTACTTAGATTAAAAGCTGTATAATGGCATTCAGTTGCTAAGCACAATTACCAGAGTTGAATGAAGACCATGAAGGTGTCATAGTTCAAGCAATCCAAGCTAGTGAAGCAGGTCCTCAGAGGCTTTCAGCAAACAAATTAGTTTCCACAAAAGTCCAAGGTGGATGTGAACTGGGCAGAACTTGTTGGCTATGGCACCTCATCTACCAATTGAAGATACTGAAACTAGAGCCGCTCATGAGTAATTGCACAGTACCTGAGAGCATCCACAACTAAAGTATGGACAGTTAATATTTTTGGTTCTGACTTTACTATGGACTACAGATAAATGGAAATATAAACTAAAAAAAAAGTAAGTCTGGAATGCTTTACTGCAGAGAAAGTTACTTTGTTTTAAAAAAGGAAGCAAAAACGGTGGAACTATATGGTGTCCCTTTGCTGGAACTGGATTTGCTATCTTGCCCCCTTAGACCCATTTGCCAGCATTTGGCCCATATCACTCTAAACCCTTCCTATTCATATATCCACCCAAATGCTTTTTAAATGTTGTAATTGCAACACACTCCTCCACTTTCTTTGACAGTTCATTCCATGCACACACACCACCCTCTGTGTGGAAAATGTTGCCCCTCAAGTCCCTTTTAAATCTTTTCCCTCTCACCTTGAATCTATGCCCCCTAGTTTTGGACTCCCCCACCTGGGGAGAAGATCTTGTCTGCTTACCCTATCCATGACCCTCATGATTTTATAAACCTCTAAAAAGTCACCCCCCTCAGCCTCTGATACTCCAGGGAAAATAGCCCCAGTCCATTCAACTTCTCCTTATAGCTCAAAACCTCCAACCCTGGCAACATCCTTGTAAATCTTTTCTGAACCCTTTCAAGTTTCACAACATTCTTCCTATAGTAGGGAGACCAGAATTACACACAGTATTACAAAAGTGGCCTAACCAATGTCCCGTATAGCTGCAATATGACCTCCCAACTCCTATTCTCAATGCACTGACCAATAAAGGCAAGCATACCTAACACCTTCTTCACTATCCTATCTACCTGAGACTCCACTTTCAAGGGACTATCAATCTGCACTCCAAGATCTTTGTTCAGCAACACTCCCCAGAACCTTACCATTAAGTAGATAAAGTCCTGCCCTAATTTACCTCTCCAAAATGCAGCACCTCACATTTACCTAAATTAAACTACATATGGCTCTCAGCCCATCCGATCAAGATGCCATTGTACTCTGAGGTAACCTTCTTCGCTGTCCACTACACCTCCAATTTTGAGGTCATCTGCAAACTTACTAGCCCTATGTTGTGTTCACATCCAAATCATTTATATAAATGACAAAAAGCAGTGGACCCAGCTCCAATCCTTGTGGCACATCACTGGTCACAGGACTCCAGTCTGAAAAGTAACTCCCAACCACCACCTTCTGTGTTCTACCTTTGAGCCAATCCTGTATTCAAATTGTGAATGATGTGTTTTGGGATTTAAAGGGGGTGTTGCTTTGATTTGTAGAGCCTGTTTTGCTATGTTAGAGAATAAGCTTTTTCATCATAAGTTTTTGTTTATAGTTCAATGATGAAATCTGCACAAACTTCTATTATCTCAGAAAGCAGTCAGTCATTATACATCCAAGGGATCAAGTTGGTCACACATCATGTGTCGTATTGGAATTTCAAATAAATGTTGAAATATTAATCTCAGAAGACAGATTCTGCAAAATATTTTGTCCTATCAGTTCTAGCTAGATTTGAATTGAAATCAGATGCACGAGGATAATTTGTTCTTATTTTCACAAATTAGTTCAGAAACAAAGTACATATCAGGTAAACAAGATAATCTTCACAAGCTAATTTGAAAAATCTAGGGAAGTTCCAGGGACAAGGTATGCTGCATAGGATAAAACGTAACAGTTGCAAATATGTACTTACGAGTTTACTGCTCAAATAGTTAAGTTATGGTATCGACAGGTCAGGACAATTGCAGTTTTCAGGGCAAGTGAAGTCTAAATTTCACTTCATAAAGTATGCTGTATAATAAATGTGCATTGGACAACTTCCTAAACATGATGCTCAAATTAGTTCAACAGACAAAACAGATTTTACTAATATCATTCTAACTTTTTCTCCATTTAAAGACCAATTCCCAAGTCAGTTTATGCATATTAGGAGTGAGAGGGTAGTTAGGAAAAGGGGAAGTCCACTCATTGCTGGGATCTCTATTGCTTTGGGAAGTTGGATGGAGAAATGGCAGAGTTTTCCAGCAGATTATGCAACAATTTCACTTACCTAAAATGTTGGTCTGTTGAAGCACCTCTTGTGGAATTGATTGGGCACCAGTTGAAGATTGCTGACTCACTGGACTCTTCATTTCCACATCATCATAACCCAGTGGAGATGACGAAAACGCTGATCTTCCATTATAGTATGGGGAATTTTTGGTGCAAATGGATGTAGCATCACATCCATCATGGAATGGAGATTTCAGCACCTGTGGTAGGTTGGAGACAGAGCTTCTGGGCTGGAGATACTTTGCAAAGTCTAATGAAGTATTCACCTAGGGAACACAAAAATACTTGAATCTTCCTTAAATAATTAACCCCTCCCAGACACTGGGAAGCCTCCATAACTAGTATTATTAAGAACAGACTATGGTAACAAAAGCTGCATGAAGTGGCTCCATTTCCATCCCTTTTCTGAAAGTAGAGAATGATTTTACCTAACCAAAACCATGAAGTTCAGGCTCTCAAAGTAACATACCCTTGCTCATCAAGATTAAAGATATGGCCAAACGTCTGCACACAATGTTCATATTCAAACCTGGTTCCCATGTCCCTCTTCCAGGCTGACTCTGATGTAATTAGCAATCAATTTTCCTGGTTCAATAGCTAACTGTGGCTAATTATTCCATGCCCTGACAGGACATTTTCCATTCAGCAAAAGACTGTTTACCTTCTATATCAACTCTTGGTAACCTCAACCAAGGGAAGAGCAACTTATTTCCAGCCCTCTAATGCCAAATTTTCAGTAAGTGGCACTGTGCAGATCCTCCATAAATCCATTCAGTTAGTAGAGTTGATCATCTTTGAGACTGGATTATAATGCGAAAATTTCAAGCTTAGTCAAGAAATAGTCAAGAGATTGATCTTACCTCATCATGTCCCTTCTGGAGAAGAGTGTCTTGTCCTGTGCTGAAGGAGAGGAAACACTTATTAGAAATCACACAAGGGGAGAAATTATGCATGCATTGAACAGGTGGCACGTTTACTCCTTAAGCAGATTTCTTTTCTTAATTTTCAAATACTTTAAACTGCTGGGTTCTCTCCACACAGCAGATAAGTTGAGAGATGTAAAGACAATTCTGCTCTCTGCTCTCAGGACAGCATTTAAAATAAGTGCTATTACACATGCATCAGAGCATCTCAACCCAAAATTAATGTTAAAAATTTAAGGAATCTAATATTAGACTTGGAAACAATATGATAACTATAACCTAATAGGTCAATTTACAAGGCTGAAACAAACTGACAAAGTTCGTATATTTGGATATCCAAGCCACAAAATGCATCTGTCACCCATTAATGTAGTGGAGGGTTTTTGGTAACAAGTTAATTTCTTTGGGCATCATTGACCAAGACTAACCAGGCCAAAATATTCCCTTACCATCAGTTCCAGAGATGCAGCTGGGAACAGTAGCCTCTAAAATATCCATTCATTTTTGATTAATACACAAGAAAAGGGCAAGAATGTAAACCAGCTGTTATCCCCAACTCAAAAGAACACTGGCTCCAGCGATACACTCTGCAATAAATCAGTTCAGTAACATTCTATACAAAGGCCACTCAGACCAACTTGTTTAAAAAGAGGAAAATCGAGAATACTTTTAGTTCAAAGTAACCTTCATCTACACTAGAACTTCAAATCAGGTGGTGTTCCTGGATAGAAGATTTTGAAAGAAAATAAACCTAACAACCATTGTTAACTGAACAACTCTGGATAACAAACAGCCCATACACAATCCCGGTTACCCCATTCATTCGGATAGACGTCAGTGTTTGAGACTGCCTGCAGTTTAAAAAAAATGCCTTCTAACCCAAAACGTTACCACCAGTCTGGCTTCTACAGCCATTAAGTGACAATATTTTCAAAGGAAAAAAAAAAGTGTCACAGGGTAAAAATTAAAAATCACCACACAAAACAGCTTCCTTATTGCAAATAGTTTAAATAGGCATTCCTAAAATTTTTAAAATGTTGAGAAACAGCTACTTGAAGCATGGAAAAATTTACAGTAAA
>NC_063368.1:10285456-10290067 GCF_021869965.1 Rhincodon typus
TTCCATATGGTGCAAGTACATTAGCAGTGCTGTTGGGAAGGAAGCTCCAAAAAGACAAGGCCAAGCAAAAATAAGGAAGGCTGTGGTGAGACACTCGTCCTCGTCCTTGTCCCTTCACTGGAGATCCTGTGAAAGCTCTAGCTCTAAAAGAAACTGCCCCACTGACACTAGACAGATTTGAATGCATTGAGTCCTCATGCTGAACTAAATGGCTCAGTGCAGTACTTGCATGTACAGCATACTGGTTCCTACTATGTGATGTGGAGGCGATCTTCAGCCTGAAGCATTTCACCCTATTAACAGTTAATACTGTCAGGACACCATACTGCCTAAAATCCAATTAAAATTTGAGAGTTTTCATAAGTGTTTCAATCTTTACTGTTTTTTACTCATGATTTTAAGCTGCTTTTGTTTACTTGCACTTTGCAGAATTGCTTAAAAGGTTTATCCTTCTTTTCTCTTGTCTCCTTGTAATTTTGTTTTTGTTTAAATCCTGTATGTAGGGTGCAGTAGCTTCTGCCACATCTGGCATTATTTGCATTTTGATTTGTGATACATTTGGGCCCCCCTCTGTTACTCACTTTCCCCAATCTGTAAAGAGATTTGTCAAATCAAAAATTGTTTTGTAGCTTAGATGCCAATTGTTTTTCATTTTGAAATGGATTAATGTAGCACGGTGGTCATGTCCCTGGATTAGGTACTATAAAATAACAAACAGTGTGGATTTATGTGTGCCATATTATAGGAAAGATGTGAATGCAGTTATAAGGCGAGATTGAAGTTGTGACTATTCTTGGGCTGAGAGATTTTGAAAACCTTTTATCAAAATTGAGTGGGTTGGGCAGGTTAGACAGGGAGAAGCAGTTCTGCTCAGCTTTGAAAAGAAAAAAGAAAGGTAAAGATTTAAAGCAATTTGCAAGAGAAGCAAGAGTGTTGTGAGGAAAAACCTTTTTATATAATGAGTAGTTAGGAATGGAATGCACAGCCTGGAAATATGATGGAGGCAGGTTCAGTTGAAGCATACAAAATGTCCTTGGATGATTATTTGGATAGAAATGACAGACATATGGGGAAAAGGCAGTCACAAGATTATGGAACTGGTATAAGATCCTTGATGGCTTCGACAAGGTGGAATTGGAAAGGATGTATCCACTTGTGGGTGAACCCAAAACTAGGGGGACCCTTTCTCAAAAAAAAAGGAAGGTCCCTTGGTGTGCTTGCCCACAGACCCTTGAAGGTGGAGGACAAGCCAGGTTAATAGAGTGGTTAAGATGGTATACAGGATACTTGCCTTTATCAGTCATGCCATTGATCCTAAGAACAGGGAAATAATGTTGAAGGTGTACAAAACTTTGACTAGCTCACAGCTGAAGTACTGTGTGAAGTTCTGATCACATCCATCCTGTAGATTGGTGATTACACTGGAGGAGCTGCAGAGGAAATACAACAGGGTATTGTCCGAGTTGTAGCGTTTTGGCTCTGAAGAGAAGCTGGATAGGCTTGGGATGTCTCCATGAGAGCAGAGAAGGCTGAGGGGACCTGGACAAAAACAGCTGTTCCTCATAGCTGTATCAGAGATAGTAGGAACTGCAGATGCCGGAAAATCTGAGACAACAAGGTGTAGAGCTGGATGAGCACAGCAGGCCAAGCAGCATCATAGGAGCAGGAAGGCTGACGTTTCGGGCCTAGACCCTTCATCAGAAATGGGGGAGGGGAAGGGGGTTCTGAAATAAATAGGGACAGAGGGGGAGGCAGATAGAAGATCGATAGAGGAGAAGATATCTTCTCCTCTATCCATACTGTTTAAGACATGAATCACTGACATTGAATTTGCAATTGTTTGGAGAGCCCTTTTCACACTGTAGTTAACTTGGAAAGACCTAACTGGGTTAAATCTTTTTTTCAAGAAACCCACTCGTTGAAAGTGTCCGTACACTACTGACAAGATGAAACTTCTAAGCTAAGGAAGAGACCTCTTGCTGTAGAGATGCAAATAAATGAATAGCCTGGGAAGTTGAAAGATGATTCAAACAGATCCTTTTCCAGCCTCCATGTTTTTGTTGTATTTTGTTGAAGCATAACACAATTGCACAATAAACTGTCAAATCTAAAAACATAGAAAATAGGTACAGAAGTAGGCCCTTTGGCCCTTTTTTGAGCCTGTGCTACCATTCAGTATGATCATGCATTTCAGTATCCCACTGTCTCCTCTCCATACCGCTTGATTGCTTTAGCCACAAGGGCCAAGTCCAGCTTCCTCTTGAATATATGTAACGAACTGGCCCCAACAGCTTTCAAGAAGTTGTTAGTATGCTGAGCACTCCTCAATGGCTTTTCAACCAGGACCAATGATGCATAGTTAAACATCTGTCAATGGCAAAACTCCTCTGAACACACCCATATAACTGAGGTGTCTATCATCCTCTCCCACTGTTTGAATAAGGCAACATCATAGATACAACTGAGTTGTGGCAGCTTGTTTTTAAATTTGCAGCATCTCCACAGTTCCTTGGTTCAAAGCAATATCTCTTCCATTTTAAATAAGTGGGCTTCGCAGTAGGAAATTCAGGAGAAACTCCTTTTAGTCAGGGAGTGGGTAGAATGTAGAATTGCTGTCTTAAGGATTTGTTGAGTTTGACACACTTAGGCAGAAACTAGATATCCTATATTCCTTTCTTCCTTCTGTGGTTACACTCCATGGGGTGGGAGGAGATGCATGTAGAGCATCAACGTTGTAGATCATTCAATCTGACTTGTTTCTGTGCCCAAATGTAAATTACGACATCCGTTTGTAAATTTTCTAGTTCTAGGTACAGCTGCAATGTTTTGTTTTGCAATTTGGTGATTTTGTTGAAATAGATTTGTTTGCATCAAAATTATTTGGAATTTCTTATCTCTGCATTTAATCTAACCAAGCTCAAATGAGATTGAGGGACAATCTTCTACCAGCGCATGTGCATTCTCACCAATATAAATAACATGCTATTGCCCTTCGTGTTCAGGGATGTGTAGATTAGGTGGGTTATAGGGAGATGGGTCAGGGTGAGATGCTTTGAGGGTCGGTGTGGACTTGTTGGGCAGAAGGGCCTGTTTCCACACTGTAGGGATGCTATGATTTAAGTTGCACAGCAAACCAGTCAACCTTAGAAAACATTGAGATTTCAGAATTGAAAGATGTCTTCCTGAAGTCTTTGATCTTTCAGATGCGAAGTTTATTATCTATTGTTGGTCTGTCTTGTGTTTAATTAAGATTTTTGTACAATTGCTTTCTCGCTTTTTCCCCCTTTTCTCCCAACCATCCCGTCCCCCCCTTCCACTTGTTAGGGTTTTAATTAAAATTCTTGTTTTAAGTGCTGATTGTGTTATTATAATAACACTTCAAAATGAAGTGTTAGCTTGTCAAATCTGTTGTTTCCAGAATTTAACAACTCGTTGGGATCAGATGATGAGCATCAAGTAGATTCTCTCTCAATTGTGCCACATTCTAGTTATTGCAACATTTACAAAGTATCCTTCACAAACAGTCCAAGTCTTTTTATAGAACTATATTTTAAAAGTACACCAAAAGATGTTTGTGTTTGGAGACTTAGCAAGGACCAGGGAGTATGGTATGGTATGGCAGGATTGGAAGGGGATGCAGAAGTTGGAGTTGCTGTGGTAGCTGACCTGCAGTTATAGTAATGTGGTACTTCTGTTAGTTTGTGAAGCACTCCGTATGAGACGTGCATATTGCAGTACTGAAGAATTCAGTGAGCCTTTGTTACGCTACCCAGTATCTCATGGCAGATCAGCCAATAATACCTAGATGAATGTTATTTTTCAGCATACAACTAAGATTACACTAGGTACACTACAATAGCAGGCACTTCCATGTTTGAGTGTAAGTTTTTCAGGAGAGGATGGGAGGTGGCAGCAGAAAATGCCTCCCCCACCGGTATAATGGCAGACTAGCCAATAGTACCTGCCCTCAGCATGTCATGCTGTAAGAGGAATTTTGTTTTTTAAAATGGTGATTTGAGATCTTTTATAGCATTACGTCTTGTGTCATGATTTGGTGATATGACCATGTCCCCTCCAGGTCTGTCACATATCTGCTACGAGACCTAACGCAATAGGAATGAGCTCAGTGTGCAGTTTGTTTTTCCTTGTCATTATTCAGAGTAATCTTAATTGTCTGTTGAAAAATAAAACTCATCTAGGTATTATCGGCTTGTCTGTCATTCAACCAAAGGTGTTGAGTTAATGAGCGAGGCAGAGCTGGGTGTGTGCGTGCATCCTCACCTGGCCATGTTAATCGTTGCTGTATGCTTCTGGTGCTGTGATTATATTACCTGTTCTTCATCAGGGTTAGGCCCTACCGATGTCATCGCCACATCATGGCTGCCAGTGTTGGACTGGGGTGGACAAATTGAGTCACACGACACCAGGTTATAATCCAACATGCTTATTTAAAATCATAAGCTTTTGGATGAAGGAACAGCGCTCTGAAAGCTTGTTTTTAAATAAACCTGATATAGTAGGAACTGCAGATGCTGGAGAATCCGAGACAACAAGGTGCAGGGCTGGATGAACACAGCAGGCCAAGCAGCATCATAGGAGCAGAGAGGCTGA
>NC_063368.1:10290467-10348607 GCF_021869965.1 Rhincodon typus
GAGCAGAGAGGCTCTCTGCTCCTATGATGCTGCTTGGCCTGCTGTGTTCATCCAGCCCTGCACCTTGTTTTAAATAAACCTGTTGGACTATAACCTGGTGTTGTGTCACTTCTGACTTTGTCTACCAATGACTGTCCTCACTGGAAATCGTCTATCAGCCCCTTCCAGCACATCAGTCAATGGCTATTAAAGGCAAGAGTAATTTTTTTTTTTGTTTCTAGTTTGTTTCTCTTGATTTAAAATTATTTTCCAATGCACTTTGTCTAAATATCCTCACTGGGCACATCTATCTACTATAGTGCCATAAAGTATTAGCTTCCACCTAGAATAACGATACATCCCACCAACCAAATATGCCTCCAAGTGTATGCAGGTATATCTCTTTGGCTAAGATTTAATTATTAAATGTGGGTTAGATTTGCATACAGTTTTTAATCCAAATCTGTATTCCTTTGCTAGGTTGAATGTGATCTTTAAACCATGATAGACAGAAGCTACACACTTGGAACAGCTGTAAATTGTTATCAATTGACTCCACAGTAGCTGTTTCAAATTACATCTTGTTTGGATCACTATAAATTAAACCTGGAATTTAATGTTTGTTTTCTTTTGAAATGTCATCACGAGGCAATAAAACAGCAAGATTTCTACAGAGCTGCTGGTTTGGTACCTGAAGGTTTTCAGATCTAAACATTTGAACATGTCATTTCCTGCTCAAAGCCCCGCATGCCCAGGCGCATGTTATAAATGTGTGTTTTTGTTTTTTAAGATTAATCATACTGCAGCGGTGCAGCTGCCATGATTACATCATTCTGATCTGGAATTTGTACACAGAACTGAATTTTAATTGTGAAGGATTCTGAATGTGTCTGTCTATTAGAATTTTCTGTATGCAGCAACAACATATTTGGCATTTTTTTCTCTCCTAACCTGTTAATTGAATGGATCCTATGTGCATGCTGTACCAACATCCCAACAGTAGTGAAAGAGTGGGAAGAGAGGGGCTTTGCTCCATCAGCTGGCAATAGTGCGGCTTCATTGGGTTTTTTTTGTAGATTACAGTTGCAAAGCAAATAGTTATGTTATGGTGACCTGGTATGTTGTTGGGTTCTGTTGTCTGCAGTTGGGATTCCCTCGATTAAATGGTGTGGTGCTGAGGGAGATTACAACGTGATGGTGATGGAGCTACTGGGTCCTAGTCTCGAAGACCTCTTCAACTTCTGCTCACGCAAGTTCAGTCTGAAGACTGTGCTCCTCCTTGCAGACCAAATGGTATGGATTTTCAGGGTTTTACAAGTGGGAAGAGGGTTGAGAGCATTAGGGTTGTGTATGCGCTGGCACAATCGTCATTTCCTGATGGCTGTACCCTAACTCTGACATGGACCCATTCACCTGTTACTCTTGTCCTTGCTGAGCCAAGATGGCTTCTAACTCAGCAACACTCCTTTTTAAACATTTTCAACCTTGAATTTAAACCCCTTTTTCTGTACTTTTGCATTCCTACATTTTGTAACCACCCTCAGCTGCATAGTCCTCTCTAAGATCTCTCTATTTCCTCAAATTCTGGCATCTTGTGCATCCCTGATTTAATCACTTTCTTCAACGGTCTTTCCTTGCCTAGACCATGAATGTAGCATCTAGTGACTATATGGTTCAAAAATATACAGAAATTGCTGGAGAAACTCAGCAGGTCTGGCAGCATCTGTTGGAAGAAAGCACAGTTAATGAGGTTGTAGACATGCTCACTGAGCCGGTGGGTTTGGTTGTAAATATTTTGTCACCCTGTTAGGTAACATCAGTGCGCCTCCGGTGAAGCGTAGGTGTTCTGTCCTGCTTGTTATTTATGCGCCTCGGTTTGCTGGGGTGTTTGCTGTTACTTCTGGTTTTATTTCTCAGTGGTTTGTATAGTCGGGTCCAGTTCAGTGTGTTTGTTTGATGGAGTTCTGGTTAGAATACCAGACCTCCAGGAATTCCCTGGCGTGTCTCTGTTGTTTGGCTTGTGTGATTTATCAATGTGTTGTGCCAGTCGAATTAGTGTGCCTCGTCCGTGTGTAGTGAGACAATTGAAAATTGGTCGTTTCTCTTGGTGGCTAATTGATGTTCGTGTATCATACAGGGCAAACCAGAAGAAAATTGACTAAGTAGTTTGTCTCACAGTCCTTGCGTGGTATTTTGTATATTACCCCAGTTTCGGGTATGGTATCCTCTACATTCGTCAGTAACTGTCGTTCCAACCTGGAACTATGCAACTAGAATAGGAACACTTTTTCTTTTTAATACAGTCTTCAAAAGAAATGGATACCCAAAAAGCACAATCCGCTGTTACCTCCGAGACAGACCACAGCAGGAAGACACAATATGACCAGACTTGCTAATCACCCTACCATACATCAAGGACGTTTCAGAGATGACCACAAGACTACTCAGACCCCGGGGTGTCAGAGTAGCCCACAAACTGACAACCACCTTACGACAGCTACCGACAAACGTAAAGGATCCCATACCGAAAACTGGGGTAACATACAAAATACCATGCAAGGACTGAGAAACACAACGTAGTCGGTTTTCTTCCCGTTTGGGGTGTATGGATACATGAACACCAATTAGCCACCAAGAGACATGACCAATTCTCACTTGTCTCACTACACAGGGACAACGAAGGACACTAATTCGACTGGGACAGCATATTGATAATCGCATAAGCCAAACAGAGACACGCCAGGGAATTCCTGGAGGCCTTTTATTCCAACTGGAACTCCATCAACAAACACATTGAATTAGATCCAGTGTGCAAACTACTGAGAAACAAAACTGGAAGTACTAGTAACCACCCTAGCGAACCAAAGAATATAAATAACAAGGGGGACAGAACATCAACGCTTCACCAGAGGCGCACTGATGACGTTACCTAACAGGGTGACGAAACGTTTACAACCAAACCCACCAGCTCAACGAGCATGTCTACAACCTGCTCCACAACTTGAGCTACAAATCTTCTCCAACTTTAAGCAGAGCTAATGTTTCGAGTACAGAACTCTTTTTTTTTTTCCCCTGAAGAGTCGCTGGGCTCTAAATGTTAATTCTGCTTTCTTCTAACAGATGCTGCCAGACCTGCTGAGTTTCTCCATCAAGTTCCATTTTTGTTTCTGATCTCCAGCATCCGTAGTTCTTTTTTTCGTACTTCATTAGAAGTGTTTTATAAATACAAGTCATTGTTGCTTGTTCCTTAATGTTGAAAGAACCAACAGCGACCACCATTTTGCACTAAACTTAGACATTCAAGCTATCGAAATGAAATTCAGTGAAGAGAACAATAGAGGGTGGAATGCAAGGAAAGCAAAACCAGCAGATACACACTTTCAGAATCTTAATTCCAATAGCTAAAGTGTGTAGCATCATGTTGTTCATAAACTCTAATTACAAAGTTAGTTGTTAAACCTTAAATTGGAGCAGAATTAGGCCACCCAGACCATCGAGTCTGCTCCACCATTCAGTGAGGTCATGGCTGATCTGATAATCCGCAGCTCCACTTCCTGCCATTTCCCTGTAACCCTTGATTCCCTTACTGATTTAAAAATCTCTGTCTCAGTCTTGAATATACTTAACCCAGCTTTCTGCATAAAGAATTCCATGGAATCACAACTTTCTTAGAGAAAACAGTTCCTCCTTAACTCTGTCTTAAATGGGCATTCTGGTATTCTGAGAGAATACTCTCTGGTACTAGACCCTTCTACAAGAGGAAACAACCTGTCTGTATCTACCCTGTCAAGTCATCTAAGAATCTTGTGTGCTTCAGTAAGGCCATCTCCCAGTCCAGTGAACCTTCTGAACCTACCTCCTATGCCAGTATATCTTTCCTTAGACAAGGGGCCCAAAACTCCTCTTTATTCCAGTTGTGCTCAGACTAGTACCTTGAATAGTTTTAGGGAAAAAAAGGTCCCTATTTTGATACTCCATTCACTTAGAAATAAAGGCTAATATTCTAGTTACCTTCTGAATTACCTGCTGAATTTGAATTCTAGATTTTTGAGACTTGTGTACGAGGACTCCCAAATTCTGCTGTGCTGTAACTTACTACAGTCATCCTCCATTTAAACCATACTCAGCTCCTTTTTATTCTTGCTGCCGATGTGCATAACCTTGTTTCCCCACATTTATTGTCTGCCAAGCTTTTTCCTACTCACTTTTCAATAATCCTCCTGCAGACTTGTTATCCCCACCACATACCTTCCTACCTACTTCTGTATTATCTGCAGACTTATAGGACATTCACTTACCTCATCCATGCCATTAATATGTACTGTAAGTAATTGTGGCCCAGCATTGATCCCTGTGGCACTCCACTAATTAGAAGTTGCCATCTTAAAAATGGTCCCTTATTCCAACTTGTCTTATATAAGTTAGCCAGTCATTTTTTTTCAACTCCTAGCTGTCTCCTAGTTCTCCATTATTGTATATCAGCCTGGTTCTCAAAGGGGCCTTTCTTTTCCTTTTCATATATTTAAGCTCCTTCTTGCTATCTGTCTTGGTATTACTCAAGTTTTCCCTCAAAGTTTATCTTCTCCATTTTGTTTGGTCTTTTTGGTTTTGAAAACTTTTCCAATCCTCTTGCTTACCACTAAACTTTGCATATAGTATCAAATTCAAAGAACAAGCTATACAATCATTAATTTCCCTGATTAACCATGGTTGGCTTATCCCCTTCCTACAGTCGTCGTCCTTTCAGTGGGATGTATGTTTGTGAGCCATTAGCTATTTTCTTAAATGTCTGTTATTGCCCCTCAACCCTCTTTGCTGCTAAACTCCTTTCCCTGTTTCTTGGCAAATAAGGGGCTGAAGTTGTTATTGCCCTCCTCCCTTGTGCTGAAGTCCCCCCATTTTATACACAAGCTGAAGAGAGCTATTCTGAATCTTAGTGTGGAATTGCTTCTTGGTTTCCTGGCAGACTCACTAATGGGGAAGAATGTCAGCTTGCAGGAAATGGCGAGGTTTGAGTTCCTAAATAATCGGCCAGGACTGTTTTGAGAACTTTTAAAAAGGATGTCTATCGCGAGAAGCAAACCGAGGTGAAGTTGGTGAATCCTTGTAGGCTGATATATTAATCTTTTGAAGGAGCAGATTGCTGCATCCTTGATTTGTGATCCCTTGTACTCACGGCTTAATTATTTTTCTCAGATCAGTCGAATTGAGTACATTCATTCCAAAAACTTCATCCATCGTGACGTTAAACCAGACAACTTCCTCATGGGCTTGGGCAAGAAGGGCAATCTTGTTTATATCATTGACTTTGGCTTGGCCAAGAAGTACCGTGATGCACGGACTCACCAACATATCCCATACCGGGAAAACAAGAATCTGACCGGCACAGCGCGATATGCCTCCATCAACACTCATCTGGGCATCGGTGAGCAAGTGGTCGCTCTGTGACCAAAGTAGTACCTACTGCAGAAAGGGCACTTGAGGGCTCCTAAGATATTAATAGATTGGAAAAATTAGCAGGAGAGAATGGTTGGATATTTGGTTTGTGGGTGGTGGTGGTAGTGGTGTGGGAAGGAGTGATGTTGGTGTGCATGGACTGAGGATGTAAGGAGCCAAATTGACGAACAGGACTTCGAACAGTTTTCTGTCAACACCAGACAAAGTTTGCTATAGAAATGTTTGACTTGGGCATTGGGAGATGCTTTTTCACAAATATATGGGATGGTGGTTTTTAACATAATCCCTTTAATACCACTGCTAGTTATTCTAAGTAAATCTTGGCTCCTGACTCTTTAAATAACAAAAAATCTCCACAGAACAAAGTCGCCGTGATGACCTGGAGTCACTGGGTTACGTCCTGATGTATTTTAACTTGGGCTCGTTGCCATGGCAGGGACTCAAAGCAGCCACAAAACGGCAGAAGTATGAGCGCATCAGTGAGAAAAAGATGTCAACTCCAATTGAAGTGCTGTGCAAGAGCTATCCGTGTGAGTGCCTCTGGTTCCTGTTCAAAGTGGTTGTTTACTGTTTGATAATGTAGGGATGGCACCCAGTTTTAAGATCTACTTGGATTATTTCCCTTGTTTTTCGCCCCCTCCCCTTTCCTGACAGCATGGACTTTGGTATCCCTCCAATTCCATGCCTAAGCTGCTGCCCTTTGCAGTTGAAGCCAGGTGATGAGGTTAGTCAAACAAGAAAAACATTTGCACACAGACCTACTTGTGTCTTCATTCAGTCATGGTATGCATTTTGTAGTATGTTCATTGGGTAGCGATCTCTCTTGCACACACTCTGGCATTTACACACCCTGGCATTTCCTCCTCCTGTGCCCTTGATCTTGTCCCAATGTGACTTCTCCATTTCCATGTTAGATATGAGTAAGTGATGCCCCTCCTGCTAGTGGCTCTGAATGCTACATAATGAAGTCAATGTTTTGATCAGTTTAGCTTAATACAGAATTAATGTTCAGTCACCCAAGTTGGCCCCAAGGTGTGATGTGAATTTTCCTTTGAGCGGGTACAGAGGGGCGTCACGGCACTTCCACACAAGCTCCTGTCCTTCTGTTATTCTGCATCTCTACATTATGTCTCGAGTAACTTTTTATTAAATTGTTTAGCTATCGACCAGAAATAAGCTAGTTTAGGTTTTCAGACGTGCTGAGCTGTTCAACAGATGGGCCCACCTTGGCAGACACTTTACCGTGGTGCCAATTTTGAGTTTGGTGGACAGTTCACTGAATTAATGCCAAGTCTGCTGTAAGGAAGTCAGCCATTTTTAACCTGATGTGATTCTGGTGAACATGAGGCACAGTGACATAATATCATTTTATCACCAACTTCCCATTCCGTCTTGGATTGTACAATTAAGTTGCATAAAATTCCCAGGATCCATCACTAACATGGCAGAAGTGTTGCTGAACTGACTTGGAGCCCCTGACCAATGTACTGTTGGGCAAATTTTGTTTTGTGTGTGTGATCTTTTTATGCCCAAGTTTGCTTTTGAATAGACATTCAGCTGACTTCAAATGTCCTGATGCACAGTACTGCTGTAGGTGCATCCTTTTATAATAGGGTAGAATGTGGTGTTTTTTTTTTTAAAATGTTCCTCAATTTGAAATGTTACAACAAAATTGCAGGATCTGACTCTGGCCAAACAAGTTTCTGAATTGCCCTTTCATTTTAAACCTGTGTTAAACAACCTTGTGTAGCTAAGAGGCAGCAGCTTGGTAAATATAGTTTGTGATGCATATGGATGAATTTAAACTCTTATGTTTTTTAAACGTTTATGGCAGTTGTAAGACCATGAATTATACAAGGATGTGAGTTAACAGGAGTAGGTCATTTGGCCCTTGAGTGTATACCCCACTTGATATCATCATCCCTAATATGTGTGGGATCGAAGCACCACTTTCCTGACCATAACTCTATCACATTTGACTTCTTTATTAATCAAGAATGTATCCAGTTTGGCTTTTAAAAACATTCAAAGGTATAGTCTTCACTGGTCTCTGGCAGAGAATTCCATAGATGAATGACTGCGTTAAGAAAAGCTGCTCATCTGTCTTTAAATGTGAGTTTCCTTTATTTTTAAACTGTCTCCTAGTCCTAGTCATTCCCATAAATGAAACATTCTTTCAGCATCCACCCTGTCTAGTCCCCTTAGAATCGCGTTTCAAAATCACATTTAATTTTCTTTCTTAATCTTTTTTTTTCAGGGCCGTTCCTGGATTATATGTTCTTGTATTTTTTTTAAATCAGAATGGATTGAGAATTCTGCAAAATATAAATTTTTGTCTGTGCAGGATTTAGAGGATTAAGCAGTTATTTCTTCTTGCTAATTAAAATGGGTCTTGATTTCTGTGCTGCTGCCTTTGTTTTTATTTCCTCACCTTGCAAAGTTGCAATTCTTGCTGTACCTATTCAGGTTGATTTATTCTGTGTCCTGTTTGTCATTCCCTTCCTGGATCCCCCCCAGATGGGTAGTTCCTTTGGTCTGTCGTCTCCTGAACCCTTGCATTGTCTGGCATTTTTGTTCAGTTGTTAGTTTTCAGTTGAAATAAATTGTACACTTTAATGGAATAAATGGAGGAGAACTTGGGAGCTTGTATGCATTTTTCTTGCCCGGTGTCCCTCCCTTTCCCCTTGTTGCTCCATCACTGCTTGTCATCTCTTTTTATATCATGTTTATCACTGTGCTCTTCTCCAGTATTTCTCAGCTAATTGATCTGTTTCAGTGTTTCTGTGATCCTAATCTTTTTATTTTTCCTCTTCCCTTACCCCTCTTAGCTGAATTTTCTACCTACCTGAACTTCTGTCGCTCCTTGCGTTTTGATGACAAGCCCGATTACTCCTACCTACGACAGCTTTTCAGGAACTTATTCCACCGACAGGGCTTCTCATACGACTACGTCTTTGATTGGAACATGCTGAAGTTTGTAAGTGCAGGCGTGTTAAACTTGTAAAATTTGGCGCTGGAAACATGACTTTTTATTTCCCCCCCCCCCCTCCCACTTCTCAGATATTTTCCTTAGATTCTCACCACCAGGAAAGTATGCTTCCATGTTGCAACGTAGCCTTTCTCTGAGTGACTTGAAGCATTCGTTTTGTGTGCAACTCAGTTACTCATCAAGTGAGAAAATAAAATTACGTTGCACTGATCACATGCTTGGGGCATCTCTGCTTGACCATGTCAGCTGTGGCTTAGGCAGAACACTTGCCTCCAAGGTTGAGTTCTGCCAAGTCCCACTCCAGGGACTGGAGTGCAAAATCTGGATCCAGAAATCAAATGCAGTACAGAGGGTGCTGTACTGTCTGAAGTGCAGTTTGCCCATAAGACTTCAAACCAATTTCCAGTGTGAAGATTGCAAAGATTCTCTGTGGTGTCCTGGCCAACCTAACTGACAGCACTTTTATTTTAAAAGTCTAATCTTGATGTTGTAGGACCATGCTGAGTGCAATTTGTTTGTGCTGTCGAGCGCCTTGGATGTTCCACAGGTGTGAAAGACATTAAACAAGTTCAGCCCTTTCTTTAGCTACAGTATGTTAGTGAAGTACAGTTCATATAAAGAAGAACTGAAAAATTTTTTTCATCACTCAAAAAGCAGAAAATGTATAAACTGCTTGGATCTCTGAGAATCGACACATTTTTATTTCTGGGGCCATTGATTAATTGAGATCCAAATGAAGCCAGCACTCTTGGCTAGAAAAGCTCTTCCTTGTTAGTCACTGGTCACCAATTTGTTCTGTTTATTTTTAGTAAATCTGGCACGTCATACACTTCTGAGTAATTGCAGCATGAAATTCTTTAGTTCTGCCTCTCCTTATGCAAAGGATTTGGTTATTCTTTTTCTAACCTTGTGGCGATTTATTGTGAAATGATTTTCCTGTCAAGTAGTGCCACTGTGTACACTCCCATCAATTGCCACTCCTGCAGCACAGGAGACATTTTAGCTTTTCCCTAGTCTTTGCACTTCCGTATTTTTTTTTTGACACGTATTCCCACTGAACTGGTCCATTTTAATTCTCCCACTAACTGCTTTAACGCCCTCCCCTTTATTACACCAGCCATATATTTCACCATAAGTGCATGCTCCCATGATCAGCACAGCCCACTTCAGAATATCTGGCATTTTCTGGGGCCTGATGCTCACCAGGCTGAGTAGGAAAACAAGGTGGTGGTTAAACACCGTGAATGCTTCGGAAGGAGATGTGGCAATATCCAGTCCTATTTTTGGTATGCTGAGGGAATTAATTATTAAAGATCACCAGAGATCGCTATATTCCTGAATAGTCTGAATGTGGAAGATGGCCACTGCTGTGGATGGGAGGTTTGAGTGAATCGGTTGACGTGACTGTTGAAGTGTTTTAAAACCCATTCGCCGAAGCCTTTGACTTGTATGCCACGCACTTCCAATTTAGTTATCCCCATTTATGATATCTTTTGATTACCTTCATCCCTCTTTCCTTCTGACTTGCATCCAACAAATGAACTGTAGCGTCGCTCAGGTATGAGGTTACTGATCCTCTTCCCTGATTTACAGGGTGCAGGGCGGACTCCGGAAGAAAGTGAGCGTGAGCGCGAGCGCAGAGATCACGAACGGGAAGAGCGTGTGGTACAGACTCGCAGTTCAGCAACAAGAGTCCTCCCACCCGGAACGGGGGCTGGGGCAGTGGGTAACCGGTTACGGAACGGACAAGATGCAGTGCTGCCTACTCAGGCGTCAAGAGCACAGCAGTCTGGTCAGTATTCTCTTTATTCACTCTACCACAGACTGCTTTAAAGACATTACTGCTTTAGGTATTCAGATCCTAAGCAATTGGTTGAATTATCCCAGAATAGCGTGATGTAGTTCTTGGTTCAGTTAAAAGCACTATTGCAGTAGATAAGGGGAGGTGTTGGCAACAGTGGTATTATCACTACCTGGGTCTGTGCAGACTCCCCAAAATTCTGGGGACCCAGGTTTGAATCCTGCCACTGAGGAATTTGAATTCAATAAAAATCTAGAACATAGAGTCTAATGATCATGAATCCATTGCCGATTGTCATAAAAATCCATTTGGTTCACTAATGTCCTTTAGGGAAGGAAACTGCTGTCCTTATCAGATCTGACCTACATGTGACTCCAGACCCACAGCAATGTGGTTGACTCTTAACTGCCTTCTGAGCAGTTAGGGATGGGCAATAAACTCTGGGCTAGCTAGTGACACCGTGATCCGATTAATGGTATATAAAAGAAACTTCAAGAATATATGAATCAGGAGATGAAATAGGCCATTTGGCCCCTCATGCTTGCTCTGTTTAATCCTGATTGTGGCCTCAGCTCCTCTTTCTGCCTTCCCTTTCCCTTTTGTGCTTTTATTAGTCAAGAGCATACCTAGCCTTCCTCAAATATTCAGCCCAGTTCCACTGCTGTCTGAGTTAGAGTTCCACAGACTCTCAACTTGCTGAGAGAACATTGTTATACACTTCCACTTTAAATGAAAACATCCTTAGTTTTGCAAGTGTCATCTAGGGATCTGTTCCAAAGGAGGTATGTTTTCTGGTGTCCCAATACTACTGGGTACATCAAAACATTGGTGAGGGCAGGGTGGTACACTGTAGGTGATGCAGTGGTTGGCCCTCTGAGTCGATGATTCCAAAAGTCATCACACCCTCAAACTGTTGGTAAAATACAACTATATAAGTGGGAAGCAGCTCTTAATTGAGTCACAAGTTCCCACTTCTGTATCAGAGAGACCAGTCAGCACTTGCTAAACTGCAGCACAAAGTATTTTTGTAGATTATTTGCTTAAGGTTTTGGGATTTAAAAACTTGAGTGCAGCCCTTCTTTTTTCCTCCCTAGCGCTTGCTGTTGACTCTTGCTGGTGTTGAAGGTTCCACCTACATGTATGCTCCCCTTAGCATGTACACTGAGTGCTTTTGAAAAGACCATGGGACAGATCTTTTCATTTGTGAAAGAAAGGACAGGAAACAGATTTGTTGATCAGGCAGTGTACAGCGAATGTAGAAAGCTTAGTTCTGAGGGAGGTCCTGATACACAGCATTTTTTTTTTTAATGGTTTGAAAAGCCAGCAGTGTATGTAGACTAGTGTGAAGTGGCTTAGAAGCTTTCACCTTGACTATCAGCTCAGTACCAGTTCCTCCCTGCAGGATCAGCCAAGCAAAGCATTCCAGTTAAACAATTGCCATCGTTGTCTGGTTGCAAAGCAGAAAATTAAACCTTTTTTCTTTTCCTTGTGT
Source organism: Rhincodon typus (assembly GCF_021869965.1). NCBI lineage: Eukaryota > Metazoa > Chordata > Chondrichthyes > Orectolobiformes > Rhincodontidae > Rhincodon > Rhincodon typus. The sequence goes on from NC_063368.1 coordinate 10,302,186, forward strand.
GGCAAAAGGCAGTTTAACAAAGTGCTTTTCTCCTGTTGTTGCAGCCAATACCTCACCGAGACCAATCTCTCGGGCTGAGAGAGAGCGCAAAGTGAGCATGAGGTTACATCGAGGCGCTCCCGCTAACGTTTCTTCCTCTGATCTCACAGCCCGACAAGACGCTTCACGGATTTCAGCATCACAGGTAAGAGGGTTTTTGCCATCCTTTCATCTGCATGAAATTCTCTCAGCCCCCTCTGCTAGTTTGTTTTTAATTGAGTTATTTGGGATGGAAGGTAGAATTTAGGAGAAATTGAGAAATATGCTGATAAATGTCAGTGTCCCATCTTGAGTCTAGCACTTGTAACAGAGCCTGGTAGGGGTGTTTAGTTCTTTTTACTGGGCAGCAGGTCTAGCTTAATCTGCAAAATGAATCTGATTTCCACCGCAATTTGATTTAAATGGTTTATGCTTTTTATGTCTGCAAACCTAACCAAGCTAGAACACAAAATCGCAAACTTTGTACGCTAGTAGTTCTTTTTGAGTAAAGTAGGAAACCCGTCATGCTTGCACAATCAAGCTTCCAAACCTATGCTGACACCAGCGCCAAGGCACCTGATCACAGCAGTTCATAATAAGACAATAATATTGACTTTTCTAATCTTTGTGCCTCTGGAAAGCTAGTTAAAGCTCTGAGGAATATTGGAAGGAAGTCTTATCGTACCCCTGCCTCTGAGCCAAAAGGTCTGGGGTTCAAGTCCCCCTCTAGGATTTGATGCACAAGGAAGATGTATTCAGTATGTGATCAAACAGGCTGAGCGGTGACCTCCAAATCCTTCCAATATATTACAGTGGCAGGCTGGTTGTGGTCAACCATGGGGTGAAAAGAATGTCCTCTACCACCCCATTGCTCTAAGCTACACCAGTGCGCTTAAAAAGCGCATGTTGATCCTGAGTGAATTGTAACACCACCACTGTCAAAGAATCTAGGACTCGAACTAACAAAAAGCTGTGTTGCAATTTTTATTATTTTACGAAGGGTTGCTTATTTTTGTTGCTGTTGTCATGGTTTTTATTGACTTCTGCTGGACTTGTGTCATTTGATGCTTGTTGCTATCTGGTGACTATGCTAATGGTTATCTCAGCTGGTTTGTGATGTAGTGATGCTAAGGTGATTAACACAGGTTCAATTCCCACACCGCTGTGATGATTGTGAATGCCCTGCCTTCTCAACCTCTTCTGAGATGTGGTGACCCTCTAGTTAAACCACCACTAGCCCCTGTGGTCATCTGGGACTCTGGTAACTTTACTAAGAAGAGGTGCTGGTGAGCCATTGACTAGCTGGCCATCACTGCTTGATCCTGTTCAGCAAGGAATGGCCATATTAACTCCTTGGAAAAACCCATCTCTAGTGTGTGGCTAATTGTATCAGGTCCACTTTTCTGTCAGGACAAAAATGTTGTTCTTCTGCAAACAAAATTAAGTTTTTTGTCAAGTAGTCAATGGAGGTACAGCATTTTTCAAAAAGCAACAGCAAATGCTTGAAAGTACTTGAGTCAGGTAGCATCTGTGCAGAGAGCAGAAACTGTTAATGTTCCAGGTTAATCACCACCTGTATGAACTAACAAGAGACACCAAGCATTAACTCTTCCTCAATATAGATGCATGTTTGAGTGCTTCCAGAATTTTATTTTTATTTCCAGCATCTGTGGTAACCTTGCTTCTGTCACCATTTGGTCACTTTCATGCCCCCAGGTGTGCGCAAATTTTTTTTATTTTGTTGCTTTGTAGTATGGAACATGCCGACAGTGGTACTGGTGTCAGATACACTAGAGACAATTAAGCGACTCTTGGATGATATTATAATGTAGGGTATGCAGGGTAGTTTGATCTTAGCAGGATGATAGGTCGGCACAATTCTACGTTCTATGATGTGAATTAACCTGATGCGTAGATCTATTTTATAACTGCACGTATTGTCAATGCCAATGTACTGAGACCTGGGCGGCAAATTGAAGTGCCACAGCTCTTTGAGGCCCTCTACTGGCCTATCCCAGAGTTGCTGCAGCCGAAAGGCAGAAATTTGATGGCTGGACAACCTAGCTGGTTTTAACTAGGTATTGAATTGGATTGGGGTGTGTGTATCTATTGTTGCACATTTACACACATGGGAATATGTGCACACGACTCCACTTTCCATTTCAAACTCTAGCATTCTCCAGATGGAAAGTGTGCGCATTTTTGTTGATGTTGGCATGAACTCTGTTGGAAGATGGTCCAGCAAGTACTTAATTATTAACACTCCTCTGTATTTTTGACTAATTCCCTAGTCTCTCTGTGGCCACCATGTTCTTGCAGCTGAACCCGATTCCTCCTTTGATTAAAATGCAATAGATTTTGGTACAGTTCGTCAGGCAGTAATCGGGAGTAAGAACCCAGCTTGCCTTCCTGTATAGTTCCTTCACTTGTCCAGGAACTCAGATATGGGCATTAAACCTTGACCCTTTTTTTAAGCTTTCCATTTTCTAACACTTCGGGCTGCTGGGGGACATTCAGAAGTATGTCAACTGGTAGAGAATGCAGAACTATCTCCGGAAATGTCAAGCTACAAGTGGGCAAGATACCTGACTCGTAGATGAGGGTGGCGGCTATAAGGAATTGTGGGGGGTGGGGTGGGTCATTTGGTTAACATCAGTAAGAGAACTATAGATAACAAGGTGTAGAGCTGGATGAACACAGCAGGCCAAGCAGCATCAGAGGAGCAGGAAAGCTGATGTTTCGGGTCGAGACCCTTCTTCAGAAAAGTAAGAGAACAATGTTTTGTTTCTCATTGATGAATTGAATTGACAGGAGATTCAAATTCCTGTTTATTGTTTGCTTCTCCATTGACAAAGTTTATATTCCTTTCAAGAGGGTTATCATTACATCCATGATCTGTTCATTTTCTTTACAGACCAGCATGCCCTTTGAACATCTGGCAAAGTGACTAGTGTCCCTAGACCAGCAGGTAGTTTGGTAAGTGACTGTTTGGTTTAATTCATGATTCCTGCAAAGTGCAGACTTATTCTGTTCAGTTTTCTTTTTTTCTTTTATTCTTGTCTGGGATGATAGTGTCCCCAGCAAGGCTGGCACTTGTCCGTCCCTAGTTGCCCTTGAACTGGTTGGCTCTGTGTAGCCCATCTCAGAGTGCAATCACAAGTCACTGCTATGAGACTGGACCTATATTTTGTAAGACCAGGTAAGAACAGCAGATTTCCTTGTGTAAGTGGCATTTAGTGAATTGAGTAGGTTTATGCAGCAATTAGCAATGGTTACATCATGATCATTAAACCAGCTTTTAATTCCAGTTTCACCATGTGCCCTGGGAGGAATTAAACCCATGTACCCAGAACATTAGCCTGGGCTCTGGATTATTGGTTGAGTGATATCACAACTTTATTCCATCACCACATTCCTTGCCTGTACTGTCTGTCCATACAAATTATGTATGGAAGTGCCATCGTTTTAAAGAAACTTATGCTAATATGTTTAACTTGGTTTAATATCTGATAATGAGCAGATTGTATTTAAGGGGAAGCTCGATAAGCATACAGGAGAAAGGAATAGAAGATTGAGAATATGGTAAAATTAAATAGTGTTGGAGGAGGTTGGTATGGAGCTGTTTCTGTGCTGTGACCTCCTGGATGCAAATTGCACATTTTCAATTTTATATTTAGTGTAATATAAACATTGCTTTCTTTGGCAAGTTGAGATTGGGCAATAAATGTAGCCTTAATCTAAAGCAAAGATTTAGAAGATTAGTTCACTTTAACCCCCCCTACCTACCTTAGTCTTGAAATTCCAAAGGTTCTTGTCCAACATACTGAAAACTGCTGTTAGTAAGCTGTTCATGTTGGAAGGTTTTAGGTTCAGTCTCTTGTTCTGCACCAAAGGAGGCTGGTACCCTTGCAAGATTTAAAAGGCACCCAGATTGAAACCTGCAAAGGAAGGATTTAGAGGGATATGGGCTAGATACTGGCAAATGGACTGTGGTAATTTATGATATCTGGTCGGCATGGACTGGTTGAACTGAAGGGTCTGTTGTCATGCTGTACATCTGACTGTCCTGATATGTAGCTGCAAGTACTTGGTGTTCCCTGCTGGTGATGTCCAATTCCAGCTGTGGTTGAGACTTCTTTCAGCCTTGTCAAAGGAACGGGAGTGTATACCATTTAGCCCCTCAATGCTGATGAGAACTAATGCCATCTTTGACCCATATTCCTTAATACCATTGACTAAGAAAAGCCTGCCAAACTCCACTGCAAAACGGAAAATAAACGTAACATCAGTTACTGTTTTGTGGGAGAGATTCCCAACAATCTTTGTGTTGGCTGCATTTGAGAGGGATTGCTAAGTAAAAGTCATGTAAAGTGCATTTACTATTAGCTGGGAAGCTCCTCATCTCCCTTGCACTTTAGCAGGTATGTACCTCATTGAATAATATGGTCTATACGTTCTGTCCTGATTTTCACAGGCTGTACTTAATCTGAGCTTCTTTCTTGCCTCTTCTCTTGGAAGTGTGGATTCCTTGCTGAAATATGATTCAGTATTGGGTTCGTTGTTTTTTATGACCATTGTTTGAGTCTTGCCTGTTGCAGATACTGTTTCTCCAAGACTAAGGTGGGGGGGTGAGTGGTGGTTAAAGTGAGCTAATCTTCTAAATCTTTGCTTGAGATTAAGGGCAATAAATGTAGCCCATCTCAACTTGCCAAAGAAAGCAGTGTTACAGCTGCTCCTTGTCTCCATTGACTCTTTCTCTGTTTCATCTCTGCTTGTCAGGGGAGGTCTGTGTAGGGAATTGCAGGGAGAGGACTCAGCAGCATGAAATAATGGTGACCCCCAAGTTCGTCTGGCTGTTTGGAATCTCCAGGACAAGTGGAAACATGATCCTCACCCACACCTCCATTAGCAGTGGCCAGGCGTTGATTAGGAAGAATTTGTGTTTCCACGTGCTGGCATCTCTAGATGCTGGCCAGTTGCAGATGTCGTTTAAGGGCTTTAGCTGCTTGGAGCTCACAGAGCTGCTGCTCACTGAGCGTAGTAGCAGTGTGGATGGAGTTAAGGAATTGAAAGCTAGGCAGAAAACCAAAGAAAAGCTGTGCAACTGTTAGAAACCTGGGCAGAGATGCATGGGGAGTGGAGTTTATGGAATAGCCTTTTAGTGATGTGACAGTACGATTAGAGGCTGGTGTATCTGCGCTGTTTAACCTTGTGTTTCTCCACAGATGCTGCCTGACCTGTTGAATTTTTTCCAACTTGTCATTTTTGTTCTATCGCAGATGCTGGAAGCTTGAAATGATTTGTTTTTGCGGGTGCGCTTTGGTTGAGATGGTGCTTGAGTAACATTGAACTTTCTTTCTCCTGCCTGCCAGATTCCTTCGCTGACTTTTGCCAATGACGGAGCGATCTCTCCAACATTGACCACTGCGATGGAGCCTTCAGGGAGGATATCAGAACAGGGCTCGTATTCACCCACTATTTTATTTGTGCGAGAATAGAGGATGAAACTCCTCAATCTCAGTCTGAGCACGCTTTCAATGATCTTGTGTCACTCACCTCAGATTTATTATATACTTTCTTTTCCCCCACTCCCAGTTTGCTTAGAAGTTTTCTTTTCTTAGAAGAAAACCCGGATTTAATTTCTCCTCCATTCTGAATAGAAGTTCTGCCTCTTGCCCTCAAATAGTCAACAACTTTCAGCTTCCCACCTGTCAGTTATAAATAAGCTGTCTATCTATTACCCCCCCTCAACTCCCCCGCAACTACTCCTTTCAAACGCCACCCTCCCTCCCCTTCTCTGAGTGTGCGCTCACCTCCCGAGATACAGTTAATGGTAGGAGGTGAAAGAAAGAGGAAACAAGTCATTTTTTTTGAAGAAAACTGGTTTTGACGAGCTCCTTTTGGGACACACTAGTCTGTCCCAGTGATGCTAAGTCTGGTCATTTTCGTAGTCTAAAATGGGGGCACCCCCACAGCCGTTTAGCAACCCAGCACAGAGGCGGCATAGCCCTCGATGCCTTGTACTGCAATCATGGGCCACTGGTCAAAACGGCCCTTTTGGAATTGCCCCTTTTCAGATAACTGCATTGTATATAAAGGATTTGTTTTCAGCCATCTAACCCTCCTCTGTTCTAGAAAAATCATATTTCAATCTCCTTTTCTCCATTTCCTGTCATACAGATATTAATATCATTCCTTAGTCTTTTATCTGTATGCAAGGTGACTAGACCTTCATGTTTTAAACTCTTGCATATACATTTCTTAAAAAAAAAACAACCTGATTTTTAAAAGAAGCACTATTCCTGTGAAGGGATTGGGGGAAATCTCTCAGCAAGCACTCATTAAAGAGTGTGAGTCTAATCACAACTGCTTGTCCTTTCGTGTCAACTATATATATTTTATATATATTTGTGTGTATGTATTATAGTATATATAGTGTTGACAAAACCAGTGGCATGGAACCGCCTTGGCTGCTAATTTCTGAAGAATGTATATATTTATTTTGTCTGATTTTTTTTTTTAAGCTTTATAGTGTTCAGTTTGTCGTGTTTCCTTTTTAAAAGGAAGGTAAATTTCAGTGATGGGGGGGTGTGCAGGAAAATCTGGATGAATGTTTCTAATCCAGGTATAACACTTCAGTGCCACATTCCTGTTTGCCAACCCCACCTATTGATCCACGCAGGTTTTAAGGATGTTTAGGCAAACCGACACACTCTCTTAATGTTTGTTTTTTTTTAGAAAAGGGGAACTGTTGTGATTTTGATGTTTTTCCCCTTAGCGAACGTCATGGTCATTTCCTCTGACTGCTTCTCTGTGGTAGCATCGGATGGATCTGGGGCCTGTACTTAACTACCTAAGGGGTATATCTGAGTGCATCCTTCTGCTGCAGAGGTGAGAGATCTGGCAGTTCTGAACTGCATAAAGATCTGGGAGACAGCTTTGTAGCGAGAGAAATTTAAATAGAACCCCTTTTTAGGTGTCAGCCAATGTGGCCTCCTGCTTTTCTCCTTTAATTATCCCCCACTCCTTCAACCCAAGCCATGAATGCAGCAGCTCCAAAGACCGTTCTGTTATCCCTGAAAACCAGGTTGGAGCAGATGGTGGCTTCATTCAGCCTGTATCTTTTGGAGGGAAGTGGCAGGGAAGATGGGATGACAGTACCCTGCTGCATTTAGGACTAAATATCAAAGTTTTGGAGGGAGTATGTTGGTCTGTCAATGCAGTGTTAGGTGCTTGGATTCCATTCACTGCTCCAGATCAGTGCCAAATGGCCAGACTCTGGCCAAAGGTCATTACCAGCGGCCTGCTCCCCAGATCCCTTGCTTGTCAATACTCATCAGTATTGCCTTTTTTAAAGTAGTTTTTTTCACGTTGCACAACTGTGCTTATAAGCCACTTTCAGCTGATCAAAAATATTCAGTGCTAAAGTTTAGAAATGTTTTTTTGTGGGAGAGGACTGGATAGAATTGGGGTGGGTACCAGCGGAGAGGAAGCACTCACCAAAATACCTGCAAAACATATACCTGTTGAACCTTTTAGGTGAGGTAGTGCAGAGACATGACTGCTTCAAGCAAGATCCAAAGTGGTCGGAGGGAAAAAGCATTATGCTCCAGGGTGCTGAATTATTTGTCAGCTTTAGCACGCTGATGTGTTTACAATGTTTTGTTTTTAATTTTAACTAGACCCAGGCAATTGCTAATGGGGACTTCGATGCAGCTGTAAATGTGTGAATAACTGTTGTGTATGTGTGCTCTACGCGTGTCTTTTTCCTCAAGGTGTTCAGTGAAATTCTTGCAAATTCAGCAGCCAGAAATGCGAAGGAAAGCTCAGCCAAACTTACAAGGTCCCTTGGGATTTTATACCCAGTTGAGCAAGGCTCGAGATAGCTTTTCCAGGCACCAAAAGGTGTGGGGGTGGGAAATGTGCCTCAGTGTTGTCTTTCAAAAAGTGTTCCTGTGGGCATGGGTTGGTGTTATACCTCTTGTATCAAGGAATTGGTAAGATTTCCAGAACCCCTTCCAAATTATTGTCTGCGTTTCCATAGGATGGGGTAAAAAAGGGAGAAGGTTGATCTGAGGAAACATGTCAGGCATTTTGAATATAAGCGGAGTAAAATGTGACCACTTGTTTGCAAATCTATCTCACACTGGCCTGATTTTTGACAAACCTGTTCTGGACTTGGGCAACAACTGTGACAGGTGACCTAGCTTGGCACATTGGAATTTATTCTGAATGCAGCAGCATTCTCTTTACCACTAGAATTCAATTCCACCTTGTAGTGACTTACTCCCGGAAAGGGAAGTAGAGACGAAGAAAGAATAGAGTTAAACAAGTTTTCTCTTCCCCCAGCGCCCAAAAATTCTTCTTCCAATGTCAGCGTTTATTGGACTTTTTGCACACCTGGGGCTGAGTAGATGTTGGGTGTCTCTCTTCCCCCTGCCTCTTGGATTGTGGAGAATACTGTCCCAGAGTGTGGGGGTCGGGGTGTCTGCCCATGGTGCATTGGGAACTAGTGACTAAAACCTCCATTGGAGCCAAACACAAATGGGCGCATTTGTAATGCTTTGCAGTTTTGGAAGCAGCAAATAATTTATTGTCCACTCCTGGGTACTGCCCTTCAGGATACGCACCCATTTAGTTCACACCTCGTAACGTTTACCCCAGAGTGAAATATAATTGCATTTCATTTCCTTCTGTACTATAAACTTGAATGTCACTTTCTTTTTGAGATATTAACTGTGCACCAATGCTAACATGCCCCTTGACGACTCTTTCGGTTTTATATTTAATACACACGATTCTTAAGTTATTTTCCCATGGATTTTTTTAACATTGGTATTTCATAAATAACTTTTCTGAGATTTTTTGTATTTGTGTACATAGCAAGTTTTTTGATTGTAAAGTGAAAACTGTTGCTTCTTCAGTACTGACGTCAAACAGTGTAACATAGTTTTAATTTGTGCAAAAAGAGGGGGTGGGTAATTGGGGAGGGCAGCATCAAACAGTCGGCATATCCCTTCATAAATAATATGGACGAGAAACTAGGTTGTCCATCTCTACATAATTGCTGTGAATGTCGTTCCTTCACTAAGAACGATGGTGTATTAATCCAAATCAGGACTTGGGGTGAAGTTCCCTCCCTGCTGAATGACTGGGTAGTGCTGTGTTTTTATGCTGTTTTTCATTTTAAAACTCTGCTGTCCTTTTGATTTTTTTTTTTTTTGTTTGAATACTGTATCTAAATTGAACCTGGAGATGGAGGTTCCAGGCCCGAACTTTAAATGGAGCTTTCGTCAGCTGTGAGCAGTCGTTCCTATTGTTTTAACTACTTGACCCTAAAAGAAGAGGAAGACCAGTCCTGTGCTTTTAATGGTTGCTGAAATCGTGAGAACAAAACCGAGTCGCGTTGAAAAGCAGACCTCATTTTTCAGTGGCCATGGCTGCTGCTGTTTTACTGTTTTGTACTCCCGAGGATTGGCAACATGCATGGTGTCATTCATGTTGGGTGCCAGCATTTGTCGAACCGAACAGAATGGCAAAACTTGCTCCCACCCCTGTTGTACATTGTATTTATTGCACACTATCTTACGAATGTATGTGTGTGTGCGCGCGCGTATGTGTGTGTGTGTGTTTTTTGGCTATTGTCAAGATTTGGGAGGGAAGGGGCTATTTGGCAATTAGTGGCCTTAGACTTTTAGCTCAGTTCAGTTGCTTTCACTCCACTTTCAGTCTGTATGAAGAATGTGGTGGTTGCTACTTCTTTCTGACCTGATCTAAGGGGCAACACAACGTAACATTATGGGTTTAAACTCCAGAAATCCGACAGTGATTTCTTTAATGAAGAAATCGTCGACGTGTTTACATGATACTGACTGCTTTTGGAGGTGAGCCAAACACATTTTGTGTGGGGGGGTGGGTTGGTAGAGGAAGTAAATGTTTTCAATAAAATAGCAAATGGCGATGTTGCGTAACTTGACTGTTGAGTGTTGCTGGCGATTAATGTCTAGGTTTTTCTGTCTGTGTTAATTGGGGATTGTGGCTCTTTCCTCACTCGAGGAAATCCATCTAAATGTGAAATTTGGCTGAAATGTTTAAATGCTTTGAACTGCCCTCCCCACTGCCCCTTTTTCTAAAAAAAAAGTGCTCTCTGACTTATTCCATATCAATGTCTAATGTACAGTTCTCTATTCCTGACACTATTTAACGTTATTTACAATGCAATTTAATATGGTTGTTATTTGTGTACATTTTAAAACTTATAAATAAAAGGGAGAGGAAAAACAAGTGTTGTTTGGCTGATTGTTTGCTCAATTGAAATAGTTCTGGATTGTCCCCAATACAGGATTTATTTGGTTGCTAGACTTAATTCTCGATTTCTCGATGCAGTTGAGAAGGAACTGTTAAGGTTTTTAACATTTATGCAGGGTCTCCAAAACCTTTTTACATTGTGACCCCACTTCAAAGCTGGAAACTTGTTGTGATCCCTTGGTGCAGATGCGTTTAAAATTCTGACTAGCAGTATAGAGACCCAGTAATCTGGAAAAATGGTATTTTATAATTTTCAAAATGGCACCTACTTCATTCTCAGTGAGTTGAGGCAGTTGGTCAAATTTATACATGTGCTGTGCTGTGCTGTGCTGCATCCAGATATTGAGTATTATGTAACTGGGATTGGAAGGGAAGGGTCCGCAAATCTGTAAAAGCCTGCGGTGCGGAGTAGAAAAGGTCACGATTTCACAGCTTTTCAGAAGCCTACTGTTCTTACTACAGCAGGGGCCAAGCCTCCAGCTCGAGTTATTTTTTAGGTTTACCTATAGTTTTTATTTTGGCGTGTGTGGAGGTGAGGGAATGAAGAGGATTTAACTCTGCCACACTGCTGTCCCCTCGGTCAGCTCTCTATGGACTTGAAGGCCGCCGCTTTGGGAAGCCTGTATTTAATATTATTGGAAAGACACTACAATCATTAAAGCTTCTGACAAACAGGAATTAGAGTCATACAGACTGTTTGGTCCAACCAATCCATGAGGAACATAATCCCAAACTAAACTAGTCCCACCAGCCTGCTCCAGACCCGTATCCCTCCAAACATTTCCTATTCGTGTACTTTTCTAAATGTTGTAACACCCCTCGTCTTTTTAAAATCTTTGTCCTCTCTCCTTTAAAAGATATGCCTCCTAGCCTTGAAATCCCCCACCCTGGTGAAAAGGCATCCACCAATTGCCTTATCTATATCCCTCATGATTTTATAAGGTCACTTCTCAACCTCATGCTCCGGAGGGGGTGTGATCTCAGCCGCTCTTTACAACTCAAACCATCCATTAACAGCAGCATCCTGGTAAATCTCCTCTTAACACCCTTCCTCTAACAGGGAGCCAGACCTGGACACAATACTCCAGAAGAGGCCTCAGCAACATTCTGTACATCCTGAACACGATGTCCTAACTCCTTTACTCAGATCTGAGCAATGAAGGCAAGCATGCTAAATGCTTCCTTAACCACCCTATCTATACGTGATGCAAACTTCAAAGAATGATGTACCTGAACCTTGATGGATGGTTTCTGGGGAAAATTGCGTGGCTTGTACGAAAGACTTGCCACACTTTTTATAACTATGCTTGAGAGTGAGTGGAACTGAAGGGAACAATCATTTGAACAATTTGTAGGAGACTCTTGAGGTAGGAGGCACAGTTTCAAAATAAAGATTCTCCGTTTAGGAATGAAATGAGTACTTTTGCATTGTTGTTTAGTATTTGAATTCCACAGTGAACCTTAGAGGCTCTGTCATTGAATGTATTCAAGACAGAGTTGAGGGATTTTTAGGGGGCGTGCTAGAAACTGTCATTAAGTCACAAACGGATGGGCAATAACTTATTAAATGGCAGAACGTGCTCAAGGGGCTGAATGTCCTGGTTTCTGTTGAGATGTGCTTTTCAGAAGGAAGAACTACTTTTCAAATTACAAACCCTGTTAGCTTGCTTGATGCAAAGTAAAATAATAGGACCTTGTCATTATTGCTTATAGAAATAAACTAGATGGCAAAAGACTACACTAGACCAGTTTTTCATGATTAGCATTTAATTGTGGGGATAAGATGCCTGTGCTATGCTGCCATGTGATTAGGCTGCAAATACTCTAACCTCACAAGAAGAATAATCGTTTGGGTAAGCTGTTGGAGAAAGTCTGGCATAGATGGGATGATGAACTTGTAGTCAGTTAACAAATTAACAGCAAACAAAGCAGTTGGGATGCTTTAAATGGAGCAATTTGGGAGAGTGGGCTCACAGAGATGGTTTTTTAATCATAGAATCCCTACACTATGGAAGTAGGCCATTCAGCTCAAATCCACACTGACTTTCCAAAGAGCATCCCACCCTGTCCTGTAACCCTGTCTCTCCCGTGGCTAATCCACCTGGCTCTCACATCCCTGGACACTAACGGCAATTTAGTGTGGCCAATCCACCCTAACCTACACATCTTTGGCTGGTGGGGAGAAACCCATGCAGACACGGAGAATGCGTGAACTCTACACAGACAGTCACCAGAGGCTGGAATTGAATCTGGGTCTTTGGAGCTGTGAAGTAGCAGTGCTGACCACTGAGCCACCATACCACCCGCAGTGAGCCAAAGGTTGGTGTATTATGGCAATGTGACTGATGAAGTTGACTGGAATTTCAGAGCTATATGTTTTGCTAAAAAAAAACTGCGTCTCTATTCATACAACCATGCCACAACGGTGACATTGATGTTAGTCCACAGGTAACTCCAATATTTTCATGTATTTACAGAGCATCTTGATAGATGTACTGAATGGCTGACTCCTGTGTTGCAATATTATAGGTCAGATTGACATGTTTCCTGGTAATAATTCAAGGAATGGTGTGATTTATTGTCTTGCAATCTGAATCCAATGCTAATTATCAGCTGAGATACCAGAGTTGCAATAATTGGACAAAGGCATGGTCCCTATTTTAAGTGCCATCTATCACATTACTCTCCTAAATCCCCCATGTCCTGGTTTAACAGAAAATAGGAGCAGGAGTAGACCCTTTGGCACATTTAGTGCCCAGTTCCTTCTTTGACCCATACCCTTTTGATCCCTTTTAGTCCTAAGAACTATACTTAATACTTCAAAAATATTCAATATGGTATCTTCAACCATTTTCCGTAGTGCAGAATTCCACAGGCTCTATTCTCTGGATGAAGAAATTTCCGGTTTCTGTCTTAAATGGCTATGTATCCTTAGATTGTGATCTCTGTTCTGGACTCCCCGGTCATCAGACCATTCTTCCTGCATTTACCCTGTCTAGCTGTGTTAGAATTTTACAGGTTTGTGGGTTTCCATTGGAAACTTCCCATGTAAACCTGTCATTCTAACTACAGTTTGGGCATTACTACACTTGCAAACTTGTATTGTCAAAATTGGTATTGTTAATTATGAAAACCTGAAATAGTACAGATGTAAACTTTCTAACATAGCTGATGTGTTTAAAATTCTGACGAGCACTGTGGAGATTCGGTACCCTGGAAAATGATATTTAATGCTAATTTTTTGAAATGGTATGTTCTACCTCCACAGTGAATTGAGGCAATTGGTCAACTTTATAAATGTGCTGTGCAGCATCCAAATGTTGAAGTGTTTCTTTAAATTCAAGTGATGCAGGATATGACAGCAAAGATGAAGCAGTTCACTTAAATTGTTGTTTTCATGATTAATAATTTGAGTTTTAATAATATTGCTAAAGTGAGCTGTGGCAAGTGAAATTTTCTTTTGTGATGATACATACTGGAATATTATTTCTGCCACAACTGCACAACATGGTTAATTCCTGTGATTATTCAAAATGAAATGTTTTCCTGTAATAATTGCTACCAATTTTGCTTTCAGTTGCAACTCGGTCTATTGCATTCATAATTTCAGGACTGTAGCTTCAAGTTTAAGGTAAAAGAAGAGGGTCATGTGGTCTGTTCTGCAGTCAGCTTGATAGTAGGACAATGGTTTGATTGTAATGAAATCAAAGGGACATTTGTAGAGGAAAAACATGAGGTATTTACACTTGGCAACAATGCCAGCAGTCTCTTAGTTTGAGACAGTGAGCCATCAAGAACCTCCTATAGCCCCAGAATATTGTTATAAGTATTGGTTTGTAAGCAGTTAAGCTGTAAAATAGTCCATTTGCTTCTAAGATGAGATGGTGTTGGAATCGAAGATTAGCATTTCTTCTGAGCGATGAAGTTAATGTGTTCCATGAAGGAGGAGGCAGTGAAAGCTATTTTGAGATCAAGTTACAGGCTTCTCTATGAACTGTTGAATACTACAGGCAGCAGAGGTTCTGAGAGATCAACTGAGTAATAAGGCTGTTCAACTTTGCAAACTATCACAGCTGGATGTGTGAAGAGAGGCCATTGCAATTCAAGAAGGTGCATTCTGTTGTCTTCAACACATTCCTGAAGCTTTTTCTCCCTCTGCCATAGCCAGGGAAAGAATGATCATTGGAACGGGCTTTGCTGCTAGTGCTGGATTTGAGGAACTCTCAAAGCATAAAGAAATCACCAAGGTCACTCTGAAGATGTAGGAACCGACCCGAAGTTAGATGTATTGCTATTTGCTAAAAGAGCTGTAACTCTGCAGAGTGAAAGATAAGGATTATGTAAATGGGGGATATGCAACTTTTTGCAAAGTTGCTTCAGAGAAGGAATTAGTGCTTTGTCAATGTTATCTTTGTTATTTGGCAAACATTTTAAATCATGAAACCTTGTCACTCTTATCTCCTCCCCCCCACCCTCCCCAACCATTATCCTTTAATGTGGTGTGGGACACATGGCCAGTGTTTGTCGCTTATCCCAAACTGCCCTTGAACTGAGGGGCTTGCGAGACCATTTCAGGTAGTACTTCAGTGTCAACTACATTGCTGTGGGTCTGGAGTCACTTGTAGGTCAGACCAGCTGAGGATGGCAGATTTCCATCCCTACAGGGCATTAATGAACCAGCTAGGGTTTTGCAGCAAGTTCATGGTCACCATTATTGAAGCTGGGTTTATGTTCCAATTTGCACCAGCTACCATGATGGGATTTGGACCCATGTTCCTAGAGCATTCGGGCCTCTGGATTACTTGTGACATTACGCTGCTGTCTCCAAATAATGTAATATCATCGAATAACTGGAACTTTGAATATTTTTTTAAAGCTTCTCCACTGAGGTTGAACAGCAAGATGTGGAACTCCTAAAGCCCTCTATATTCTACAGTCAGGGGAAGCAATGGCCTAGCGAATATTATTGCTAGACTATTAATCCAGAAACTCAGCTAACATTCTGGGCACCCAGGTTCAAATCCTGCCGCAGCAGCTGGTGGAATTTGAATTCAGTAAAAAAAATTTGGAATTAAGGCTCTAACAATGACCATGAAACCCTTCTCGATTGTCAGAGAAAACCCATCTGGTTCACAAATGTCCTTTAGGGAAGGAAATTTGTCATTCTTACATGTCTGGTTTACATGTGGCTCCAGACCCACAGCAGTGTGACTCTTAACTGCCCTCTGAGCAATTAGGGATGGGTAATAAATGCTGGCCTAACCAGTTACCCCCACATCCTGTGAGTAAATAAAAGAAAAATTCTCTTTTCAAAATACCTTTTTGATGGATCATTTGTCCCAATATCTGTTTGTGGCTGGGTGTTCAGTTTTGTGCCCGTCTTGGGACATTTCACCTATGTTAAAGGTGCTATATAAATATAAGTTGCCGTTGCTGCAGGTTGAGAACTCTTGGATGTGTTGGAAGGAATGCTGTCCTTTTGTGTCCTGTAAAGCTGTACGATTCTGATAACACTGTGTACTGAAGGAATTTAACTATCTTCCTATAATGAGCACGTAATTTACCTTTTGAAGGTGAGTAGCTTCTTCCAGCCTCGAGACCGACTCCCTATATGTGAGGCAGCTTGTGTGTGGAAGACAGGTTCGTGGATTGATTGATTGTCAATACTGGAATCCGGTTTTCTATCACTAGAATGCCAGAATAATTAAACTTTCTACGAAAGCCCTTTAGGCATTTGCTCAAAGACTTACAAAATATCAAACCATGATTTCTTGTTAATCAGCTGTGTATTTTTTTTTCTGCGATATGGAATGTTACTCCTTCAAAAGCACTAAGCGTACAAAAGGAATTTGAGGCACATCGCACTTAAAAAGCCTCCTGGTGTTTCGCTGTGGTCTTTTGTGTGGAATCCAACCTGAGGCAACAGATCACTTCACTGCAAGTGAGAGCCTAAGATAATAGGGATAGGAGTTGGCGATGCATCCCCTCCCCTACAATCAGATTGCTATTTAAATACACTTCATCCGTACCATGCCTCTAGGCTGCATGATTTCTACTTTGTTGTCCTGAAATTTCCGATTCCGTAGCCTTTCACGGGAGCTTTCTTTCAGGTTTCCACAGCTCTTCAAAATGTACATCCTTTTGGAGGTCCCTTTGAGAGATTTACTTTTAATTATTGGAGACTAGTTTGGTCGTTCAGTCGTAGAGCTGTACAGCATGGAAACAGACCCTTCGGTTCAACTCGTCCATGCTGACCAGATATCCTAAATTAATCCAGTCCCATTTGCCAGCATTCGGCCCATATCCCTCTAAACCCTTCCTATTCACTTACCCTTCAAGATGCCTTTTAAATGTTGTCCTTTTAAATCTTTTTCCCTCTCACCTTAAACCTATTCCTTCTAGTTTTTGTCTCCCCTGCCTTGGGGAAAAGACTTGGCTATTCACTCTATCCATGCCCCTCATGATTTTAAAAACTTCTATAAGGTCACCCCTCAGCCTCTGACACTCCAAGGAAAAAAATGGCTGCAGCCTATTCAGCCTTTCCCTATAGCTCTAACCCTCCAACCCCAGCAACATCCTTGTATAAGGGTGGTGCAGTCGTTAGCATTGCTGCCTCACAGCGCTAGGGACTTCAGTTCAATTCCACCCTCGGGCGACTGGGTGGAGTTTGCACGTTCTCCCCGTGTCTGCGTGGGCTTCCTCTGGGTGCTCTGGTTTCCTCCCAGAGTCCAAAGATATGCAGGTTAGGTGTATTGGCCATGCTAAATTGCCCCATAGTGTTCAAGAATGTGTAGGTTAGCCATAGGAAATGCAGGATTACAGGGATGGTGTAACAGGATGGGTTTGAGTGGGATGGTCTTCGGAGGATTGGTGTGGGCTTGTTGGGTTGAATGGCCCGTTTCCACATTGTAGGGATTCTAAGGAAACCTTTTCAAGTTTCACAACATCCTTCCTACAGCAAGGAGACCAGAATTGAACACCGTATTCCAAAAGTGGCCTCACCAGTGTCCTGTACAGCTGCAATGTGATGTCCCAAACTCCTATACTCATTGCATTGACCACTAAAGGCAAGCATACCCAACACCTTCACTATCCCATCTGCCTGAGACTCCACTTTCAAGGAATTATCAATCTGCACTGCAAGGTGTCTTTGTTCAACAGCACTCCCCAAAATTCTCACTACTAAGCGTATAAGGCCTGCCCTATTTGCCCTTCCACAATGCAGCACCTGACATTTATCTAAATTCAACTCTATCTGCCAGTCCTCAGCTCATTGGCCCATCTGATCAAGGTCCCATTGTACTCTGAGGTAACCTTCTTCGCTGTCCACTATACCTCCAATTTTGGTGTCATCTGCAAACTTACTAACCATACCTCCTATGTTCACATCCAAATCATTGATGAAAAGCAGTGGATCCAGCACTGATCCTTGTGGTACACCACTGGCCATAGGCCTCCAGTCTGAAAAGCAACCCTCCACCACCACCACCCACTGTCTTCTACCTTCGAGCCCGCTCTGTTTCCAAATGGCTGGGCCTCCCTGTATTCTGTGTAATCTAAGCTTGCTAACTGGTCTATCATGAGGAATCTTGTCAAACACCTTACTGAAGTCCATATAGATCACGTCCACCGCTCTGCCTTCATCAACCCTCTTCGTTACTTCTTCAAAAAAACTTGATTAAGTTGGTGAAACGCTATTTCCCACGCACAATGCCATGCTGACTATCCCTAGTCAGTCCTTGCCCTTTCGAAATACATGTAAATTCTCAGGATTCCCTCCACTAACTTGCCCACCACTGATGTCTGGCTCACCGGTCTATAGTTCCCTGGCATTTCCTTACCACCTTTCTTAAATAGTAGCACCACGTTAGCCAACCTCCAGTCTTCCAGCACCTCAGCTGTGGCTATAGATGGTGCAAATATCTCAGCAAGGGGCCCAGTGATCACTTCTTTAGTTTCCCACAGAGTTCTAGGGTACACCTGGTCAGGCCCCAGGGTTCTATCCACCTTTAATATGTCCAGCACCACCACCTCTATAATATGAACATTTTTCAAGATGTCACTATTTATTTCCACAAGTTCTCCAGCTTCCATATCCTTCTCCACGATAAACACTGATACAAAATATCCTTTTTGTATCTCCTCATCTCCTGCAGTTCCACACATAGGCAGCCTTGCTGATCTTTAAGGGGCCCTATTCTCTCCCTGGTTACTCTTTTGCCCTGAATGTATTTATAGAATCCCTGTGAATTCTCATTAACCCTATTTGCCAAAGCTATCCCATGTTCCCTTTCTGCCCTCTTGAGTAACTCCTACTGCCCTTATGCTCATCTAGGGCTTAACTCGATCCCTGCTGTCTATACCTGACATACGCTTCTGTCTTGGCCAAAATTTCAATTTCTGCAGTCATCCAGCATTCCCTACACCTACCAGCCTTGCCCTTCACACTCTCAGGAGCATACCATCTCTGGACTCTCGTTATCTCATTTCTGAAAGCTTCCCATTTTCCAGCTGTCCCCTTATCTGCCACGCCACCTCATCCCTCCCATTTCAGCTTTTGAATGTTCTTGCCTAATACAGTCAAAAATCGGCCTTTCTCCAATTTAGAATTTTAACTTTTAGATCCGGTCTATCCTCTTCCATCACTATTTTAAAACTAATAGAATTATCGTCACTGGCCCCAAAGTGCTCCCACACTGACACCTCAGTCACCTGCCCTGCCTTATTTCCCAACAGTAGGTCGTGTTCTGCTCCTTCTGTAGTAGGTACATCCACATACTGAATCAGAAAATTTTCTTGTACACGCTTAACAAATTCCTGCCTATCCAAGCCCTTAACACTATGGCAGTCCCAGTCTATGTTTGGAAAGTTAAAATCCCCTACCATAATCACATATTGTCCTTACAAATTTGCTTCTCAATTTCCTGCTGACTATTGAGGGGCCTATAGTACAATCCCAATATGGTGATCATCTCATTGTTTTATTTCTTAGCTCCATCCAATAACTTCTTTGGATTATTCCCAGGAATATCCTCCCTCAGTACAGCCATAATGTTATCCCTAATCAAAAATCCCACTCCCCTTCCTGTCTTGTTTCCCTTTTCTATTCTTACTATAGCATCTTGTACCCTGGAACAGTAAGCTGTCAGTCCTGTCCATCCCTGAGCCACGTCTGTGAATCTCTATGCTAACTCAGCCCCATGTTCCCAGCCATGCCCTGAATTCATCTGCCTTACCTGTTAGGAATCTTGCACTGAAATAAATGTGATGTAATTTATCAGTCCTACCTCGTTCTCTGCTTTGTTCCTGCCTGCCCTTGTCTGTTTGACTTGCTCCTTTTCCTGACTGCCCCAGTCTCAGACAGATCTCTTTTCTCACTATCTTCCCCCCCTTACTAGTTTAAATCCTCCCGAGCAGCTCTAGCAAATCTCCCCGCCAATATATTAGTCCCCTTCCAATTTGGGCGCAACCCATTCTTTCTTATACAAGTCACTTCTACCCCAGAAGAGATTCCAGTGATCCAAAAATACGAATCCTTCTCCCCTGCACCAGTCCCTCAGCCACACATTCATCTGCTCTACTCTCCTATTCCTACTGTCTCTAGCTTGTGGCAGGTGAGTGATCTACTTGAATTTGTACGCTAATTTTAAAAGTAAGGTCACTTTGTATCTGTTAACAAAATGTTAATAGGTCTCCTGTCACTTTCCTGGTTGATGCTAGCGCAGTGTCCCTGATGGTTCATAGGTTTCTGAAGATATATTAAAATCCCACCACAAAAGTTGGTGGAGTTTAAAGACTAGGCATAAGTCTGAAATATGAGAGTAGTCTCATTAATGGTGACTAAGGAGCTATTGTTGGTTGTCGAATCCCATCTAGCTCACTGATGTCTTTCTTTTTACAGAAGGGTATCTGCAATCCTTGTAAGATCTACATGTGATTCCAGGTCCACAGGCCCAATGACTCCTAACTACCCTCTGAAATGGCCCTAGCAAGTCACCCAGTTCAAGAGATGGGGTTCAATTGCAATGAAAGATGATGATAGAAGTTAGCCCCAGTGAATCCTCCTCAGCCAATTTTTACACAGAGTGGTTCGTGTATGGAGTGAACTGCCAGAGAAAGTGATGGATGCGGGATCACTTACAATGTTTAAAAGACATTTTACATGAGTAGGAACGGCTTGGAGGGATATGGGCAAAACACAAGTGCGTGGAACAAGTTTTTATCTGGAAGCATGGACAGGTTGGACCAAAGGGTCTGTTTTGTGCAGTATGACTCGATAAGTTGTTGCTGATATAAATATGAACATCATCAGTTTTGAATGTTCTGTGTGACTGTTCAAGTCTGCTATGAAATGACCAGTCATAGAAAGGCTCTATGGAGGTGTGCTCTTGGGGCTCTAGCCTGAATGGAATACGTACGAGGACATAGCCTTGATGTAACAATGGCATCATTGTCAATGTTGCAGGCGACAATGAAGAGAGTGTGTTCTATTATGAGTTGTGTTCCATCTTAGTTTTGTATTAGCCTTCCCAAAGGCGATACAAATCCATTATTGTGACTGGCAGTTGCCAATGTGCTGGATTTATGCCACAGCACGTTAGAGGAATGGCCAGGATTGACCTACTCATGATGTGATATATCGCCTCAGATAGGGAGGCCAACAGAGGGACCTGGACAGTTGGGGAGCAGACTGTAAGTTCTTCAAAGTATTTATTTTTCTTTAAATCTCTCTCTCCTCTTTAGCAGTTCATTAGTTCCAGAATGCTGTTGAAATCTGAAGGCAGTTGTGTTTACCTAACTCTGCCTGCAAAGAAGGCTGAGAGCATTCAATATAAATAGGAGCATGGGTAGGTATAAGGTCCCTTGAATTCTGATCTCCCTGCTATAGGAAAGATGGTATTAAACTCGAAAGCATTCAGAAAAGATTTACAAGGATGTTGCCAGAGTTGGAGGGTTTGAGCGAAAGGGGACGCTATTTTCCCTGGAGTGTCAGAGGCTGAGGGATAACCATATTGAGGTTTATAAAATCATAAGGGGCATGGATAGGGTCAATGGCCAATGTCTTTTCCCCAGAGTAGGGGAGTCCAAAAGTAGAGGGCGTAGGTTTAAGGTGAGAGGGGAAAGATTTAAAAAGGACCTAAGGGGCAACTTTTTCACAGAGGGTGGTGCGTGTATGGAATGAGCTGCCAGAGGAAGTGATGGAAGCCGGTACAATTACCCATCCAGATGCCCTTTAAATGTATGTGAGTAGGGAGGGGTTTAGAGGGATATGGGCCAAATTCTGGCAAATGGGACTAGATTAGTTTAGGATACCTGTTTGGTATGGATGAGTTGGATCAAAGGGTCGGTTTCTGTGCTGTACAGTTCTATGACTCTATGTCAGGGTCTGCCCAGTGGATATTCCATTTACCTGTGATGCCCAGCAGGGGGAGTAGATGTGCTGCTTGAAGTACCATGGCTGAAGACTAAGTCAATCCCTCTCTGTCTTGCTTCCTGCACTCCGTGTGCAGGAGGAAAGGTGGTCATTTGGAGGTTGGTAGAACTCTGGATGGACAGCCTGCACTTTGCTAAGGAAACAAATGAGTCCCCAGCTGAAATGCCATATCATCTGAAGATTCCACCACCCCTGCCAAATTGGCACAGTTTCCTTCCCATCTGGCTGTGGAATGTACTGCCAAAAGCCAAGGGGTTGTGAGTGTATGGGAAATGTAATTGGAGCAGGATTGGCCCATGCAAAAACACCTTTGCCGATTCCGTAAGACTGTGATTGATCTTCCAGCCCAGCTCCACCTTCCTCCCACGTCCCCTAAGCCCCACAATCATCAGGGAGCAGATGCATCTTCCGCAGCGTGTCGGACTTCACTCAGTGTGACCCATCCCCAGTGCAGCATGGGATAGGTGACATCTGCAAGTGCGTGTCTAGGGGACTTGGCCAAATGCTGTTCTGGAGGAACCTGTGTATCTACAAGAAGCTCTATCACTTACAAGTCTCTGTGATACCCAACTGCTAAACATATGGGCACTTAAGATATGGGCACAAGCTGTATGTCTCTAGACGTCTATGCTTTACACCTCTTCATTCATTCTATAACATACACTCACCTTTTTGTCTACATCAGATGAGCTCCCCAGTAAATAATTCCACACTGTTCAACTCAGTTGCTCTTTCTGACAGTGAGTTTCTCATTCTGATCAGTCTCCGGGTGAAGAGGTTTCTCCTCGATCTTTTTTGTAACATATTGATCATCCTTTATTCTGGATTCTCCCATAGGTGAATCTACCCATGTGGTCTTTCCTAAGCTTTCTGATTTTTTTTTTAAGAGAAAAGAGCTCCAGCCTATTTAGTTATTCCTGATGGTTATAACCCTTCAGTTCTGGTGTCAATGTTATAAGTCTCTAAGCTCCACTCTTTCCAGAGCATCTATATCCTCTCTCTGAAGTAGAGAGCATACTATGAGATTGTATGTAGCAGTGACCTTTTTTTTTTTAATTCTGAAAATAAAAAATTTTATTGATAGCAGCCTGTAACAATCATCTGTAAAGATTCAAAGGCTGAAATGCTGCTCTCCTGTGCTATTATGACTCCGTCTAAATGACAGGTTGCGTGCGATAGTACTAGATGTTGGAGGACCAAACTGGTTCTGATCCACAATTGTTGGAGAAAATCTGTGGGATTCAACCAATTATGTTCTGTTGCAGTTTTGAAGTTTATACAATTGTAATGTTTCTGGAATTGTGTCCTCACTTCCATGTAAAATGAATAGGGCTATGTGACCTGTGGGGAGCCTAGATATTTTAACTGGGAAGGTGATGCAGTGTGCGAACACCTGATAATCCTGCCTGCTGATGGATAGACTGAGTTTCCAAAGTCCCAGAAAAACACCAATAATACTGGGCTGTCAATTTACTTCCAAGATACAAGAGAGTCGGTGTCCCAAGGATACCTAATCAGCATTTCTACTTGAATACAAGACCTATGTGATTCACATTGGAGATGGGCTTTGAGGCCTATGATATCCCCGAAACACTCAGGCTGGGTAAGTCTAACAAGAGCCGGATAGTTGGAGACAGCAGCAAGGTGCTTTCGTTCACCAGGCAGGAATTAGTTGGGAGCTTGAACATGGATTGAGAAGACCAACTTCATGAGGAGCTAAAACAAGGCTTTAAAAAAAAAAAGTACCTAACTTGTACGAGAGGATGAAACTCCAGGGGGTAACTTTGTTGTGAAATAGAATTGAGATTAAAAATTCTCAGGCTGTAAAAGGTGAAGAACAGAAGGGAACCTGCAGGAGCAAAGAATCACCTTGACAATTGATCAATCAATCAGTTAAGTAAGGAGAACTGATAGCTTACACTCCAAGTGGACAACGTCTGTACAGCATGTTTCAATTCTATTAAAAGAGAAGCAAAATTGAATGTTCTGTTTTGAGGTTTCAAGTGTGAGTTGCGTACAAAGGGAATGTTTAGTCAGTAGTATGTTTATGCGTTGTTAATGTAAAACTTTTCATAGAATCCCTACAGTGTGGAAGCAGGCCATTCAGCCCACACTGACCCTCTGAAGAGGAACATCCCATTTCAGATGTAACCCCCCCCACCAATCCTGTTAACTCTACATTTCCCATGGCCAATCCACCCTAACCTGCATATTTTTGGACTGAGGGAGGAAACCCACACAGACACGGGGAGAATGTGCAAACTCCACACAGACAGTTGCCTGAGGCTGGAATCGAACCCGGGTCCCTGGCGCTGTGAGGCAGCAGTGCTAACTACTGAGCTACTGTGTGTGCCTGTCTCTGCAGATGTTGGTCTAAAACATAGCTGCCTGTATTCTAACTTGCTCCGAGTCCTGTTCAGCTTTGGCCCCACTGTGCTCACTGACCTCTGTTGTTCCTGGTCTGGCAGTACCTTTGTTGAAGAATTGTGTTCGTCTCCGTGACTTATCTCTTTCCTACTTCTGTAACCAGCCCCACAACCCTACCATATCCAATCCCCAACCTATAATCTCTCCATCATTCGTGGCTGTTCCTTTAGCTGCCTGTGGTCATAATGCGCTCTTTACATCTCTCTGACTTAAGTTTCTTCTCTCCTACTCGCAGATGCTCCAATGTACCTTTTTTGACTACACTCTTAGTCACTAGTCTCAGTGGGTTGTTAACAAATTTCACTTGGCAACGTAGCTCCTATCAAGCCCCTTGGAGCATTTTGCAGCATTGATGTTAGAACGTAAGAAATAGGAGCGGGAGTAGGCCATCTGGCCCCTCGAGCCTGCTCCCCCATTCAATAAGATCATGGCTGATCTTTTCATGGACTCAGTTCCACACACCTGCCCCTCACCATAACCCTTAATTCCTTTACTGTTCAAAAATCTTTGCCTTAAAAACATTCAACGAGGTAGCTTCAACTGCTTCACTGGGCAGGGAATTCCACAGATTCACAACCCTTTGAGTGAAGAAGCTCCTCCTCAACTCAGTCCTAAATCTGCTCCTCCTTACTTTGAGGCTATGCCCCCCTCGTTCGTTGTTTCACCCGCCAGTGGAAACAATCTCCCTGCTTCTATCTTATCTATTCTCTTCATAATATTATATATTTCTATAAGATCCGCCCCTCATTCATCTAAATTCCAGTGAGTATAGTCCCAGTCTACTCGATCTCTCCTCATAAGCCAACCTTCTCAACTCCAGAATCAACCCAGTGAGCCGCCTCTGCACCCCTGATATAACGGCAAGAATATGGATATTTTTTCTTTTACTCTTTGGTGGGAAGTGGTCTTTGCTGACAAGCCCAGCATTTCTTGCCCATCCCTAATTGCCCCTGAACAATGTCTTGCTGGGGCCATTTTAGAGGGCAGCCGAGATATCTAGATGGTAGCGGCTGGGTAGGTAGGATTCATGGAATCCCTACGGTGTGGAAACAGGCCATTCAACAAGTCCACACCAACTCTCTGAGCAGCATCTCACCCAGACTCTCTCTCCCACCCCCTACACTGTACCTGTGACCCTGCAGTTCTCATGGTTAGTCCACCTAACCTACACATCCCTGGACATTGAGTAATTTAGCATGACCAATCTGCACATCTTTGGACTGTGGGAGGAAACCAGAGCATCTGGAGGAAACCCACGCAGACACAGGGAGAATGTGCAAACTCCACACAGTCATCTGAGGCTGGAATCAAACCCGGATCCCTGGCGCTGTGAGGCAGCCGTGCTAACCACCGAGCCACCGTGCCACCGCCTTTTAAGGGCTTCAGTTGATGAAGGATGTTCTGGGAGGCTGCGGTATCAGTGAAGGCTGTGTGGTCTGTTCCTCGTGGCCATTGTAGCCATGTCCTAGTGGGTCCCACAGAATGTTCAGCTTCTGTGGGGTCTTCGGTGATGAGGTGGGACCTTGAGGCAGCTTTGGCGGGGTGGTGGTCCAGTCTGGGATTCTAATGGCCCGTGATTCCCCAGTCTTGATGTTGGCTTTTTGCAGCAGTGAGGAATGTGGTTCCTGCCTTGACCTTGAGAACACGTGAGCCATGGACTTTGTCTTAATTATTTTACGCATATGATTTTTATTATTAATATAGTGTTGCAAAGTTGGGTAGAGTACTTGTGCATTGGAGGCAGGATGTTAGAATTTGATGTTCGTTAAATCATAATGGGGAAGGCAATGCATGGTCCCTTTAAAGGATGATGTGCTTTTTCTAGGGTTGGGGAGCAAAAAAATGTCTGTGGGCAGCTTGTGGGTCTGCAGGTATACAAAGAGCCCCTGAATTGAAACATTTGTCTCAAAAGGCTGTGTGGTTAGCAATCCAGGCAGCAGTTTTGTTTTGTTATCAAGACAATAAGTTCGAATTTAGTCAATTAGAGATTAAAAATGAATTAAATTTAAATCTGATGGTTTTGACAACATAGGACCAATCCTTTTCTAAGAAATTGATATGTCATCGAGGGAATAAAAGACAGGGCATTCGCAAAATAGGCAGAGAACCAACCGCCATCTGATAAGAGATCAGCTGTCTCTCAGCTCTTAGAGAAAGCATCATCTAAATAAAGGTATTGCAGCACTCTTAGCTAATATTCCTGATACAAGAATTTGAAGGACAAGGCGTTCCTGACCGAAGATCGACAGAAGGTATAGAACATTCCGGAAGACATTCACTGGCTGTAATTTTGAGGGACTAAGTTCTAATTTTTTTTTATATTTTCGTTTATATAAGTGGGACTTGCATACCATTAGAGTTTTGCTTTATTCAGGAATAGTTAGAAGTTAGGGGAAAATGTTTGGTTTGTTAGTAGCCCAGTTAATTTGTTCACTATTAGAGTTAGATAAATCTTACTTGTTGATTAGAGAGTGAGTGTTAGGAGTTTATTTCGTTTAACCACTCCTTCATAACCGAGAGGCAAGTTATTCCACTTTTCGCACTTCTTTTAACAGATTATGGGCAAGGCAAGCCTCACTGGGTGTTTTGGATTTAGTTATCAGAGGGGGGGTTGACCTCCCGTTTATTGGGGGCCCAGGTCTGGGATCTGGCCAGCTTGGTTCTAGCACTTGGACAGATGTAAACAGAGTTGGGGATTAGTGTCCTCGATCTTTAAATAAAACTTAGGTGAGAAGTGGAAAATCTGTTTAATTTCGGTTGCTTGTCGTTGGTCAAATCAAAAGTGAGGCAATGGCTCTTTCAGTCACTAAGAAAATGTGACTTTGGGGGTTTTACAAAAGGTGAACAAGGAAAAGCTGCTGGAATTGGCAGACGAGTTGGAGGTGGGGTTGACTTTGTGAGAAAAGTAGTAATTACTGCAATAGCTCGACATTTAAATTTGCTGGAAAGGCCATCAGAATCTTTGTAAATGGATAGAGTTCAATTACAGTTGAAGCAACTTGAACAGGAAAGAGAACTGTTTGCAATGCAGTTACAAACAGAGAGAGTTTAAATTTCGAAAGTTGCAAATTAGACAGAATAGCCGAATTAAAATGATGGAAATGAAGGGAGAAGATAGGCTTAATGAGGAGAATGGTGATGATGAGCAAACACATTGGAGCCAAAGACCTGTTAGGGCTATATACATATATGTCAAAACATTATCAAAATTTGATGGAAAAGATGTAGAAGCCTTTATCATTTCCTTTGAGAAATTGGCTAAACAAATGAATAGGCCAGAGACTACGTGTGTAATGTTAATTCAGATCAAGTTGACAGGCAGGGCTAGGTGAGGTATTTGCAACTCTGTCAGAGATGGTGTCAGGAGATTATGAAGAAGTAAAACAGGCTATTTTGAGCAGAGGCATATAGACAATGGTTCAGAAATATGAGATGGGAACCAGGTCAGACTTACAGTATATCGAGTTTGAAAGACTTAAACAGAGCAACTTCAATACATAGGTGAGAGCATTAAGGATAGAAAAGACATATGAGGATCTTAGAGATGTTATTCTGCTGCAGGAGTTTAAAAACTCACTTTGCAGAAGTGATAAGAACACATGTTGAGGAACAGAAAGTTAAAATAGTGAGAAGAGTTGCAGAGATGGTAGATGAATACTCATTAACACATGAATCGAAATCTAGCTTCCGACAGTAATTTCATTCCGTCAGAGATAGAAATTGGGAAAGAGGGAGATCCTTCAATGAAAAGCAAAAAGTAGATCACGCTGGGAACAGTTTTCCACATGTGAAAAAAGAAAGCCAAGAGAGTGGAAAAGAGGTGAAGACGTCAGGTGTTTTCACTGCAATACGATTGGACACAAAGTCACGGTGCTGGTGGTTTAAGAAAGGCACTGGGAAAAAGGATACGGTAAATGATGCTAAACTAGAGGGATTAGTCGAGGCAGTGAAGGAAATCCCCAAAAGAAGTTGAGGAGCTGCAGAAAAGTGCACAACCTAGTCATGGGCTGGACAGTCTACAAAGACTTCCCTCTGTGGTTAAGGTTTTGCCAGGTGGAACAGGGACAGTAGGTGAAGAAGTTAACATATTTAGAGATATTGGAGCTACTTAGTCTCTAATAGTAAGAGATGAAGATATTTGCACTCCTTCTGAAATGTTGCCTGAGAGAGTGATAATCTGTGGAATAAATGGAGAGAGATTTAGTGTTCCCCTGTGTAAGATAAGGCTAGAAAGTCCAATCAAGACTGGGGAAGTGACAGTGGGAGTGATTGAAAGAGTGGCTATTCCAGGTTTACAGTTTGTTCTTGGAAACGATCTAGCAGGATCAAAGGTGGGAGTGATACCCATTGTAGTGGAGAAGATGAAAGAAAACCAGGGAACTGAGGTGTTAAAAGGCAAATACCTTGGAATTTTTACAGACTGTATGGTGACAAGATCCCACAGTCATAAGTTAAAACAGGAAGGGAAAACAAAAGAGAAAGATGTAGGAGTTCAGGCCCAGTTAGCTGACACTGTTTGATGAAATGGTACAAGGAAGAACCTGAGCAGGTAGAGGATCAGGCAGAGGTGTTTAGTTCTGAAAGATTAATGAAGTTACAACAAAAAGATGAGACAGTAAAAGGTTTATATCATAAAGCCTTCTCAGAAAAGGAATCGGAATGTATTCCTGAATGTCGTTACTTTTAAGGATAAAATGCTGAGGTGGAAATGGAGACTGCAGCAGTTAGTGCAGACGGGAAATGGGTGGAAGTTCACCAGATTGTGTTGCCGGTAGCATACAGACAGGAAGTTTTGTGGGTAGCGCACAAATTACCTGTAGGAGGTCATCTTAGGAGTGAGGAAGACTCGGGCTAAGATACAGGAGCACATCTATTGCCTGGATTACGTAAGGATGTGGTTGAATGTTGCCATATGTGTCAGATGGTAGGAAACCCACAGGCAGTGATAAAACCAGCGCCTTTGATGCCAATTCTGGCATTTGAAGAATTTTTTATGTGGGTTATGATTGATTTGTGTAGGTCCCCTCCCTAAAACAAAAAGTGGGAACCAGTATTTGCTAACCATAATGGATGTGTCTACCAAATGTCCGGAGGCAATTCCATTACGGAATGACAAAGGATAAAAGGTTATGGAGGAGTTGCTTGCTTTCTTTACCCATTATGGACTCAGGGAGACTCAGTCAAACCAAGAGTTCAGTTTTACTGCCAAATTATTCAAGGAGGTCATGGACAGTTTGGGCATCCAACACTTTAAATCAAGTGTGTACCATCCTGAATCCCAGGGAGCATTGGAAAGGTGGCATCAGACCCTAAAGACCATGATGACAGCTTAATGCCAGGATTACCCACATGATTGGGATAAAGGTATCCCATTTATATTATTTGTTATTAGAAATGCTCTAAATGAATCGACTGAGTTAACTCCATTTGAATTGATATTTGGACACAAAGTAAGAAGGCCTTTAAAATTAATTAAGGAAAAGTTGATAGGTCCAAAGTCGGAGATCTCACAGTTGCATTATGTATCTGAGATGAGAGATTAAACAGAGTAGGTGAATTAGCTAGACAACTTTTGATGTTGGCAGAGCATCTAATGAAGCAAAAAGCAGATAAGAAATGAAACATTCTTACTGTTACCCATGGGGATAAAGTATTGATGTTGTTACCAGTGGTAGGAGATCCCTTCAAAGCAACGTTTAGTGGTCCCCATCAAATTGAAAAGAAGTTAATTCAGGTCAATTATCTGCTAAAGATGTCAGATAAGAAAAAAAATTATCGGGTATGTCATGTGAACATGCTGAAACTGTACGATGACTGGGAAAGGGAACCGGAGAAACAAGTATTAGTTACTGTCACTTAGAGGGAGGAATCAAATCCAGATGATTTAGATTTTGATGTGTCTCAGAATAAATTGAATAATGAGGAAGTCCTTAAAGAATGGGATAGAGTAGTGAGCTATCTGTCCCAGGAACAGAGAACTGAATAGAAAGATTTGTTATAGTGCTATGAGGACATATGTAGAGATAGAATGGGGAGGACTAATACTGTAGTACATGAGGTTGACATAGGGAATGCTGTTCGGATAAAACAACACCCATACCGGCTTAATCCTCTCAAAGCAGTACAGGTACAGAAGGAAGTGGAAGCAATGCTCCAGGAAGACATCATAGAGATGAGTCAAAGCAAGTGGAGTTTGCTGATCGTGTTGGTCTCAAATCTGATGGTACTCAACGATTCTGCATCGATTATCAGAAGGTCAATGCCATGACCAAATCAGACTCCTACCCAATTCCAAGGCTGGAGGACAGTGTGAAAAAAGTAGGACAAGCCACTTGCATCACAAAGTTGGACTTACTTCATGGTTTTGGCAAGTACCTTTGTCAGCGAGAGCAAAAGAAGTTTCTGCCTTTGAAACCCCAAATGGGCTGTATCAACTTAAAGTAATTAAATGAAAAATGCACCAGCCACTTTTCAAAGATTTATGAACAGAGTTGAGGCAGGATTGACTAATTGTGCTGTCTAAATAGATGACTTAGTGATCTTTAGCCATTCGTGGGCTGATCACATGGCACATTTGGCAGAGCTCTTTGAGAGACTAAGGAAGGCAAAGTCGGTCATAAATATGGCAAAAACAGAACTCGAGAAGGCGGAAGTGACATTCTTAGGGCCCAATATCAGACACAGACGGATGACACAAGGGAACATGAAGATGAAGGCCATTGAGGAATTTCCAAGACTGTCCTCAAAGAAGAAAGTGCTCTGATTTTTGAGACTGAGCAGATTCTACAGGAAACTTGTACCAAACATTAGTAGTGTGGTGGCACCGCTGATGGGTTTGTTAAAAAATAAACACAAAATTTTGGTGGACAGAACAATGTCCGGAGGCATTTGAGAATTTAAAAGCAGTGCTAACCTGCTCCTCTGATGCTGTCTGGCCTGCTGTGTTCATCCAGCTCTACACCTTGTTATCTCTAACCTCTGTACCCGTTTTAGCCACGTCACGTTTCTTGAAACCCTTTAAAGTTGCCATCGATGCAAGCAGATGTAGGTGTTGGAGCTGCGTTGTTACAGGAGAATGATTGTGGAATTGAAAGGCCAGTCAGTTATTTTTCAAAGAAACTCAGTATCCACCAGAGAAAATACTCAACTGCTGAAAAAGAGTTATTGATTTTGGTACTGGCCTTACAACATGTCTTTGTTGCAAACAATACATCAGAGACGATTGTATATACCGATCACAATCTTATGACATTTTTGGAAAGATTTAAGGACAAGAACACCAGATTATTTTGTTGGAGTCTTATGTTACAAGTACTTAATTTACAGAATGTACATGTTGCCCATTGTGAAAATGTTATTGTGGGTTTAAAAGAAAGATGTGTATATAAGCTAGAAACGGTAGTGTTCACTATGATATGTATACAGAATTAGTATGAAATGTGTAACTCTAGATTAATGACCTATGGATCAAGTAATAATGGCATTAAGGTTTAGAGAAAAAAGAAAATGAAGCTATTCTTAATGTTTTTTTTTCTTAAGGGGGAGTTGTTGCAAAGTTGGGTGGAATACTTGTGGATTGGAAGGCAGGACTTAGAATTTGATGTTTGTAAAATGATATGGGGAAAGGTAGTGCGTGGTCCCTTTAAAAGATGATGTGCTTTTCGAGGCATGGAGAGAGAAAAGAATGTCTGTGGGCAGCTTGTGATTCTGCAGGTGTACAAGGAGCCTCTGAAATGAAACATTTGTGTCAAAAGGCTGTGTGGTTAGTAATCCAGGCAGTAGTTTTGTTTTGTTATCAGGACAACAAGTTTAAATTTAGCCAATTAATTTAAACCAGGCACTTATAGATTAAAAACCAATTTAATTTAAATCTGAAGGTTTTGATAACATAGGACCAATCCTGTTTGTAAGAAATTAATATGTTTCAAAAGTATAAAAGACAGGGACTTTTGCAAAATAGGCAAAGATACCAGCTCTCTCTCAGCTCGTAGAGAAAGCATCAAAAGTACTGCAGCATTCTAGGCTAATATTCCTGACACACGAATTTGAAGAACAAGGTGTTCCTGATCGTAAATCAATTGAGAAGGCACAGAACATTCCAGAAGATGTACCCTGCCTGCAATTTCAAAGGACTAAGTTCTAATTTTAAAAAAAAAATTTAGTTTATATTTGTGGGACTTGCATTTATTAGAACAGCGTATGATTAGAATTTTGTTTTAATCAGGAATAGTTAGTAGTTAGAGGGGAATTGTTTGGTTTGTTAATTGTTCAGTTAATTTGTTCACTGTTAGAGTTAGATAAACGTTACTTGTTGATTATAGAGTGAGTGTGAGGAGTTTATTTCATTTAACCACTCCTTTGTAACAGAGAGGCAGGTTATTCCACTTTTCACACTTCTTTTAACAGATTATAGGGCAAGGCAAGCGTCTTTGGGTGTTTTGGTTTTAGTTATCAGAGGGGGAGTTGATCTCCCCTTTATTACAATAGACACTGGAGTTTGGGGACTTGAACACCTCTCACTGTATTTTTTTCTAAACATATGAGTGACAATAAATTACTATTCTATTCCATTCAGTTGAGAGTCAACCCCATTGCTGTGGGTCTGGAGTCACATGTAGGCCAGGTCAAGTAAGGATGGCAGCTTTCCTTGCCTAAAGGGGTATAAGTGAACTCGAAGGGTGTTTACGACATTCGATGATACTGACCACTTGGTCAGCCATTGGTTGTCACTCATGAGGTCTTGTCACATTGTAGACCAGGGCTTCTCAAATCCATGATCACCGGTGGGGTCCAAAGATCCTGGGGTCACTAGTGCCAGGGCAGTAAAGGCTGCCACTGAAGCTCGGGCAGATTTCTCACAGCTGCAGGACCTGCCTAAGTCTTAATTTGTTTAACTGGGTGGTGCAGGCTAATGGACGAAAGCTCAATTGCTGCAGCTCCCAAACAAGACTTTGACTAGGAATGTAGTCATTCTTTTGGGAGTCGGTTAGCTCAGTTGGCTGGATGGCTGGTTTGCAACACAGAGTGGGTTCAATTCCTGCACTAGCTGGGGTCACAATAAAGGCTACACCTGCCCCTACACCTCCTCCCTCACCCCCATCCCAGGCCCCAAGAAAACCTTCCACATCAAGCAGATGTTCACCTGCACATCTGCTAATGTGGTATACTGTATCCGCTGTTCCCGTTGTGGCCTCCTCTACATCGGGGAAACCAAGCGGAGGCTTGGGGACCGCTTTGCAGAACACCTACACTCGGTTCGCAATAAACAACTGCACCTCCCAGTCGCGAACCATTTCAACTCCCCCTCCCATTCCTCAGACGACATGTCCATCCTGGGCCTCCTGCAGTGCCACAATGATGCCACCCGAAGATTGCAGGAAAGCACCTCATATTTCGCTTGGGAACTCTGCAGCCCAATGGTATCAATGTGAACTTCACAAGCTTCAAAATCTCCCCTTCCCCCTACCGCATCCCAAAACCAGTACAGCTCGTCCCCGCCTCCCTAACCTGTCCTTCCTCCCACCTCAAGCCCCACCCCCATCCCCTACCTACCAGCCTCATCCCGCCCCCTTGACCTGTCCGTCCTCCCTGGACTGACCTATCTCCTCCCTAACTCCCCACCTACACTCACCTTTACTGGCTCCATCCCCGCCTCTTTGACCTGTCTGTCTCCTCTCCACCTATCTTCTCCTCTATCCATCTTCTATCTGCCTCCCTCTCCCTCTCTCTCTTTATTTCAGAACCTCCTTCCCCTCCCCCATTTCTGAAGAAGGGTCTGGGCCCGAAACGTCAGCCTTCTTGCTCCTCTGATGCTGCTTGGCCTGCTGTGTTCGTCCAGCTCTACAGCTTGTTATCTAAGACAAAGTCCATCTTTGATCAGATCACAGGTCATAGATTCCCAAAGTTGAAGAAATGAGAGGGAACCAATTCTCCACCACTGTAGAAAGCTGGCATTGATATTAGATTTGCCTAATATTCTAAATAGTTTGTTTCATTGTGGTGACATTGAATTCTTTTACTGTTTGCAACATCTGGGTTAATGTGACGTGTCACCCCCTGCCATTTGATTGGGTCAATTTTCTGTAACCTCAGTTTCTTATCGTCAAGAATGCTCAGCTTAGGCAACAAGGACTGTCTTCCTCTTCATAAGGTTTCTCAACGCAGTAACACTCGCTGTGTAGATTCTGCTGAGCCAAGAAGGAGAATATTTGTTGCCCGTTCCTGGGCGTGGCTTGCTCAGGTATTTCAGAGTCAGCTTCACTGCTGTGGCTTTGCAGTTACCCAGAAGGTGATTTCCATTCCTAAAGGGGCATGTAGTGAACCAGATGTGTTTCTTACAACAATCAATCTCAGTTGTTGTGGTCAGAAGGACTGAGTCAAATCTATGTTCCTGATGAATTGCATTGAATAAAGCAGCTGTGGCGGGATTTGAACCCATGACTTCAGTGTATTAGCCTAGGACTCTAGATTATAAGTCCAGTGCCATTACCACTACGCCACTATCTCCCCTTCCTCCCCTTCCTCAAGATAGAGGAGGGGAGCCAGAGGAAGCTACACAAAGTTATGCAGCGCGGAAACAGACCCTTCAATCCAACCAGTCCGTGCTGACCATAATCCCAAACTAAATTAGTCCCACCAAATTCAAGCCCCATAATTACAGTGGCCAAATAAGCAAATTTAATACATCTCCAATAGATTTGCCTAATATTCCAAGTAGTTCTTTTCATTGTGGTGAAATTGGATTCTTTTTCTGCTCGCAGCATTTGAGTTAATGTGACATGTGGCACTGTACCAGGAGCTGTGTTCCAAATCCTAACTACACATTGCTCAAAGGACTTTTCCCTTTGCCTCCCTGAAGAGCATTCAGTGCTGACTTTTTTTCTCTCCTTGTTTTTTCTTGACCTTTTTTGAAGAAACTTTTGCCAGACCATGAAATGGGTTTGTAAGGTCTGAATCATTGTGAGGCAGTCTATGTAATGCAGGGAAGATAAACATGTTTAACAAAGCCAGGAAACACAGTGCCAATGTTGCATGTCGTCACACAAGGAAGTCAGTTGATGGAAAACCAATCAAGTGTTGTCTTTGTGTTGACATCCAGCCATAGCTGACGGCCCACAATGCACCTGCCTGTGGTGGCTGCAACAAATGAGAGTGAAAACGACCCCAAACATTCCACGATTAAATGTTTAATGAAAGGAACTCTGTTCACTGTTGAAGAGGGGGTGTTAAAATGTTGAATGTGTTCCATTTTAATAAGGTGTTAAACTTCAGGTGTAACATTAAGCCTAAAGGACAATCTGCAGTACTGTGTTGCTCTGGTTTTGGAGTCTCCACATGGGTCCATGTTATTGTGAGGCAATCTTCGATGAGGTAAGCTGCTCTGCATTGCTCAAGAGAGGATACTGGGGTCTGAAGTCTTTTTATGGTAACTGTTTCATCAACAATCTTTTTATACTCCAACATAGCACGAGAATCTACCCAGTTGCGTCTCTCTTCGGAAGTCTCCATCACGTGGTGTCTACGTCACTATTGACTAAGCTTACTACTTCTACATTTGAACATTAACCCTTCACTGTACAGGGTGAGGGAGGCAGAGTTGAAGCAGAGACTATTCTTGCTCCTGGACTGAACCACTCTGCACATCCAATCAAGCATTGGATGGCAACTTAATGGCTGTGCAGTGGGTGTGAGGCTAATTATATGTGCAAAGGAAGCTTGCTTCCTGACCACAAACTCCTCCTTTTCTGACTCTTCCAAATCTAGACGTATTCATGGGGCTGATATTCCTCATATCTGATATTTGATGCCACAGTGTGTTGTGTTATGCCTCATGATCAACATGTCAATATGCCTTTAAGAAACATACCTATGACATCATCATTGTATCACAGCATGTGACCCAAGAGTAGAAGGACGTCAGTGTCCCTCTTACCTGGGATCTCTTGAAGCATGATACACGACTGGAAGCATGCTCTCTGTTATAATCCTGTCGTTTAATATTAGCTGAGGCACTTGGATGTCTGAGATTGTTTGTTTGCGTATTGTCGCTGAATTAAAATCTGTTGAATTCTTCAATACCACAGTATCATGCCCTACCTGTAGAGTCATAGAGATGTACAGCACGGAAACAGATCTTTCAGTCCAACTCATCCATGCTGACCAGATATCCTAAATTAATCTAATCCCATTTGCCAGCATTTGGCCCATATCCCTCTAAACCCTTCCTATTCATGTATCCATCCAGGTACCTTTTAAATGTTGTAATTGTACCAGCCTCCACTACTTCCTCATTCCATACACCCACCACCCTCTGTGTGGAAAAAGTTGCCCCTCAGGTCCCATTTAAATCTTTCCCCTCTCACCTTAAACCTATGTTCTTTAGTTTTTCTTGCAAATAATTGACCACAGGCTATTGCCGGTTGGAGGCAAACTTGCACGACAAGCTTTTGATGCAGAATTCCAAAAAAGAATAATGTTGAATATTTATTGCAGCTACATTTGCAGGAGAGCATGATCACATCTTTTCTAAAAGTAGATGCTTTCAAGGACATCACCAGCAAGGCCAAAATTTGTTGCCCACGCCAATTGCCCTTGAACTGAAAGCCTTGCTAGGGCCATATCAGAGTCACCCACGTTTTTGAGGGTCTGGAGTCATACCTAGGCCACACCTGGTAAGGATGGCAGATTTCCTTCCCTAAGTTAGTGAACTAGATGGGTTTTTCCCTGACAATTATTTTCATGATCGTCATTAGACTTTTAATTCCAGATTTTTCAAAAAAATTGAATTCACATTCAATTTGAGGAGCAGCACGGTGCGCCAGTGGTTAGCACTGCTGCCTCACAGCACCAGGGACGCGGGTTCAATTCCAGCCTCCAGCACTGTCTGTGTGGAGTTTGCACATTCTCCCTGTGTCTGTGTGGGTTTCCTCCGGGTGCTCCGGTTTCCTCCCACAGTCCAAAGATGTGTGGGTTAGGTGGATTGGCCATGCTAAATTACCCATATTGTCGAGGGGTAGCCATGGGAAATGCAGGATTACAGGGAGATGGTGGCCCTGGGCAGAGGGTCAGTGTGGACTCGATGGGCAGAATGGTCTGCTTCCACGCTGTAGGGATTCAATGATTTCAACTTTTACTATGTCTGTTTTTCTATTCATTTGTGGGATGTGGGCTTCTCTGGCTGGGCCCAGCATTTCTTGCCTGTCCCTAGTTGCCCCCTTGAGAAGGTGGTGGTGAGCTGCCTTCTTGAACCGCTGCAGTCCACCTGCTGTGGGTTGACCCGCAATGCCCTTGTGAGGGAATTCCAGGATTTTGACCCAGTGACAGTGAAGGAACGGAGATATATTTCCAAGTCAGGATGGTGAGTGGCTTGGAGGGGAACTTGCAGGGGGTGGTGTTCCCATATATCTGCTGCCCTTGTCCTTCTAGATGGAAGTGGTCGTGGGTTTGGAAGGTGCTGTCTGAGAATCTTTGGTGAATTTCTGCAGTGCATCTTGTAGATAATACACACTACTGCTACTGAGCGTCAGTGGTGGAGGGAGCGGATGCTTGTGGATGTGGTGCCAATCAAGCAGCTGCTTTGTCCTGGATGGTGTCGAGCTTCTTGTGTTGTTGGGGCTGCACTCATCCAGGCAAGTGGGGAGTATTCCATCACACTCCTGACTTGTGCCTTGTAGATGGTGGACAGGCTTTGGGGAGTCAGGAGGTGAGTTACTCGCCACAGTATTCCTAGCCTCTGACCTGCTGTTGTAGCCACTGTGTTTATGTGGGGAGTCCAGTTGAGTTTCTGGTCAATGATAACCCCCAGGATGTTGATAGTGGGGGTTTCAGTGATGATAACACCATTGAATGTCAAGGGGCGGTGGTTAGATTGTCTCTTGTGGGTGATGGTTATAGCCTGGCATTTGTGTGGCACGAATGTCACTTTTGTCACTTGTCAGCCCAAGCCTGGATATTGTCCTGATTTTGTTACATTTGAACATGGGCTGCTTCAGAATCTGAGGAGTCACGAATGGTGCTGAACATTGTGCAATCACTGGCGAACGTCCCCACTTTGGACTTTATGATGGAGGAAGGTCATTGATGAAGCAGCTGAAGATGGTTTGGCTGAGGACACTACCCTGAGGAACTCCTGCAGGGATGACCTGGAGCTGAGATGATTGACCTCCAACAACCACGACCACCTTCCTTTGTGTCAGGTATGACTCCAACCAGCTGAGAGTTTGGCCCCAATATCCATTAATTCCAGTTTTGCTAGGGCTCCTTGATGCCAAACCTGGTCAAATGCTGCCTTGATGTCAAGGGCTGTCACTCTCACCTCACCTCTGGAATTCAGCTCTTTTGTCCATGTTTGAACCAAGGCTGTAATGAGGTCAGGAGCTGACTGGCCCTGGTGGAACCCAAACTGGGCGTCACTGAGCAGTTTATTGCTGAGCAGGTGCTGCTTGATAGCACTGTTACTGACACCTTCCATCACTTTACTGGTGATCGAGAGGAGACTGATGGGGCGGTAATTGGCTGGGTTGGATTTGTTTCAGAGATAGTAGGAACTGCAGATGCTGAAGAATCTGAGATAACAAGGTGCAGAGCTGGATGAACACAGCAGGCCAAGCAGCATCAGAGGAGCAGGAAGGCTGACGTTTCGGGCCTAGATCCTCCTTCAGAAATGGGGGAGGGGAAAGGGGATCTGAAATAAATAGGGAGAGAGGGGGAGGCGGACAGAAGATGGCTAGAGGAGAAGATAGGTGGAGAGGAGACAGACCAGTCAAAGAGGCGGGGATGGAGCCAGTAAAGGTGAGTGTAGGTGGGGAGTTAGGGAGGGGATAGGTCAGTCCAGGGAGGACAGACATGTCAAGGGGACGGGATGAGGCTAGTAGATAGGAGATGGGGGTGGGGCTTGAGGTGGGAGGAGGGGATAGGTGGGAGGAAGGACAGGTTAGGGAGGTGGGGACAAGCTGGGCTGGTTTTGGGATGCTTCCTCAGACGACATATCCATCCTGGGCCTCCTGCAGTGCCACAACGATGCCACCCAAAGGTTACAGGAACAGCACCTCATATTCCGCTTGGGAACCTTGCAGCCCGATGGTATCAATTACATCGGGGAAACCAAGCGGAGGCTTGGGGACCGCCTTGCAGAACACCTACGCTCGGTTCGCACTAAACAGCTGCATCTCCCAGTCGCGAACCATTTCAACTCCCCCCTCCCATTCCTCAGACGACATGTCCATCCTGGGCTTCCTGCAGTGCCACAACAATGCCACCCGAAGGTTGCAGGAACAGCAATTCATATTCCGCTTGGGAACCCTGCAGCCCAATGGTATCAATGTGGACTTCTCAAGCTTCAAAATCTCCCCTCCCCCTACCGCATCCCAAAACCAGCCTAGCTTGTCCCCATCCACTGATGCTGCCAGGCCTGCTGAGTTTTTCCAGAAATTTCTGTTTCTGTTTCTGTGCCAGAAATTCTGAATTTAAGTCCTACCAGCCCTAATGGCATGTCACACTACATCTGATCAGGTTGATTAAAATGACTGCACTGCAATATTGTATCGAATTTCCTTTTTTGCAACCACTCATACTGTTAACTTATGCATCCCATCTTGGATATTAGTGGTGCTCTTCAAAGTACGCCTATTATGATGATGCTGTGGCTTTAAGAGGTGCATTTTGACCTGTTTCTCTTAGAGAGAGACTGGAGGACAGGTGATGAGTAGTCTATGAGAAGATAAACAACTTGTGAGGCATTTTTTAAAAAGTTGAAATAATAGAAGCAGAGTGGGTATACTCAATCTCTCACAGATCCAGTGATTCCACGTTTAGTTTTCAGCAGTTGTTGCTGGGGTCTTGAAGAGGTGGAAGGTTTTTTTTTGTCTATGTCTCAATTACAGCCAAAAGCTGGGGGTTCTCTGCTTGCTATGGAAGTTGCGTGTGAGACAATTTGTTTTCTGAATTTGCCTTTTGCCGAGGGTGTGTTTAAAGGATGTTGCTATATTGGAACAGTTAATCAGTAATAGTTACAGTATCTATTATATTGTATCACTTCACTTCATCATAGAATCCCTATAGTGTGGAAACAGGCCCTTCCGCCCAACAAGTCCACACCAACTCTCAGAGCATCCCACCCAGACCCATCCCCCTATAACCCACCTAATCTACACATCCCTGAACACCACGGGCAATTTAGCATGGCCAATCTACCTAACCTGCAGATCTTTAAACTGTGGGAGGAAACTGGAGCACCTGGAGGAAACCCGCGCAGACACGGGGAGAATGTGCAAACTCCACACAGACAGTCGCCCGAGGGTAGAATCAAACCCGGGTCCCTGGGGCTGTGAGGCAGCAGTGCCGACCACTGAGCCACCGTGCCACCCCAAAAGTGCCTTTCCTCTTTACCGTCTTGTCCCACTGCAAATTAAAACTGCTCCAGGGGAGGCTTGAACATACTACCTTGCCATTGCACACGCCTCTATACTGTCACATAAGTACTGCGCGCTGACCGATTGTGCCACTAGAACTTTTATTCTGTTAAGTTTTCTAATCGAGTTAAGTTATTCCAGTTCCTTCTTTCTTTTGTTGTATTTTAACTAGTGTTTGAATAAAATGCATTTTGCTTCAGGTTGAGAAGTTTGTCCAACTGAATTGCATCTGGAACACAGTACCTCATATTTACTCTTAACATAAGAAAAAGTTAAGGTTTTGGCTACCTTCTTAAAATATTTTGAGGGGGTCTGGTCTGACCTATAAAACTTACCTTCCTCAATTCTGTACGATCAACCAATTTTAATGTCACTTGTCAAATTCCTGAGCCCAAATCACTTAGGTAAAATGGGAATAGCAGCAGCTCCAGCACAAAAACCCTTCGGAAGATCACTTCTCACGTCTACCCAGTTGAAGGCTCTTCCCTTAATTCCTGATTTGTACACGTTTTTGATTTATTCTACAATGTGCCTTCAGCCTGCACAAAGCCTAACTTACAAGTCCCCAACATTCCCCACTCTGAACTAAAATTGTTCACTACTTCAATATCCCACCTGACCCTGACCTGACTTTCGACGCCTATATCCACTCCATCACCCAGAAAGCCCGTTTCCCTCTCTGTCACATCCTCACCTCCAACTATCTGTGGCTGGACCCCTCATCCATCCCTTCAACAATCTCCAAAGTTGACTATGCCATTGCTTTCCTGTGTGTATCCATCCTCAATCCATCTGGACATTGTTCTTCC
The DNA here is from genome assembly GCF_021869965.1 of Rhincodon typus. Taxonomy (NCBI): domain Eukaryota; kingdom Metazoa; phylum Chordata; class Chondrichthyes; order Orectolobiformes; family Rhincodontidae; genus Rhincodon; species Rhincodon typus. The sequence goes on from NC_063368.1 coordinate 10,343,591, forward strand.
AACATACCATGCCCTGTTGGGATGTTGGTAACCGTGGATTTCCAGTGAATTGATCTACACTTGTGGGCAAAGCACTACAGTGGAAATGGGATTGGTTGTGTTTAGGAGGTGGAGAGAATGCATTGAATAATGTCTATTCAAATATTACAGCTACAGTACTCATTGAGCATAAAAAAATAGGAGCAGAAGGAGGTCATTCAGCCATTAAATGGCTCCATCATTTAATAAGATCAGGACTGCATTCTTAACTCCATTTTCTGAACCTATCTCCCCAATCACCCCTACGGTACAAGTTCCAAAGAAGAGTCATATTGCACTCGAATTACTGACTCTGTTCTCTCTCCAGACTTGCTGAGTTTCTCCACCACTTTCAGTTTTAATCCCATAACCCTTGACTGCTTTATCAATCTGTCGAACTCAGCCGAGATTATATTCAGTGGTCCAACGTCAATTGCACTCAGCAGAAGTGATTTACGAACACCCAACAACCCCCCGACAGAAGTAATTCTTCCTCACTACTATCTTAAAGTGGGGGACCCTTTACCTTTAAACCATTTGTCCCCCCCCTACCTTCCCAGTTCTAGCTTCACCCACAAGAGAAAGCATCCTCTCAGCATCGACCTTCAATCTCCCTCAGAATCTTATATGTTTCAATACAATCACCTCATTATATTACATTACTCATATTAATATTCATTAGATTGATACACTTGCAGCAGTCATCAAAGAGGACTGGGAGCAGGTCCAAAATTCTTGTTGCCTTGCTCTGTGGCCCATTCATCCCTGCTCACAGTGACTTACATTAGCTCACAGTCCGGCAACACTTCCATTTGAGAATTTTCACCTGAGCTATCCAGTCCCACACGTTCCCACCGTGCTCTCCATTCTCTCCCGTAGCTTCTGCCAGCCTCTCAGACCTCCGAATTCTCCGTACTCCTCCAAATTCTGGCCTCCTGTGTGGCTCTGATTTTCATTGTGCATGAATCACAAAAACGGTAGTTCGCAGGTGCAGCAGGTAATCGAGAAGGCAAATGAAAAATTGTGCTAGAGAGATGGTGTTTAAAAACAGGGAGGTATTGCTGCCGCTGTATAGGGCACTGGTGAGGCCACACCTGGAGTACCGTGTACAGTTTTGGTCTCCTTACTTGAGAAAGGATGTACTGGCACTGGAGGGCATAGGAGATTCACTAGATTAATTCTGGAGTTGAGAGGGTTGGCTTATGAGGAGAGATTGAGTCAAATGGGACTCTACTCATTAGAATTTAGAAGAATGAGGGGGAAACTTACAAACATATAAAATTATGAAGGGAATAGATACGATAGAAATAGGGAAGTTGTTTCCACTGGTGGGTGAAACCAGAACTAGGGGGCACAGCCTCAAAATAAGGGGGAGCAGGTTTAGGACTGATTTGAGGAGGAACTTATTCTTACAAAGGGTTGTGAATCTGTGGAATTCCCTGCCCAGTGAAGCAGTTGAGGCTACCTTGTTGACTGGTTTTAAGGCAAAGAAGGATAGATTTTTGAACCGTGAAGGAATTAAGGGTTATGGTGAGCGGGTGGGTAAGTGGAGCTAAGTCCATGAAAAGATCGGCCGTGATCTTATTGAATGGCGGAGCAGCCTTGAGGGACCGGATGGCCTACTCCTGCTCCTATTTCTTATGTTCTTAATGCAGGCCCATCAGTAGCTGTGCCTTCAGCTGCCTGGCTCTTTTGACAAGGATTCATGTGCAGGGTAAGGGGCGGAAGGCAGGGAAAATGGGGTCTAGTCTGTGATGCTAAGCCAAAAGGAGAGGAAGAGTCATATCAGAATTCCAAACTGCAGTGAAGCTATGAAAAGAGGCTGGGGAAGCTGGGATTGTTTTCTTCAGAGCAGACAAAGTTGAGGGAGGAACCTAAAAGAGGTGTATAAGATTATGAGGGGCAAGGACAGGGTAGATAGAGAACAGCTGTTCCCCTTTAGTTGAAGGGCTGTACCAAGGGTTACACATTTAAGGTGAAAGAACAAAGGTTTAGAGGGGAGTTGAGGAAGAATATTTTCATCCAGAGGGTGGTGAGGGTCTGGAATGCACTGCCTTAGGAGGGTTGTAGAGGTGGGAAACCTCACAGCCTTTAAAAATTACTTAGATGAGCACTTGAAATGTCAAAATATTCGAGGCTATGGGGCTAGTGTTGGAAAGTGGGGCTAATGTAGATTATAGAGTAACAAACAGCTGATTTCTGAAGAAGGGACACTGGACTCCAAATTAACTCTGTTTATCTCTTCACAGATGCTGCCAGGCCTGATGAGTTTCCCCAGCAACTGCTGTTTTTGCTTCCAACTCCAAAGTATTTCATTGTATTGTAGATTTAGAATTGTTTTTGTTTTGTTGGCACAGTATCAATAGACTGAAGGGCCTTTTCTGTATTGTATGTTCAATGTTCAATGATCCTATGATCCTGTGTTTGAGGATCCTATGATTCTTTATTCTATTCCATGATCTTAAGTTCTGTTATCCTGTGGTTCTGCATTCTGGTATCACATATTTTGTGACCTTATGATTCTATGTTCTAGCATCCTATGTTATTAGGTGGCACGGTGGTTCAGCGGTTAGCACTGCTGCCTTTCACAGCGCCAAGGACCTGGGTTCAATTCCAGCCTTGGGTGACACTCTTGTGGACGTGGAGATGCTGGGGTTGGACTGGGGTGGACAGAGTCAGAAGTCGCACAACACCAGGTTATACCCCGTTATATTCGGCAGGTGAAAGGGGCAGTGCTTCGAAAGCCTGTGATTTCAAATTAAGCCTGGTGGACTATAGTCAACACACCACAGGAACACAGCAGGTCAGGCAGCACCAGGGGAACAGGAAAGTTGACATTTTGGGTCGGGGCTCTTCATCAGAACTGTGTTCCTGTTCCTCTGCTGCCCGACCTGCTGTGTTCCTCCAGCTCCACACTGTATTGACTCTGACTCCAGTGTCTTGCTATCCCTGGTGGACTATAACCTGGTGTCGTGCAACTTCTGACCTTGTCAGTGTGGAGTTTGCATGTTCTCCTCCTGTCTGTGCGCATTTCTTCCTACAGTCGCAAAGATGTGCAGGTTAGGGTGGATTGGCCGTGCTAAATTGCCCCGTAGTGCCCAGGGATGTGCAGGTTAGGGTGGATTGGCCGTGCTAAATTGCCCCATAGTGCCCAGGGATGTGCAGGTTAGGGTGGATTGGCCGTGCTAAATTGTCCCCATAGTGCCCAGGGATGTGCAGGTTAGGGTGGATTGGCCGTGCTAAATTACCCCCATAGTGTCCAGAGATGTGCAGGTTAGGGTGGATTGGCCGTGCTAAATTACTCCATAGTGCCCAGGGATGTGCAGGTTAGGGTGGATTGGCCGTGCTAAATTACTCCATAGTGTCCAGGGATGCGCGGGCTGTGTGGGTTAGGCGTGGGAAATGTGGGAATAGGGTGGGATGCTCTTCAGGAGGGGAGGGGGGGTGGAGGTATGGACTCGATGGGCCGAATAGCCTGCTCCCACACTGTAGGGTGTCTATGATGCGGTGATGCGGTATCCCGTGACGCCGGGGTGCTGCTGAGGTTCCCCAGCCTTGCCCGTAAGGAAGCTGAGGCGCGGCCCCTTTAAGAGACTGGTTGGTGTTTTGGGGGGGGGGGGGGTGGGGAGGGATTACGTCACCCTCCCCGATGGTGGGGGTGTTGTGGGGGGGATAGAGTGGTGACAGTGCGCAGGCGCGGCCGCTGCAGCCCTTTAACCGCGGATCGCTGGACCAGCGCTGCGCTAGTGTTAGCGCTGCAGCTGTGTCCCAGTCTTTATCTCTCTCTCTCTCTCTCTCTCTCTCTGTGTGTGAGGCTAGTGCAATCCTGCTGAATGCACCAAGCTTCCCATCGCTCCCCATACCCTCCTCTTACCCCTTCCCCTTCCCCCCCCCCCCCCCCCCCCCCCCCCAAAAAATTGATGCCTCATTCTGTTTAAGGACTGGTTTCCCCACCAACCTTCCTCTCTCTGTCTCCTGTGTCACAGCTTCGCTGTGGAGTGAGTGCATTCATCTAGCTGCCTCTCATCGGCACAGCCATGTAAAGGTAAGAGGAGGCGAGACCCGGGTTTGTTTGATCTCTCTGTTTTTGAAGCCGCCTGCGTTTTCTTGATTTCCCCTCACCGCCCTCAGCAATCCTTTCATTCTTCATTTTTCAAAGTAAATGACCTCCCCCACTCCCCACACTGTCCAAAGCTGTAATGTAACGTTTTTTTCCCTCCCATTTCAAAATGCGATCTGGAGAATTCCATGTTGCAAACATCCTGTAAGTCTTTGCTTCCAGACTCTTGTTTATTTTTATATTTCTTTCTTCTTTAAAAAATGTAATCCTGGAAACCCCCCCCTCCACTTTGCGACAAAGTCCAGGGAACTTTTTTTTTGTTTTTGAGCCTGTTTTAGAAACTTATTTTTAAGTCTCTAGCCAGTTTTCCATGTGGGATGCTATTTACCTTTTTCTCTCTAAAACAGTTTATCGTTGCTTCCAAGTTGGATTTGTTTTTCATCCCCCATTGATAATTGAAAATGTTTTGATTTTAAGTCTTTTTTGTGTTTGTATGGAAGGTACGCTTGATTCTTTTTTCCTGTCCTTGCTCCCACATGTTTCTGAATTTTTTTTTGTCTCTCTGTCTCTGCTGAGGTAAAGTGTGGTGTAGTGTGTCAGTCTCTTTTCTGTCTGTGGGGCCTCATAACTGTAGCTCAGAGAGAGAGTTAGGCCTTGACCACCACTGCTTTGCTTTTCTGGCAAATTTTATATGCACTGTTTTGACCACCGGCTCCAGTCAGTCTGGGGGAGGGGGTTGGTGTGGATGGGAAGTGAGCAGACCTCCCAAATGCTTCTCGCCATTGAGCTGCCATAAGCTCGTGGTTTCACACAAACAATCTTTGGCCACATCAGCAGCGCTCTAGGAATGAGTCCCTCTCCTTCTGGTGGTGTTATACCAGTGACAGATGCCCTGATGCTGACTCAATTCAGTTTAGAGGGAGAGGGGGGGGGGGGGGG
>NC_063368.1:10353607-10379104 GCF_021869965.1 Rhincodon typus
TCTTTCTTTCTCTCTCTCTCTCTTTCTTTCTCTCTCTCTCTCTCTTTCTTTCTCTCTCTCTCTCTCTCTCTCTCTTTCTCTCTTTCTCTCTACAGCCTGCTGTGTATTCCATGCCCCTCTGCTGTTTGCTTTAAGGAAAATAACATTTGCACTTTCTTGCATGGAAGTGGGAAGGGACTGGCTGAAGTACAGTAAATGCTGTTGTGACTCATCAATTTCTGCGGAACTTGGTCTGATGAAAAATGCTGTATGAATCTTCCTCCTTCCTGACACACGTCATTTGTGCTATTTTCTTTCAGGATTCAGATTCATTTTCTGTCTCCTTCTGAGATACTTTTGGTCTCCCTTTCTCAATCTTGAAAAATATACCCATCTGGTTCACTAATGTCCTTTAGGGAAGGAAACTGCCATCCTTGCCTGGTCTGGTCTACATGTGACTCCAGACCCACAGCGATGTGGTTGACTCTTGACTGCCCTCTGGGCAATTAGGGATGGGCAATAAATACTTGCCTGGCCAGTCACGCCCTCATCCCGTGAATGGTTTTCTTAAGGTGAGATCAGGTCTGACCAACTTGCTTGAATTTTTCAGAGGTGATTTTAGATGTGTAGATGAGACCAAGGCTTTCGATAGGATCCTGCAGGGGATTCTGATAGCAAATATAAGAGCAGATGAATTCCAAAGGAATTTGGATCCACAATTGGCTGAGTGGCAGGAAGCAGAGGGTGATGGTTGGGAGGTATTTTTCTGACTGGAAGTCTGTGCCCGGTGGGGTCTCACAGGTCAGTGACGGGGCCTTTTTATTTATGGTTTATATAAGTGATTTAGACTTGAATGTCAGAAGATTGATCAGTAAGTTCACAAATGACATAGTAAACAGTGAGAAAGAAGGATAGCCCGAGATTACAGGATTCAATTCCGATAAGCAGGTAGGACTGCAACTCAGCAACTGTAGGATCTCGGGTCATTTGACGAGGGGACAGTGAGGAGATAAAAAGTGTAAGACTTGAACATATTGCTTTTGTTTGCAGAGAGTGGGTCCCCTGCATACAAAAAGGAACATGTTCAAACTGGTCTTTGCTTGGCACTTATGTGGCACAAATGGTTTTTGCTCCTTTTTAGGGCAACCCTAGAAATTGTCCAGGAATCGCTGCACTTAGACCTGGGCTGTTACATTGTTTCAAATTTGGTATTCTTGCATTTGTCCTGATAAGTGCAAGATGGAAAAAGCTTTAAGCCATGTGTCTTGTTTCAACTTTTACTTGGGTTCTTTACCAACAAGTAATACGTTTGTACACAGCCTTACACTCTGTCTGCCCAATCTCTGCCTCCTTCATGTACACTCACCATCCCTTTCTGGGATTATAGAATAGTGCTCAGGAATGGGTTTCCTACCTAATCTCTTCACATCCCTTGTCCAGGGAGTACCAGGACAACTATAACACTCTAATTGTGTTACTTTGGGGTCTCACCTCAGCGTGCAAATCTGAGCAGGAGTCTAGCATTTTCTAGCGTGTCATCTTTAACATCAAAGGACACTCCCCTCTGGGCTCCAAGTCACAAGTTGGGTTTGAGTCCATCCCCAAAGGCTGGAGCACAGTCCCTGTTAACATTCCAGTGGACCTGCTGGCAGCATGCAACACGACTGGGGGAGTGCAACACTGTCAGAAGGCCCATCTCTTCAGGCGAACTGTTAAACCAAAGCCCTGCTTATTGCCTCGGCTGGGTGTAGAAAATCTCACAGCACTCCTCACAAGATGGTGCCTGTCTGTGTCCTGACCAACACTGATCCCTCCTCCAACACCAGGAGGAGGAAGCAGATTAACTGGTCGTTATTCTGCTGCTGTTTGTGGGAGCTTGCTGTGCTAAAATTGGCTGTTGTTTTTGTACGAGAATAGTGACAACACTTTAAACAGTACTTCATTGGCTGTAAAGTGGTTGGGAATCTCCATGAGGCGCTATGTAAATGCGATTTAACACTAGCCTTACAATGGTTCCTCAAAAAATTGTGTGTGTAAGAGAGAGAGAGAGAGATAAGATTTGGCTGTAGATATGAAACCTTTTATTTCTTTATCAGTCTCGCAGATTATTGGCCAATGCCTTCTGATTCATTCCTGAATGTTGCCCTTGTTTAGCAGTGGGTGTAACTGTTGGTGTAATACACGCCAATATCTCACATGTTTAAACCATTGAGTGGTTGAATTGACGCAAACTAGTTGAAAGTCCAATTAAGCTTGGCTGGTGACCAGGGTAGGTCAATGACCTCCTTTTTGTTTTTTCCCCTGGTTAGGGTGAGAGATATAGCACAGAAATCCCGATTGTGGTTACAGCCCTGCTATCCTCTTCCACGAGCAGGCAGGTGGGACAAGTTTACTTTGGAATTGTGTTTAGCACAGACTGGTCAGACCAAAGGCTCTGTTTCCGTGTTGAATGACTGACTGCGTGGACCTGTTTGAAAGAAAGAAACGGGAGTGGCAGTGGGCCATTTGGCTCCTCATGTCTGCTTCACCATTCAACTAGATCACAGCCGATCTTCTACCTCAGTGCTGTTTTCCCCACACTGTCCCTACATCCCCTTGAAATCTTTGTTAGTGATGCGGACGGGAAAGGGGGCAAATATGGGTGAAGAGGGGCAGGATTGGGCTATCCAAAACTGGTCAGTCAATCCCTGTGCTGTTGGCTCATCCAATGGGCAGAGGAGTCTGCAGAGGTAGCTGGTGGGTTAGGGTTAGGGTTGGAATACTAGCAGGGATGGGCCGAAGGTGTGGAAAAGGTCCTTATGAATCTCTGAATCCCTAAGGAGTCGGCACCTAGGGAAGGAGGGACGAGAATCTGAGGGAGATGGTTGGCTGGGAGTGTTGTAACGAGTAACTAGTCATAGAAGTTGAGAGACCTGATGCCCACTTTCATTTCTCTTTCCCAATGGAACATATTAAAAACTCTAAGAAACTGGTACTTTTGGTGCTGACTGGCCTGTAATGCCAACCTTGATGCACACAGAGTTTCCTGTGTTCTTTGCCAACTTTCTTTCCTCTGGTTCCCTATTTGACCATTTTCTCTGGCTCAAGCGAACAGCCCAATGACCACTTCCACTCTCTGACATTCATATGGGAGACCGGTCCCAAGACTTGGTGAAGGGGTGGGTGGGGGCGTTTGGTTTATTTTATTTTGTTTTTGTCTCTCCTTCCTTTTTACCCTCCTGCTGAGTCTTGCCCTTTTGAGCAGTGTACAGCCCCATAGGCCAGCAACCCTATCCTACCAGCCAGGCCCACCATCTGCAGGTAGGGAATTGTATTCTCATTATTGGGAGCTAAAGGGTGGCTCAGTGGTTAACACTGCTGCCTCACAACACCAGGGACCCGGGTTCAGTTCCACCCTTGGGCACCTGTCTGTGTGGAGTTTGAACAATCTCCCTATGTCTGCGTGGGTTTCCTCCGGGTGCTCCGGTTTCCTCCCACAGTCCAAAGGTGTGCAGGTTAGCGTGGATTGGCCATGTTAAATTGTACCACAGTGTCCAGGGATGTTCAGGCTAGGTAAGTTAGCCATGTGGGGTTACAGGGAAAGGGTAGGGGATGCTGTGATGTTCTTCGGAGGGTCAGTTCAGACTCAGTGGGCCGAATGGTCCCTTTCTGCATTGTAGGGATTCTGTGACAGGTTCTCCCATGGCCTTCCAACCTCATGGCTGAGGCTGGTTGTCGAGAGCTTACTGCTGCTCTATCCTCGTCACTAAAGTTCAGCCTCTTTGCCTTTTAAGAAACTAATAACTGCAAACAGCACCCCAGGTCAATAAAGTCAAAGTTGGGTTAAATGTGTTTAATCTTGGTTAGACCATACTGAGTAATCTGCATAGCTCTGGTCTCCATGTTGTAAAAGGGCAAAGTCTCCACCTTTGGCCCTTGCCTGAGGCGTGGTGACATTGTGTTAAACCATCACCTGCTGACATCTCTGAGAGAGCAGCCCTATGGACCTTTTAGGATCATGGTGACTTTAATATTAAAAAGGGAGGACTGGAGGATTACAAGGAGATGCCAAAAATGGAAGGTTATAGCCATCCAGTGAGACTGAACAGGCTGAAACCCTTTGCTGTAATAACATAATCGAAGGGTGTGCTAGGTTGGACTAGAGGGGCTGAATGGTCTGCCCCTGAGTCATCAGTCTTGAACTGGTTCAGCCACTGGGGAACCCTGTTTGTTTCTTTATAATGAATGCACCTATGTGAAAAAGGACAGTGCTGCTGGGAACTTTCCACTGTTTGCGCTCAGTATCGCTCTTTCCCAGCTGAGATGTAGCAGCCGTTTTGTCTCTGTGCGATGCATCTTTCTCAGGAAAGGTCAGTAAACATCTTGAGGCAAAGCAGAGACTGTAGAGAGAGGAGCAGCGGTGTTGGGCTTGGGACTGCAATGGCAGAGAGACCTGTGGGAGGTGGTGATGGGGGATTCCAAAGGGCTTTGATCAACACTGTTGGTGTTTGTGGATCTAGGGAGAGCTTTCTCCGGTTCAGTTCGTCACAGTCCATTACTGTCTAATTGACTCATTGTAAAACACTGGGCTGGCAAGTTGTGGCCAAGAAATGGATTCAGTACTAATGTGGGTGTGTGCTGTTCCACTGTGATGCAGTAATGCTTAGGTTAGCTGTTGTATCAGGTTACAATACAGTGATGGAGGCAAAACCCCATCATTTTGTCGAGTTGGAGGAGATTACAGGTGTGAGGAGGGGCTTGTACCCACAAGGAATTTAAAGATGAGGGTGAGAATTTGAGAGTTTGCAGATTTTTGGAAGAAGTCCCAGAGTTTGGAAATCTTTTTAGAAAGAGCAATTGAAGAGTTCAAGGTGGAGAAGTTGAGCCCAATTCACTCTCCTGTGGAGGATTTTTTTTTTTGGGGACTTCAGAAGTTGGACGTAACGTAGCACCCACCCTCTTCCCTGTAAATGTCACTCTCCAACTTGAGCATGTCACATGGCCGAAGAATGCAAAATTACCAGATTCAACCCCATACTTAAACAAACCCGCTACTATAGCCACAGCTCCTCTCTGACTCCAGCATCTGCAGCTCTCGCTATCTCTACCAGATTGCTGGCCCTTTCTGTGTCTTATGACCTAGCTCAGGAGGCATTTGCTTGTAAACAGATCGGTCTCCTCAGGGATGCTATTAGCATCTCGTTTTGCACTTGGCACCAGAGCCAGGTATACAGCAATTGTGAACAATTTTTGTTTTTAGGCTGGCTTGTTAATTGGTGTAAGGCTCCCGTTTCAAATGAATGGTTCTCTGCTGTTCTTGTTCTTGCAAACGTGTCGGGAAGTGCACGCTCACAGGACAAACGGTACACACCCTCCACCCCCCATCCTCTCCACCCCCCACACCCAACAACTCCTCCCCCCCCCCCTTTCCCCCCCCCCCCCTTTTTCTTCCTGTGCAGATGGGCTCTGCTGGTTTTGCACCATGTGACTTGGCGTAAAGTCATGATCATTCTCACCATTTATCACTGAGATTCACTGACTGCAAAGCCAGGGAGGCTGCTGTATCTTGGCAAAAACGTGTGCGATCTGTAAAATTCCCTCAGCATCCCGAGTAACGTGATCATTCTAAAGTTGACGCTGGGCCACATCAGGAGATGTCAAAGTGGACGACCCAAGACCTGCTCTAGTAGGCAGGTAAACTCACTGAAATATGAGTACAGTTAAAGACGAGGGTGAGAATTTGAGAGTTTGCAGATTTTTGGAGGGAGTCCCAGAGTTTGGAATTCCAGACCCTGAGACCTGAGTGACTCTCTCTAGCTCAATAGTTGACCGACTGGCCCTGTTAGAGTCAGGATATTATTAAACTGGAGAGGGCTGAGAAATGATTTACCAGGATGTTTCTGGGAATGGAGAGTTTGAGTTATAAAAATAGACTTGGACTTCTTCCATAAGAGCTCAAGGGGTAACCTTACTGAAGTTTATAAAATCTTGAGAGGCATAGATAAGGTGAATGATAAGACTCTTTTCCTTAGGATGGGGCCGTTCAAGACAAGAGGGCCTATTTCTAAGATGCGAATGCTTTTAAAAGGAAATGGGGTGGATCAACTTTTTTTTAACACACAGAGGGTGGTTTGTGTTTGGAATGAACTGTCAAGAATGTGGTGGATGCAGGTACAGTGACAATGTTTAAAAGACATTTTGGATAAGTACGTGAATAGGAAAGGTTTGGAGGGATATGGGCTAAGAGTGGAGGCAGGTGGGACTAGTTGAATTTGTGAACATGGTTGGCATGGGGGTATCGTTTGTCCTTTGAGTGTGCACTTCCCGACATCTCTAGAAGAGCAGTAGCGAACAATTCCTGGTTGGGCCGAAGGGTCTGTTTCTACACTGTGTGACTCAGTGACTCTAAAACAGGACTTTGCTTCATCCAGGGTACTAACATTTTATTAGGAATACTGTACTAGCAGTTGTTGGCATCTGAAAATGGAGGGGTGATCTGAACACCTGAAAAAGGGACAACTGGCTTCCATTTACCCCCTAAGTGTCACCTGCATCTTCCAGGCGCTTTGAGCTTATTTTCTGTCTCTCTATGGGGTTTACAGCAGTCCTGGGTAAAACCTGTAACGCGAGAGCACCGCTTGGCCTCGTGGGAAAAGGTTTAGCTCTCTGATCTTTTTTATGGCTCAGCCATCATGAAGTGTGAAATGAGGGCTAAACTGCGAGGTCTGTGGGAGCAGAGATACGTCCCAAACTGTTGGGCAGTCTGTGGGAGGGATGTTATGAGTGCACCGTCTGTTCAATGCTGGGGTGATCTGGAGCACAGTGCAGCTTCTGTGCCTTTTTGTTTCTCAACCCCATTTCACCCTCTTTCTTCACCCCCCCCCCCCAACCCCCATAGCTGGTTTCGGCCTAGCAGACAATCTGAAAGTTTTGCACCTTTGCGGTCAGCCTTGAAATGCTTTGAGCAAAGTTTTAGACAGACAGCTGGGACAGACTGGGGTCAGCGTTCAATGAGGTTGAAATGTCACATTCCATTCCTTTTTTTTCTTGCTTGTTGAATATTCTGTGCGTGCAAGCTGCCCTTGAGAAATTGTTCACCAACTGCAAAAAGTAACGACGCTTGTGTTTCTGTAGCACCTTTTTTCCGTGACGCCTCGAAGTGCCTTACAGATGCTGAAGTACTTTCAAAGTACAGCCAGTTTGTGATGCAGCAAACTCTTTCAAACAGTGACGTCTTACTCAAGATCATTAGCGGTTGAGGGATGTGTCAGGACCGTCCCTGTTTGACTTTCAGTGTAGTACTATGGGGGAGGTTGCGTCGGGTTGGGTCTCCAGTGCCCGCCTAAAAGAGGGCTTCCACAGGGTTGCAATGGGGAGAACCAGCTTGGATTGCATGTTCCTGGAGAGATGGTTGCAGGATTAAGCCTCAGACTCTGAGGCAAAAGCACTGCCACTTAGCCAAAGCTGACATCACACCTGTATAGATCCTTTCACTAAAGTTGACCAGTGCTCCTTCTAATTTTAATTAAAGAAAAAAGAAAACAAAAAGGGTCAACACGGTGACTCAGTGGTTAGCACTGCTGCCTCACAGTGCCAGATACCCAGGTTCAATTCCACCCTCGGACAACTGTCTGTGTGGAGTTTGCACATTCTCCCCGTGTCTGCATGGGTTTCCTCCCACAGTCCAAAGATGTGCAGGCTAGGTGGATTGGCCATGCTAAATTTCCCATAATGTTCAGGGATGCGTACTTAGGTGGGTTATAGGGGGATGGGCCTGGGTGGGATGCTCTGAAGTTGATGTGGACCTGTTGGGCCAAAGGGCCTGTTTCCACACTGTAGGGATTCTATGAGTACAAGACTGATTGATTATTGTTTGATAAGCTTTAAGGAGCACAGTCCGAGCACGGAGAGCCTCTGTCCTGGAACCATTTTCACATGTTGAGAATTTGGAGCCTTTTACGTGTTTCCGCATTGCTTTGTTTTTCCCTCCTGTGCCACAATGGTTTTCAAAAGCTCCCGTATTTATTTACCTAAAGCTGCTAATGGAATTGACCTGCGGATGTGTAGAAACGTGAGATTGATTCTGACTTGCTGAGAGAAGGCTTGGTAGATAGATCTAACGTTGAGGTGCCTGGACAGTTGAGGATGGGGAGGGACTGTTTCCCGCTGAAGATGTGAATGCGCGGATTTGCAAAAGAGGTGAAGCTAGAATGATGTGTGTTTTTTTTTGAAAGAAAAAAGACGTTTTCAGGCAGGGCTATAAATTTTAAATGCCACCCCTAGGGAGTGCACATGGGTGAATAAACCCAACGTCATTCATAAGTGATGGTAGCTGCCTCAGATTGGGGTTAATCCCAAGACTAATTGCTCCTCCTTTTGGGGCTTCAGGCCACTGTTCAGTGTTTATGAAGCCTCCTTACTCACCCAGCTATCTCTGTTACCGTAGAATCCCTACAGTGTGGAAGCAGGCCACTCAGCCCAACGAGTCCACACTGGCCATCTGGACCCATCCCCTACCCTATCCCTGTGACCCTGTATTTCCCATGGCTGACCCATCTAGCCTGCACCCTATGGGGCAATTTTAGCACGGCCAATCCACCCTAACCTGCACAATGTTGGACTGTGGGAAGAAACTGCAGCACCCAGAGGAAATCCACACAGACACAGGGAGAACATGGAAACTGCACACAGTCACCCAAGGGTGGAATCAAACCTGGGTCCCTGGTGCTGTGAAGCAGCGTTGCTGACCGCTGAGCCACCGCCCATCCTACAGGTCAGCCTAGTCTCTCTCATGTTGCAGAGTTGCTGGCTCAGTGGTTAGCCTTGCTGCCCCTCAGGACCAGAGACCTGTGTGCAGTTTGCGTGCTCTCCCTGTGTCTGTGTGGGTTTCCTCTCACAGTCCAAAGGTGTGCAGGTTAGGTGCATTTCCCACGGCCAATGCAGGGTTCCTGGGATAGGGAGGTGGGGTGGGCCTGTGTGGGAATCTCTTTGAAGGGTCAGTATGGACTCAATGGGCCAAATGTCCTGCTCCTACACTGGGGATTCTATGACTTGCTGATGTGGACGATATATATTTTTGTGTTGCAGACAAGACTAATTAAACCGTGAATGTGTCCATCTGCGTGCAGTTCATTTGCCAGGTCCCCTCTAAAGAGCAGCCACATCGACTGAGTTCTGTGGCTCCTCTGCCTACCTCTTGCAAGCAGTTGTGTGTCTGGAATTTTGTAGAGAGGAAGTGAGTTTTTCCAAGGGGCATAATTTCCTGAGGCTGTGGTGGACTGAAATTATGGGAATTAGTGTTTGGGCACAAGGAGTAAAGACTTTTTATATCTGTTTCCAGCTGGAATTTTTTTTTTCTTGCTTGTTGAAAGAGGAGATTGACATAATGGCCCATTTAGACGGGACCCTGTTTGGTTGTGAGGTGACTGCATATTCACGTCGTCTCCCTTTACCATCCCGCAGGCTGGCTTTAACGAACAGAAATAGGCCGTTCAGCCTTAAATACTGTAGTACACAGGAGCAGAAGTCGGCCATTGAGTCTGCTCTGCCATTCAATGCAATTGTGGCTGATCTGATTATTCCTGAACTCTACTTCCTTGCCTTTTCCCTATAACTCTTGAGCAAATTCCTCCTCGTCTCTTTTTAAATAGATGACTCTTTTACTTTGAGATTAAACCCTCTAGTTCTAGACAAACCCACAAGGAGAAACCAACCACCTTTAATGCATCTACCCTGTGGAGTCCTGTAAGAACGTTGTCTGTTTCAATAAGGGTTGATAGCTGGGAGGAGAACTCTTAACCCCGTGTTCAAATTGCTAGAAGTTAACACTGGAGATCCTTGACACAATGTCTAGTAATGGCACGATTACCTGTTGAATCATTGAAGCACCCTGATTTTATTTGATTAGTTGATTTGTGGCAGTGTGATTGGGAAGGTTAGCTGTTACTTTAGGTGTGGCACCCTGTATTGGAGATGGAAGAGTCTGCCCCTTCTGGTTGGAACTGGGAGTGTGGATGGTGAAGGTCTAATGCGATGTGCCCTTTTTCTGTGTGTGTTTTGTTTTATATATAGAATCCCCACAGTGTGGAAACAGGCCATTCGGCCCATTGAGACCACATCGACCCTCTGAAGAGCATCCCACCCAGACCTGTAACCTTCCATTTCACATGGCTAACATACACATCCCTGAATGCTATGGGGCAATTTTAGCATGGCCAATCCACTTAACTTGGACTTATCTTTGGACTGTGGGAGGAAACTAAGCACCCAGAAGAAACACACACAGACACGGGAGAACGTGCAAACTCCACACAGAGTGGAGTGAATTGAACCTGGGTCCCTGGCACTGTGAGGCAGCAGTACTAGCCACTGTGCCACCCCTAGTTGTGGTCTAACTAGTGCCTTTGATAGTTCCTTCACCATTGATGACATCCCCTGGTCAGGCCTTCCGGAAATGGCTGCAAACTGGCTTCGACTTGAGACAGACGCGCATTTCCGTAGTGCCTTCCGTGACCTCTGAATGTTCCAAAGCAGTTGTTGCCAAAAAGGCAGTTTGGGTTACAGGCTGACATGGTTTATCTTGTCGCCATTGTCCTCGTGCCTTTCCATTATGAAACTTGGCCTCGGATTATGGTGACTGTTAACCTGCCACGGCAAAAACCTATCTCCAGCGAACTCCAGACCTCGTTGGCAGACAGTTGGAGTTTCTGACAGCTGACCCTGTTCTCGCCTGCGCCTTCCCACAGAGTCAGTAGGGCTCTTGTGGTGCTCATGTCCCTACCTCTGGGCCAGGAGTCCCCAGTCCAAGTCCCACCTGCTCTGCAGAGGTATCCTACATCTCTCTGAACAGGTTGGTTCAGAAAATATCTCCCTGCACGGTCAAAATGGCTGAGATTGAAGAGTCTGTTGATGAATGAAAGAAAAGCTTGCATTTAAATAGCATCTTTTTAAAATCACCCAAGCACTCTGGAGCCAGTGATGTGCTTTGATGGACAGTCAATGATTATTGACAAATTTGTGCGTAGCCAGCTCCCATCAACAGCACTGTGATGCCACTGCAGATAGTATGACATGCTGGTTAGGCATTACATCCTAGTCCCTGTGTTATAGAGTCAGAATCATACAGCGTAGGAAAAGACCCTTCAGCCCAACCCGTCCATGCCGACCAGGTTTTCCAAACTAAACTAGTCCCACTTGCCTGCATTTGGCCCATACCCTTCTAAACCTCTCCTAATTATGTACCTCTTCAAATGTCGTTCAAATCTTGTAACTGGTACCTATATCTACCACTTTGTCTGGCAGTTCATTCCACATATCAACCACCCTCTGTGTGAAAATGTTGCCCCTCATGTCCCTTTTAAATAAATTTTCTGCACCTTTTTAAATAAAAAATGCTGTCCAGTTTTGAACTCCCCTACCCTAGAGAAAAGACCACTGCAATTCACCTTTCAAATCACCTTTGTATGCTCCTTGTGATTTTATAAACCTCTAAGGTCACTCCCTCAACCTCCTACGCTCCAGTGTAAAAAGTCCCAGCCTATCCAGCCTCTCCTTATAACTCAAACCCTCCAGCCCTGGCAACCTCTTTGTAAGTCTTTTCTGAACTCCCTCCAATTTAATAATATCCTTCGTATGGCAGGGCGACCGCAACTGTTCACAGAACTCTAGAAAAGGCATCACCAACATCCTGTTTACCCTCAACATAACGTCCCAAATCCTATACTCAGTGGTCTGAGCAATGAAGGCAAGTGTGCTCCATGTCTTCTTAACCACCCTGTCTATATGTGATGCACCTTTTAAAGAACTATGTAGTAAACCCCAGGTCTCTTGGTTTGATAACACTCTACCAGTAACTATATAAGTCCTGCCTTTGTTCATTTTTACCAAAATGCAATACTTTGTGTTAGAAGTTCTGCAATGGGCCGCCTTATGTTTTTGTGCTGACTTGAGGGAGCTGATAGTACTCCTCTGACAGTGCAGCACACCCTCAATGTCAGCCCAAATAGTATGCACGAGCCCCTGGACTGCGACTCGAATTCACCTTAACCTGAGTCTGAGGTGACTCACTGAGCTGCACACTGCTGATGTGAGTGATTTTTTTTAAAATTGTGGTCATTTTAATTTTCTCTGTCATGTATCATGTAGCCTTACACATGATGACCTCACCCAGAACCTGTGTCTAATCGAGAAGCAGGTTAGTTCATAGGCGCCAAGGAAGTTACCTCAACAGGGCAATCCCATGCTGTCAAATCTCTGGCAGTAACTGTGGAGAGAGGCACTTCAAACATTATTTTTTCCCCTTTCTTATTCTTTCATGGGATGCGGATATCGCTGGCAAGGTGCCCATCCCTACTTAGTGACGTGCCAGACCAATTCAGAGTGCAGTTAAGAATCCACCACATAGCTGTAGGTCTGGAGTCACCCAGCTTTCATTAATGAGATTTTATGAAAATCAGTGAGTCGCGAATGAGACCAGCTTCCAGATTTATTAATTGAATTTAACTTTTACCAACTACCTTGGGGAGATTTGAACCTGTGTCAACCAAAGCATTAGCCTGGGCCTCTGGGTTACCATCTCTTCCCTCGTAGCACTGACACTACAGGAAGTGTACAATGCTCTTCTGTCTCCCTTTCTCCTAGCCAATTCACTGATCCTGTTTTGAGAGTGGTGATCAGAAAGAGCAGGCTTGTTGTTTCCTCATTACAGAATGAGGACATTACTGTCCACCCCTAATTGCCCAGAGGGCAGTTAAGAGTCAACCACATAGCTGTGGGTCTGGAGTCACATGTAGGCCAGACCAGGTAAAGATGGCAGTTTCCCTCCCTAAAGAACATTTGTGCACCAGATGGCTTTTTCCCAATAATTGACGTTTGTTTCATGGCCATCATTAGACTCTTCATTCTAGATTTTTTTTTTGATTTAGTTCAAATTCCACCATCTGCCACAGTGGAATTCAAACTTGGTCCCCCAGAACATTACCTGGGTCTCTGAATTAACAGTCCAGCGATTAATACCACTAAAGCCATCACCTCTCTTTTTATATAGTGCCTTTCACAACCTCTCTGTGCGCTGTATGGCCCATTTTAATGTAGAACCCAAGCCATTATTTTAAGGAAGAGCTGGGGAATTCTCCCTGGCATCCAGTCCAAACGTTTTCTCTCAACCAACATCGTTTTTTCTTGTAAAAATATAAGTGACAATAAGTTACTCTATTAGCTGGTTGTTAACCTCCTGCTGTTGGGTATGGGTGGCAATAGGCTTTGACTGTTCCCAACGTCACAACAGGGACCGTGCACCATGTTTTATCTGCCAGCTGTGGAACTCTTTGGGACGTTCCTGAAACCAATAGGAATGGGAATGTGTTTTCTCTGTCTTTGCAGAATTATCCCGTGCATTACTGGAGAATCGCTCTTTCTTTTCAGGCGACAGTCTTATCTCTGGAATGTTGTTGTCACTGTTTGCTAGAGGAGTCAGGGTGACCCTTGATTGCACTATGGCCTTGCAGTTTAGTTCCTCACTTTATCGTTTCATTGTTGGCATCTGTCCATCTGTGTTTTGCATTGTCTCGTGCTCGCTCTCTCTCTCCTATTATTATTATTTTTCTTTATTATTTATTTCTTTATTATTATTTTATTATATTATTATTGTATTGTATTAAATAATATAATATTGTGTTATAATTTTAATATTTTGTTATGGTTCCTCACTCATTTACCCCTGCGTGTACTCGCACTTTCGATCACGCTGGCCTCAGCTGTGTGACTGTACCCACCTTCTTGCTGCCCTGCTCACCCCACCCCCACTCCCCCGCTCCCCCATTTCTCTCCCTGTCCATGCAGATGAGCAGTAGGCCGAGCAACACCTCCGGGAGCGTCAGCATGGTTTCCGCGGCGATGCCAGCTCCGGAGCCCGCCACCAGCAGCACCACGGCGGACCCCAGCGTATCGTGGCTTCCCGACTCTCCGACGGTGCTGGAGGAGCCGATATTCCTCATGACCACAGCGGCACAGGGCATCTCGGGATTCTTTGTATGGACAGCTCTCCTCCTAACGTGCCACCAGGTAAGGCTGGCCACTTTGCCGTAGTTTTGTTTGTCTCCGCCGAACCGCCTGGCGCCATCCATTAGAATGTTCTGGTTAACGCCACTTTGTGTCAAGCCAAAGGATGACTTTGGATCCATTTTATCCCCCCCCCATGCCTGCTTCAGAAGGCTTAATGCTTTGCAATGCCTTACTTGTCAAGAGTAGACCTGTAGGACTGAGAAACAGCCAATTTGCATGCAGGAAGGTTCTTCATCTAACGATCAAGCTAATAGTTTCAGCAAAGTTCCACAAAGCCAAACCAGACTAATGCTTTATCAGAAATATTCTTTTCTCTTAAAACACATTGTATTTTGTTAGTGTCTGTATTGTGATACGTTAGCCCCAATTTTAATTCCCTGGCAGGAGTTGTGCTGGCTGTACAGGACATTGGTGAGGCCACTTTTGGAATACTGTGTTCAGTTCTGATCTCCCTGCTATAGGAAGGATGTTGTGAAACATGAAAGCTTTCAGAAAAGATTTACAAGGATGTTGCCAGGGCTGGCGGATTTGAGCTACAAGGGAGAGGATGAATAGACTGGGGCTATTTTCCCTGGAGTGTTGGAGGCTGAGGGGTGACCTTTATAGAGGTTTATAAAGTCATGAGGGGCATGGATAGAGTGAATAGCCAAGGTCTTTTCCCCAGAGTGGGGGAGTCCAAAACTAGAGGGCATAGCTTGAGAGTGGTATGATTTTAAAGGGACCTAAGGGGCAACTTTTTCATGCAGAGGGTGGTGCGTGTGTGGAATGAGCTGCCAGAGGAAGTGGTGGAGGCTGGTACAATTACAACATTTAAAAGGCATCTGGATGGGATATGAATAGGAAGGGTTTAGAGGGATAGGGGCCAAATACTGGCAAATGGTACTGTATTAGCTTAAGATATTTGGTTGGTATGGATGAGTTGGATGGAAAGGTGTGCTTCCATGCTGTGGAGCTGTATGACCATATGACTCTATAACCAATTGGCACTCAGTAAGGTCCCTTGTTTAATGATGAGCTATCTCATCAATTTGCACACAGGAGGTGGCCCTGCTATAGGAAGGGTATTATTAAGCTGAAGACAGTTCAGAAGAGGTTTACCAGGATGTTGCCAGGAATGGAAGGTTTGAGTTATAAAGAAAGTCTGGAATTTTTTTCACAGGAGCATAGGAGGTTGAGAGGTGACCTTTTATAGAGGTTTATAAAATCATGAGCGGTATAGATAGAGTTAATGGTAGATGCCTTTTCCCTAGGATAGGGAGATTTCAAGACTAGAGGGCATATTAAGGTGTGGCTCAGTGGTTAGCACTGCTGCCTCTCAGTGCCAGGGACCCGGGTTCAATTTCCATGGGAAATGCAGGGTCACAGGGTCTTGGTGGGATGCTCTTCAGAGGGTCATTGTGGACTTGATGGGCCAAATGCTGTGTTTCCACACTGTAGGGATTCTGTGAATCTAATTCCCAAAAAGTGAGGAAATAACCCTCTGATTGAATGGGGGTAATGTTTGTGTTCCAGTCCAGGCCACATGTAGTGAGCACATTCTGATAACAGAAATAGAAAAGCTTTTGGCCCATTTTTAAAATAAAACGAAAGAACTGTGGATGCTGAGAAAAACAGAAATTGCTGGAAGAGTTCAGCAGGTCTAGCAGCATCTGTGAGGAGAAAGTAGAGTTAACGTTTCGGGTGCAGTGACCCTTCTTCAGGACTGTACTTCTGAAACCCGTTCTCTGGACCTGAAACATTAACTCTGCTTTTCTACACAGATGCTGCCAGACCTGCTGAACTCTTCCAGCAATTTCTGTTTCTTTTTTCAGCCCATTTAATTCTTTTAGGCATGTGAGGATATAGTGTTTAGGGGGTGAGAGGAGAATCCTAGAGGTTATAAATAATAGAATGAACTTATTCTTCCACATGTTTTGATTCTGTGCGATACATACCACGTAATCCTTTGTAATGATCATTTCCCCTGTTTAACACCGGCTCTATTTTGGCCTCTCCTTGGGGCCTTGCAGACTCGTTGGAAAGTTCCTCTGTGCCCTCTTTCCCGTTTGAAGTGTGACAATACAAACAGCTGTGTGGGACTTTGGAACTGTCATGTCCTGTTGTTTCCTACGGAACGCTCATAGCCGGTTTCCCCTCCTAGTAGTCTTAAATCAGAGCAAACCGCTTGAGAAATATTAGATCAGTCAGAGGCTGAGCGCTGACCTTTTATAGAGGTTTATAAAATTGTGAGGGGCGTGGATAGGGTCAATAGCCGAGGTCTTTTCCCCCAGGGTAGGGGACACCTAAACTAGAGGCCCATAGGTTTAAGGTGAGAGGGAAAAGATATAAAAAGGACCTAAAGGGGCAACTTTTTCCACACAGGGTGGTGCGTGTGTGGAATGAGCTGCCAGAGGAAGTGGTGGAGGCTGGTACAAATACAACATTTAAAAGGCATCCGGATGGGTACATGAACAGGAACGGTTTAGAGGGAAAAGGGCCAAATGCTGGCAAATGAGACTAGATTAATTTAGGATATCTGGTCAGCACAGATGAGTTGGACCGAAGGGTCTGATTCTGTGCTGTACAGCTCTATGATTCTGAGATGATATGAAAACCTAAAGCCAGTTTGTTGAGGGTGGCCAGTCAGGTGCCTGACTCATGAGGGAAAGTCAACGTGGTACAAAATGTCTCCAAACAAAATGACTGTGGAAGCCACATGGGTAGATCGTTGACTTGTATAATGCTGACAGTATTTTTTTTCTCTCGTCTCTGTGCATGCTCTCCACTCTGTTATTGTTCACTCTTGCCCTTGCTAATTTTTAATCTGTTTGGTATGCCCTCTTTGTGCTTTCCCATTTCTCTGCTCACATTTTTTTTCTTTATAAACTTGCCCTTATCCTCTGTTTAAAAAGGGGATGGTGCAGGACTGAACAGGAAAACTGCCATCTCTGGGAGATTCTTGTTTTCTTTCAGCTTGACCTTCTCTCTTCTTGTTCCGTTGGGCTTTTTTTTTGATTCAAACTGCAGCTTCCAAGCTGAAGGGCAAGTCCTCACTTGCTGCCTGTGTGTTACCGCGTGCTTGAATTCTCCATCAGAGTAAGGTCCAGTGAGCAGCTTCATTCACTGTCATGTTGATGAGTCTGTGCTTGTTCCCCTGACCAGTACTGTGAACGAATACCTTTGGACAGCTCTACTAAGTGGATTATCTCAAACAGGTCCAAGCTCCCCTCTCTCTCTCTTTATTTCTTCTCTCAAATAAATGCGGACACGGGGAATCTGAAGTACAAAGTGCTGGGGCGGCACAGTGGCTCGGTGGTTAGCACTGCTGCCTCATAGCGCCATGGACCCGGGTTCGATCCCACCCTTGGGTGCGTCTGTGTGGAGTTTGCATGTTCTCCCTGTGTCTGTGTGGGTTTCCTCCCACGGTCTGAATTGTGGATTGGCCATGCTAAATTGCCCATGTTGTCCAGGGGTGTGTAGGTTAGCTGGGTTAGCCATTGTAGCGATTCTGTGACAAGGTTGGCAGGTGTGTGGGAACACCCCCCACCTGCACGTTCCCCTCCAAGCCCGACGCCATCCTGACTTGGAAATATATCACTGTTTCTTCACTAACGCTGCATCCCGATTCTGGAACTCCTTCCCAATGGTACCTAGAACGTGAGGGTTGTAGTGGTTTGAGGGGGCAGCTCAGCACCATTTTCCCCACAGCAATTCGGGATGGTCAGTTAGCAATGTCCCCATTCCCTGAATGAAGAGGAAAACCATCTGCCAACTCAGATGGCATTTGAGAGTTAACCACTGTGTAGTTCTGGAGTCACCTGCAGGCCAGGACAGCTCATTTCCTTGTTGGATGTCAGTGAGCAGATAGGTTTGTGTAACAGCTGATAATAGTTTCACGGTCATTATAATCCTTGACTTTTTATTAATCAAATCAATATAAATTGCAGTGAGGAGGTTTGAACCGGTGTCTCTGGGGTATCAGCCTGCGCCTATAGAATGCCAAGCCAGCACTGTTACTGTTATCCCACGCTTGGGATCCTGTTGTCTTTTCCTGCCACTACCACTTTCTTCAGAGGTGACTCTATCCTGCACGTAGGACCTTGACCTTGGCATTTGTCAGTTGGAGAGTAAAGAGAAGTTAAACCCTTTGTTTAAAACCTTGTTTTAAAAAAAAGTCTTGAGGTGTGACCACTTACTGGGGAGATTTATTTCTGCAGTCTCTTGTGAGTTCCACCAGCAAAAGGAACTGTGATATTTGGCCTTCCAGTGGAAGGGCCTAGTAATCTGTCCAAGCCTATTCTTTTATTTTCTCCAGGAGGAGCAGAATCAGGGGTGGTCTTCACTTTATTTGGCACCTGGAGGCCTATTGAGTTAAGGTCTTGGACAGAGGGGCTGCTCCCATCACAGGAGGCACAGTGGCTCAGTGGTTAGCACTACTGCTAGGGACACGGGTCCAATTCCACCCTCGGGTGGTTGTCTGTCTGTGTGGAGTTTGCACATTCTCCCTGTGTCTACGTGGGTTTCCTCCAGGTGGCCTGGTTTCTTCTGATGTGCAGGTTAGGGGGATTGGGGCAATTTAAGCATAGCCATAGTGTCCAGGGATATGCAGGCTAGGTGGATTAGCCGTAGGAAGCGCAAGGTTACAGGGATAGATAGGGGATGGTGGGATGTTCTTTGGAGGGTCGGTGTGGACTCAATGGGGTGAATGACCTGCTTCCAAACTGTAGGTAATTCTGTGATTCACTCTGCCATCTAGCTCCCAACCGCCATAAAACTCCCTCACTCGCACATGACTGTGAAACCTCTTGTCCTCATGTTCAATTTCCTTCATGGGCCCTCAGTCTTCCCTTTCTTTGTTATCTCCCCCAACCGTGCTATAATCACACTCCTCTGGTTCTGCGGGACATTCTGACTTTCTGCACAATTGACGGCCATGCCTTCAGTTGCCTGGGCCCTGAGCTCTGAAATTCCTTCCCCAAACCCATCTCCATCCCACCGCCCTTCTTTTTTAAGACCTATTTCTTCGACCACGCCTTTGGTCCATATCTCCTTGTGTGGCTTGTACAGGGTCAAGCTTGTTTTGCAATGTCCCTTAGACTGCCCCTGGGTGTTTATGACGCAAAAGGCACGATATCAATGTTGTTTCACCGCCGTGTAACTGAATGGCAGTACCTGTAGCTGTTGCCCTGATAACCACAGACGTCAGCACCGGGAGCCGGTTGCCCGGCAACAGCAGAGAGACACTTTTTTTTTCTTTGGATGAGGGAATTCTCAATGGCAACCCTGTCTCTACAGCACCAATAGAAGCAAAGCCCAGTGTCTCTCATGATTATTATGAGAGAGAGTCGCTGTACTTGTCTCCTTGGCTCTGTTTTACTAAGAAGCAAAATGCAAATTGAAAGTGTTTGGGGTGGGGTAATTTTGCGCCCACCCCTGGAATTGGGACTGCTAAGTTCTGTGAACAGCTAAAATCACATTTGTCAATGCTACAGGAAGAATGTATTTGCACCCCTTTCCAGTTCAATAACGATTTACGAGGGTTTTACTGAGACTGGAGGGTTTTAGTTATAAGGAGAGGCTGGATGGCCTGGGACCTTTTTTTTATCCCTGGATCATAGGCGATTGAAGGGTGACCTTTTATAGAGGTTTATAAAGTCATGAAGGGCATAGATAAGGTGAATAGCAAACGACTTGTTTTCAGGGTAGAGGAGCTCAAAGCTAGAGGGCATAGGTTTAAAGTGAGAGGGGAAGGATTTAAAAGGGACTTGAGGGGCAACTTTTTCACACAGGGTGGTGCGTATATGAAATGAGCTGCCAGAGGAAGTGGTGGAGGCTGGTACAATTGCAACATTTACAAGGCATTTGGACAGGTACATGGAAAAAAGATTTCGTGGGAAATGTACCAAATGGAGGCAAATGCGACTAGTTCAGTTTAGGAAACCTGGTCAGCATGGACGGGTTGGACCGAAGGGTCTGTTTCCGTGCTGTGTGACTCTGTGCAATGTTTTTAAATCTGTTTGTCTTTAAACAAAACCTAACCTTATCTTGCCAGGGCTGGTGTTTTCTTTGGGTAGGTTCTCTTTGGAATGGTGTATTGTTGATCCGTTTAAGATCAGCCCATCTTTGTGCTCGTTTATCACCTTGTAGAGGTGGTGTATGTTTGCAGACTAGTGGGCCTAGGTGCGTTGATCTAAATCTTAGTTGTAGCTGTCTCCTGTCTCTTTCCTTTTCCCCACCGTCAATTTGAAGAAGTGCCTCTTTAGTTTTTGGAATCCACTTTGCCCTTCATTTCACTTGACCCACTTCCACTCTGCTACACCTCAGTGGGGCAGTACACTGGAAATGGAGTCCTGTTGTTTTTGGAGCCTGTACAAAAGTTAACGATTCTATAGAACTAAGCAAAATTCCTCAATTTACCTGATTCTCAGACTCTGATTGATGAGGTGCAAATCAGGTATATGTACTTAACAAAGGTTGTTATTTATTATCTTTATTAGTCTAATTCATCACAAAAAGACAAAAACAAACTTGAGCTGTCAACAGCTATTAGTTAAAAGCCTAACCTCCTCCTTTATAAACTTCCCCCTTGCACATGTGTAGACACACACACAGGAAAACAACTTGGGTATTGTGGGTGGAGGGATAAATGGGAGAGCAGTGGTTTCACATCACAGGATCTGCTGGGATTTTCTTGTACTGCTCTGAATGCTGTTTCTCCGGTCTTCCTCCCTTCTCCCGGATGCTTTCATCGGTGTACAGGTTCAAACATCTAGAAAGGTCTCTGACTCATTCATTTAAAAAATCAGAGCTTACAGTAAGCGCTGAGGGAAACATGAACTGGTTTTCTTTGTGCTTAAGGTGGTTTTACTGCAGAGAACAGAGAGACCTCCTGAGCTTGTGGGAATCTGATGGCACCTCCCTATCTCTTCCACAGTCCCAGTCTGTTCAGCTACCTGAGCTGTTAATTGCGCTATTGTTAGACCAATCGATGACCAAGGCTTTCTGCCTATGGACTAGAGACCAGTTAATCAGATACTGGCCTGAACTCCATTTGTACATATCCTAGTTCATCTGTACCACCTCCTGCTTGAACCAGTAGCTGTATAAGCAGTGCTTATGATGAGTGTCAGCTTGCTTGCTTGTAAAAAAAAAACAGTAGTCCTTGATTTTTAAAACCATCTTTTTCGCATTCCAATCCACCATTTAAAAAATACGGAAAAGTAAAAATACACTTCCTACTTTCAATGCTTATTGGATTTTAAATTTATGGTGTGAGTCGCTCCCAGAGAGAGGAGTAAGTGGTCATCATATTGGAGCACATTATGGATTTTAGTACCTTGCTTTCCTGATATTCGCCCTGCTCTCTCATTCCAAGAGTGGCAGAGGGAGATGGTAAAATCATGATAATATCACTGGACCAGTAATCTAAAGGCTCAGACTAGTACTGTAGCATCACTGCTTCGAATCCCGCCACAGCAACTTACGGGATTAACATTCAACTAATAAATCTGACATTGAGTGTTAGTCTGAATAGTACTGATCATGATTTTAAAAACCCATCTGGTTTATTAATATCCTTTTCAGGGAGGGAAATCTGCCGTCCTTACCTGGTCTGGCCTCCATGTGACTCCAGACGCACAACAATGTGGTTGGATCTTAACCACCCTCTGAATCGGCCATGGATGGGTCACCAGACCTGAAACGTTAACTCTTTTTTTACCTTCACCAATTGCTGCCAGACCTGCTGAGCTCTTCCAGCAACTTTTGTTTTTGTTCCTGTGTATAGAATTTTACAATCCTTACATTGTGGAAACAGGCCATTAGGCCCATCAAGTCCACACAGACTCTCCAAAGAGCATCCCACCCAGCCCCACCTCCCCACACTACCCTAATAACCCTGCATTTCCCATGGCTGACTCACCTTGCCTGCACAGCCCTAGACACTATAGGGGGCAATGTAGCATGGCCAATCCACCCTAACCTGCACATCTTTGGACTGTGGGAGGAAACCCACGCAGACACGGGGAGAATGTGCAAACTGCACGCAGACAGTCGCCCGAGGGTGGAATCGAACCCGGGTCCCTGGTGCTGTGAGGCAGCAGTGCTAACCACTGAACCACCGTGCCTTGGGGAGGGGCAGTGGGTACTGCCAGTGATGCCCACATCCCATGGAAGAATTTTTAAAAACATCACTGCCCAATCTTCTGTTACCTGCTTGATGCTCATCTTGTATTGGCAGATACGCTGTTCAGAAGGCTGGATTTGGCAATGCCTACTGACACCAACAACTTGGGTTCAGCTGAGGTTGCCATTGAAGGACTCTCCATCTCAACCTCTCTCCTCCCCTGAGGCGTGGTGACTGTCAGGTTAAACCACCACTGGTCATCACTCTGTAATGAGAGAACAACCCTATGGAATATTATTGTTTGTGAGGGGAATTGAATATGGAAGTAGGGAGGTTATGCTTAAGTTAATTTGGGCTTTGGCGAGACCACATGTGGAGTACTGTATACAGTACTGGGCCAGGGACACAACAGAATGAGACTGACTGGGTTACACCAAGATACCTGGGCATATACTTAATGGGCCAAATGGTCTCCTCCTTGCAATAATGCTAATACATACCCACACAGTCTGGAAATTCTGAATATTCCAGAAAAGGGCCTCGGATAGTCCTGTGATTTGACACGTCTTGGGGTACTCTGGCTTATTATAGTTGGCTTGCCAGCTCTAGTTAGGGCATGTCATGCCTTCCTGTCTGCAATCACCTCTTTCCCCCTCATGGAGGCAAAGCCTCAGGATAAGGAGGCCAACCATATAGGACAGAGATAGGGAGAAGCTTCCTCACTCAAAAGGATTCTTAATCGATGGAGCTTCCTAGCCAGAGGATTATGGAGGCTTTGTTGGTGAATACAGGTAAAGCTGAGAGACGGATATTTTATCTGTCGGAGGGGGGGGAAACTGAGTTTAGACATAGAAGGGAAATTGTAGTTGAAGCTAAAGATCGTATCAAACGGCAGAGTGGGTTTGATGGACCGAATGGTCTGCTCCTGCACCTTTTTTTTTTAAAGTTACGTTCACACAAACGAAACAAACTTCCTGTCACTGACTGCCCAACTCATCCATCCACACAGTGACAGTAAACTCTCTCTATTTTACCTTAATCTTTCATGGGAATGCGGGCATCGCTGGCTGAGTCAGCCTTTACAGCCCATCCCTAATATCCCTCAAAGGTGGCAAGCTGCCTTTTTTGCAGTCTCAGTGTCGTTAGGATTTTGACCCAGCGACACTGAAGGAACAGTGAAATATTTCCTGTGTCAGGATGCTGCGTGGCTCGGGAGGGGAACTTGCAGAGTGCGGTGATCCCATGTTTCTGCCCTTATGGGGATTAGCAGCCATGGATTTGGAAAGTGCTGTCAAAGGAGACTTGGTGGTTTAACGCAGTCTGTCTTGCTGCCCATGCGAAAGAGTTACCATACAACCTAGAGAGGACAAGATGGTGGGGAGGTTAGCCAAAGGGTCACCAAAGGAGAGGCTGGGTCTTCATGGGAATCTCAGCCAGCACGGGAATTGAACCTGTATCGTTGCAATCACTGCATTATGGAACAGCCATCCAACTAACTGAGGTAACTGTGTTGGTGGTGAAGAGATGGAATGTTGGGTTAGCAATAAAGCAAGCAGCTTGTTGTTGGAGCTGTCCCACGATGTCCCACTGGATACTTCCGGACTGTCGAACAGCCATTTCCTCCTCTTCCCACCATCCCCAACCTTTGTTAATTAACTCAACTTTTATCTCCTTTGGTAAAAAAAGACATCCCGATGGTTTATTTGTGGAGTGCGTTCACGCCAGTGCCAGACTGAGATCTGCTGCAGACGACAGGACAGTCCTGGAGGGTCCGTTCTTGGCGCAATGCAGAACCACAGGCCCCAAGCTGCAACCTGCAAAGTGACCAGAGTCCTGTTATGGACAGTTCTGTATTTTCCCATGTGGAACCATGTGACTCCTTCAGACAAAAAAGGATCAGCAACATAAATTGGCAGCTCACTGTGACCTCCTGTGGAGTTACCCCCTTGCTGGGTAAAGCATGCAATCTGGGAGATGATCTCTAAAGGATAACTGCTCCTAATTTTGGGAATTAAAGCAGTAATGTAGGCGGGTGGTGATAGTATGCTGTAAATGTCACAGCCTAGTAATCTAGAGGCTATGGGACCGTGGATTCGAATCCCACCATGAGAGCGAGTGGAACCTAAAACTGATTTTAAATAAACCTGGAATGTAAAGCTAGTCTCTCTGATGGGGACAATGTTGAATCTGGTTCTCTAATGACCTTTTGAGGGAAGGAGACCTCCCTTCTGGCCCTCGCCTGGCTGACACGAGACTCTTGAGATGTGCTAGCAAGCCACTTAGTTCAAGGTCCGTTAGGGACAGTGACACTTGCATCCCGTAAAAGATTAAAGGAGAGTAGTTAATCATGTTGTCCTCTAAACCTGCTGTCAATTTGGAAGTGAAACATTTATTGTAGAATCTGGCAAACAACCAAGGGTGGACTGAAAGACTTAATAACCCAGTTTCACAGCTTTAAATGTTCGTTTTCAGCTTTATTTTCTGCCGTAGTATTCTGTGATGGAAATTCTGTGCTGCCAATTATTTTAAGCTTGCCCCACGTTTGGCTCTGTTCCACTCTGCAGCCCTCCCCTCCCCTGTGCTGACAACGCTGTCTCGTTTTGTCTTGGCAGATCTACATGCACCTGCGATGTTACAGCACCCCAAATGAGCAGCGCTACATCGTTCGAATCCTCTTCATTGTCCCCATCTATGCTTTTGACTCGTGGCTGAGTCTGTTGTTCTTCACCAATGACCAGTACTATGTGTATTTTGACACTGTCCGGGACTGCTATGAAGGTAAGTAAATACAATAGTTGTGGCAGCTTTGAGTCGTGGTTACATCTTTCTTATTGTTTTACACGATGTCGGCTGTTCTCTCAGCTCCACTGTGGATGATGATGCTGGACTAGCCCAAGGTTGTGAATTCAAATCTTCCTGCAGCAGCTTCAAAACTGGATTCGGTGAATTTGGTTGAGATGCAGGTGACCTATAATCTTATTGGAAAAAAGTAACAGTCTGAAGGGAATGAATACATATATATATCTCCCTCCCTCTCTCACTAGTCTTTTTGCATCTATAACCTCTGCTTCTTTTGCTGCTTCTTCCCCCTTCTCACCCCTCCAACCCCCACTGTTCCCCATCCCTTCCTCCCTTTTCCCCAACCCCCTCTCCACCCTCACCCCATTCCCCCGTCTCTCTTTTCTCTCTCTTTCTCTCTCTCTCTCTCTGTCTCTGTCTCTTCTCTTTTCTCTTTTCTCTCTCTGTCTCTCTTCTCTCTCTCCTCTCCCTCTCTCCTCTCTCCTCTCCCTCTCTTTTTCTCTCTCTTCTCTCTCTCTGTCTCTCTGTTCTCTCTCTTTTTCTCTCTCTCTTTTTCTCTCTCTCTTTTTCTCTCT
>NC_063368.1:10379114-10387397 GCF_021869965.1 Rhincodon typus
TCTCTCTTTTTCTCTCTCTCTTTTTCTCTCTCTCTTTTTCTCTCTCTTTTTCTCTCTCTTTTTCTCTTACAGAGACACAGACGAGCAAAATAAGCTCATAGTCTGCTCCTTCAAGGGAGAGACGGTGGAATATTGGTGATGTCACTGGACTAGTGATCCATACAGAGGCCCAAGCTAATGTTCTTGGGATCTGGGTTCAAATCATATCATGGCAGCTGGGGTGCAGTCTGATTTTAATTATTAGCAAACTTGGTTTTAACCGGCACTTTATGAATTGGCATTCTTGATAAACCGGCAAAATTATATCCCTTAAAGACCGCAAAGTTTACTATGTTATGGTGATTTCTGTGATGTTTGG
Organism: Rhincodon typus; assembly: GCF_021869965.1. NCBI lineage: Eukaryota > Metazoa > Chordata > Chondrichthyes > Orectolobiformes > Rhincodontidae > Rhincodon > Rhincodon typus. The sequence goes on from NC_063368.1 coordinate 10,379,473, forward strand.
TTGAGGGCGCGAGTGAGAAGGTTCTTTGCTGGTACGTTTTATTTAGTTGCGTTATTATTAAAGTGATTTTATGCTGTAATTAAAGTATAACAGTGATGAGTGTGCCCCCTGCATTGCATTTCTGTTACTTAGTGTCTGTTTTTACATGGATTATGTGGGATAAGAGGTTTGCTGTAATAAAATCTGGAATTGGAAGTTAGTGAGAGTAATAGTGACACATATTGGTTATCATAGAATGTCATTTTGCTCCACAAATTCTCCTTCAGGGAAGGAAATCTGCTGTTCTTACCCCGTCGACACGTGACCCCCAGAACACAGCAATTGCCCTCTTAACTGCCCTAGTGAGGCACTCCGTTCATAGAACGATACAATGCTTATGGTGTGGAAGCAGGCCATTCAGCCCATCAAGATACGCACTCACCCTCCGATCAGCATCCCACCCAGACCTCCACCCTGTTCCCATAACCACACATCTACCAAGGCTAATCTACCAAGGCTAATCCACCTAGCCTGCACATCTGTGGACTATGGAAGGAAACTGGAGCACCCAGAACAAACCCACGCAGACACGGGGAGAATGTGCAAACTCCACACAGACAATCGCCCGAGAGTGGAATTGAACCCGGGTCGCTGGTGCTGCTGTGAGGCAGCAGTGCTAACCACTGAGCCACCCTGAGCCTCTAACCTCCAATGCATACCACCTACAGGCCCAGTCTGTCTAACTTTTTTTTTGTAAGATATCTCACCCATGCCAGGAATTCGACTAGTAAACCTTCTCTGAACTGCTTCCAATGCATTTAGACCCTTTCTTCTTTAATAAGGAAAACTATATACTGTATACTGTAATCCAATTGTTGCAGCAGTGCTAACCACAGGACCACCGTGCCCCCCCATAGTCAAGGACAATTAGGAATGGACGACAAATGCTAGCCCACATCTCACTGTAAAGAAGAGAAACATCCAAAAAGTTCAAAGCAATCTCAAATATAAATTAAACTTTAATTTAAATTAAATGCATAAGTTAATGCCATTTTGGGGTCTGTTGATGCACCCCAAACCCTGTGGCACAAAAACAACTTTACTCCCAGTTAGTCCTCAGGTTCCGAGGAAGGGTCACCGGATCTGAAGTGTTAACTGATTTCTCACCACGCATGCTACCAGACCTGCTGAGCTTTTCCAGCAATTTCCACTTCTGTCTCTGATTTACAGCATCTGCAGTTCTTACAGATTTTAATATTCAACCTCTTGGTCATTTCAGCCAATCCCCAGCCCCAGCCTTGAAATCAACACCTCTTACTGTAGCTAGTACACATGTAAAGTGTGCCTTGTTTTAAATTGGATTTGTTTAGTTTACTGAGGAGGCTGTTTGGTTATTGGGTGTACGTTTCTGTGCTTCTCACTGATGGGCATTGTAGTTTTAGCAGTTTTTTTTTTGTTTATTCATTCACATGATGCCTGGCAAGCACTTGTTACCCATCCCTAATTGCCCAAAGGGCAGTCAAGAGTCATCCACATTGCTGTGGGTCTGGAGTCCCATGTAGCCCAGACCTGGTTAAAGATGGCAGAATTTCTTCCCTGAAGGGCATAATTGAACCACATTGGTTTTATTCCCAACAATTGGCAATGGTTTCATTAGACGCTTAATTCCAGATTTTTTTGATTTGGATTTATATTTCATCATGTGCTGTGGCAGGATTTGAAACTGGGTCCCCAGGGCATTACTTGGGTCTCTGGATTAATATTCTAGCAATTAATACCAGTAGGCCATTGTCTCCCCCTGTTCTGCCTTTGACAGCCAGTAATCATGTATGGAACTGGTGGGATGTAGGCTGAATTTCTTTATTTGCTCACAGAATGAGTGCATTGCATTTATTACCCATCCCTAATTGCCCAGAGGGCAGTTAAAAGTCAAGCACGTTGCTGTGGGTGAGGAATCACCTGTAGGTCAGGCTAGGTAAGGATGGCAGATTTCCCTTCCCAAAGGATGGGGTTTTTACAGCAATTGACAGAGGTTATGTGGTCACACCCTTAGGGTGGCTCTGAGGTTGTAGACATGCTGGCCGAGCCGGTGTGTTTGATCGCAGGCGTTTCGTCATCCTGCTGGGTAACATCATCAGTGCGCTTCTGGTGAAGCGTTGGCGTTCTGTCCCGTTTGTTATTTATATGCCTCAGTTTGCTAGGGCAGCTACTGACGAATGTAAAGCACCCCGTACCCACAACCAATAAAACTAACCCGGGTTTGTTTCCACCCTAGGGCGACTGTCTGTGTGGAGTTTGCACATTTTCCCTGTGTCTGTGTGGGTTTCCTCCCACAGTCCAAAGATGTGCAGGTTAGGGCGGATTGGCCTTGCTAAATTGCCCCACAGCATCCAGGGATGCGTCGGCTAGGTGGATTACATTGGGGAAATGCAGATTTGGGGAGTGGGTCTGGGTGGGATGACCTTACAAGAGGAGTGTGGAAGGGCTTTTATGGCGCACTGGTTGTGTATCTATCTCTAGGCCTGGATGTCTGGGTTCAAGTCTCATCTGATCCAGAAATGGTGCAGCAGGTTGGTTAGTTTAGAAATTAGGAGTGGAACGGATTTCGTAGAAGCCTATAAATTTCCAACTGGACCACATGGGGCAAATGCAGGAAGGAGGTTTTCAGTGACCAGGGTGTTCAGTATCGGGCATCACAGATTAACAGTACATGGTGAAACATTTAGGACTAAGATGAGGAGAATTGTCTTCCCCCAAAGAGTGGAATTCTCTGCACAGAAAACTCTGGAGGCCAAAATACTGACTGTTTTCAAAGAGGAGTTAGATGTACTTCCTAGGGTTAAGGGGATCAAAAGGTTATGGGGAGAAAGTGGGTACAGGGGACTGAGTTGGTTGATCATATTGAATGGCCTACGCCTGCTCCTGTTTTCTGTGATATTAGAAATTATCTACCAGGGGAGGATGGAGCCATGCTGTTGTTTCATTGCTGAATTCAAATCCCCACCTAACTCCACCCCTGTAAGGTTAAAGGGTTGTGTGCAGACTAAACTGAACCACCCAGTCAATGGGGCCTACTGTACTACACCTTTGTGTTATCGGGTCAGTTTGCTTATCGGTGAAGACGTTGGTATTAATAGTGACCCACAGCCGAGGCTTCAGTGGCGACAGAAAATCACAGGTGCTGTTCCTGGCTCTAGCCCCCCACTGGACCCTGATGTAGGCCCCTTGACCTGAGTACCTGCTTCTGACAGTTACTGAAACAGGAAGTAGTGAGTCAGCGCCCTTTTCATGCCTCCTGTATTGTATTGTTGAAAAATTTAAGTTTCCATTGACTTACACATTTGCAGACTTAACGTGTTTGTTGTTTCTTAATTTGCTGTATATCCCCAATTAAAAGTTGTGTTTTTATAGACCAATTTCATATAGGTTAAGAAAGAAAACTGACAGTTGAGTTTTATATGAATAGAATTTTTGAGATTGGCACATGCTTGATTTGAGCCAGTATGAATCAGACTGAAAATATTCACTTGAGTAAAATCACCTCTCAAATATCACTCCCTCATTTGAGAAGTTTCTAATCATAGGGTTTACTTTCAATTGGCAGCAGTCTTCATTTTATTTTACTCGTCTATTTTACAATAAGATTCTACCATCGAGTTTCCATCTTTTTTTAAGATAATCATTGGAATAACTTTGAGTAGAAATGATAAAAACATGAGCAAAGTTGTTTTAATTGCCAAACAATATTCTTTCTTTCATGTGTCTCTTTTTTCTTTTTTCTCACTCTTTTCTCTCTCTCTCTCTCGTTTTTTTCCTTGCTCTTTCTCTCTCGCTCTTTTTTCTCTCTCTGGCTCTTTTCTTTCTCTCTTTTTTTCTCTCTCTCACTTGCTTTTTTTTTCCTCTCTCACTTGTGCACCCCGCACCCCCCCTCCCCCACAAGGGTACCAGTGCTTTGCCTTCGCATTTCAGATATGGATTGTGTAGACCCATATTTGTGAATCAATTTACTCAATTTGTTTGCATTTCATTGATATCATGTAAATACTAATCATATAACATCTGAAAGACCCTGGAGAAAAACATTAGGTGCCTACCATCTCACCTGTAAGCTTGAAGAAACTCCCACCCCATCCCCAAAGTTGGGAGTGGGGGGGGTGATGATTTTGTGATTTGATTAAGTTGTGATTTCTGGTGTCCTGATCCATTCCATCCAGGATCATAGTTTGGTTCTAAAATTTTTGAAGTCTTCATCCCTGAGGAATGAAGATTAACATTTACATGAGGTTTTTGAAAGATTATGAACGTTTCAGTCAAAAGTCATGGTTTGGCATTTACGAAAATCTAGGTTTACACAGGTACACGTGGTAAACATTTTGAAAATTATTTTCCTTTCAGAACCCTCCATGACCTTGCCCCTCCCTATTTATATAGTATCCAATTCCACAATCTCCCTGTACTTCACTCGGCCTGGCCTCTTGTATATCCTTGTTTTAATCATTAACAGCATTGGTTGCAACCCCTTTTAATTGCATAGGCCCCAAGTTCTACAATTCTCTCCCTAAACTTCCCAGCCCTAAACCTTGCTCCCCTTATTTAAGTTGTTGCCTCTGTGACCAGGCTTTCATCCCTTTTGTGTTTTAAGGAGAAGCTGGGACTTTTTTTTACTGGAACATAAGAGGTTGAGGGGTGACCTTTTTAAAGAGGTTTATAAAATCTTGAGGGACATAGAAAAGATTTTTTTTCCCTCAGGGTAGGGGAGCTCAAACCTAGAGGGCATAGGTTTAAGGTGAGAGGAGAATGATTGATTTTAAAAGGGACCTGAGGGACAACCTTTTCACACCGAGGGTGGTGTGTATGTGGAATGTACTGCCAGAGGAAGTGGTAGGTGCAGTTACAGTTACAACATTTAAGAGGCATTTGGACAGGTACGTGAATAGGAAAGGTTTGGAAGGATATGGGCCCAATGCAGGCAAATGGTACCGAGCTTAGTTTGGGAAACTTGTTCAGCATGGATGAGTTGGACCAAAGGGTCTGTTCCTGTGCCTGTGACTCCACAAATTTGTCTCTCCAAGCAGGACCTTGGTGTCATAACCTGCTCCCACTTATTTTGAGGTTTACGACTGAGCTGAGGAGGACCTTCTTCACCCAAAGTGTTGTGAATCTGTGGAATTCCCTGCCCAGTGAAGCAGCTGAGGCTACCTCGTTGAATGTTGTTAAGGGAAAGATAGACTTTTGAACAGTAAAGGAATTGAGGGTTATGGTGATTGGGCAGGTAAGTGGAGCTGAGCCCATTAAAAAGATCAGCCATGATCTTATTGAATGGCGGAGCAGGCTCAGTGGGCCAGATAGGAGCAGCAGGTGGCTATTTCTTATGTTCTTTTGGTTTCTTTCTTATGATGCTCCTGTGAAGTCTTTTGTGATATTTCTTTTAGGTTAAAGGCACTATGTAAATGTAGGTTATTGTGCAGCTGTTCACTTACTGCCAATAAAGTCAAATGGTTCGTTGCCTCACTGCTTCCCCGGCTCTGATTAATGTGGACATTTTAGCTGATGTTTATCTGTTGTTACAATGCAGTCTGAGCCTTGCAAAGCCTTTTGTTTACAGCGCTGAACTGTAAAAGTGTCAACAGATGGCACACTGAGGTGGTAGCCATGTTTATTTTGCTTTCAGGCCTAAAGTGGGGTGGGGGTTGGGAGGATTTGGATGTTTGCTCAAAGGCCGTTGCCTAGCAATTGTGCTTTGGTTAATCTCTCCGGGGAATTCAGTAGCACAACATCTGCTTGGGTTGCCTAGGGAATGGTATGGGATGTTCAGGCAGGAAGGGAGTATGCGGCTATCTCTGTTTCCTATATTATATTTAAAGACCTCACTCCAGGCCTTGCTGTTTCAGGCCGTCCTCTTAAATAGTGTTGTTGTTGAAGCTCGAGGCTGTGCAGATTTTAAACACAGAGCTTGTCTGAATACAAATATCTGTAATCCTCAGTATAGAATTTGTTCTCTTCTAACAGCGGGCTTGTTTGAGAGAGGCTATCTTTAGCAAATGTTATACAGAGATTTTTTTAGCAATAATGATCGGTTGATCTCCTGGTAACCAATGGCAGAAATAAAACTGCTCCTCTAATTTATTTTTATTTTATTTCCCTCATCCCTCCCCCAAATCTGCGGCACAGTGGCTCATTGGTTAACACTGCTGCCTTGTAGCGCCAGGGACCCACATTCAATTCCAGTCTCGTGTGATTATCTGTGTGGAGTTGGCACGTTCTCCCCGTGTCTGCGTGGGCTTCCTCCAGGTGCTCCGGTTTCCTCCCCGATTCCAAAGGTATGCAGGTTAGGTGGATTGGCCATGGGAAATTGCCATGTAGTGTTCAGGGATGTGTAGGCTAAGTGGATTAACGATGGGAAATGCAGGGTGAGGGTAGGGAGGGGTTGCTCTTTGGAGGGTCAGCATGGACTCGATGGGCTGAATGGCCTGCTTCTGTACTGTAGGGATTCTATGAAATCGCTCTCAATATGAAAACAAATTCTTGTTCATTGAACTTTGGGAACAGTTCCTATGGATTGGAGGGTAGCTAATGTAATACCACAGACTAAGAAGTGAGGTAAACAGAAGACAGTGAATTATAGACTAGTTTACTTGACGACAGTAGTGGGGACAAGTGCTAGAGCCCATTTCAAAAGATGTGATGGCAGAACACTTGGTGAGTTGGGACATTATGTTGAATTTGTACAGGACGTTAGTGAGACCAGTTTTGGAGTACTGTGTCCAGTTCTGGTTCCCCTATTATAGGAAGGATATTATTAAGCTGGAGAGGGCTCAGCAAAGATTTACCAGGATGTTGCTGGGAAATGGAGAGTTTGAGTTATATGGAGAGGCTGGATAGGCTTTTTTTCACTGGAGTGTAGGAGGTTGAGGGGTGACCTTATAAAATAAGACCTTTATGGAACTCCATAAAATCATGAGAAGTATAGATAAGATGAATGGCCGGTGTCTTTTCCCGAGGTTGGGGGGGTTTCAAGATGAGGGGGCATATTTTTAAGGTGAGAGGAGAAAGATTTAAAAAAGGACATGGTGGGGGGCAACTTGTTTTACATAGAGAATGGTTCATGTGTGGAATGAACTTCCACAGGAAGTGGTGGACGTGAATACGGTTACAATGGTTAAAAGGCATTTGGATAAGGGCATGAATAAGAAATGTTTGGAGGGATATGGGCCAGGAGCCAGCAGGTGGGACTAGTTTAGTTTGGGATTATGGTCGGCACAGAGTGGTTGGACAGAAGGATCTGTTTCCGTGCTGTATGACCAGGATTGGACAGAATCAGCATGGATTTGCAAAGTGAAAGTTATGCTTGAGAAATTTGCTGGAATATTTCGAGGGTTGATTTGGGGAAGCCAGTAGATGTGGTTTACTTGGATTTTCAGAAGGCTTTCGAAGAGGTTCCATGTAAGAGATTAGCATGTAAAATTTAAAGCACTTGGGATCAGGCTTTCCTCTACTTTTCTTCCCGACTTTGAGGCCCGAATGGGGAATTAATGTCCTAAACCCGAAGTCATCGCCACAATTGGTGTGCTAATGCCAGTCACTGTATGTGAAACATCAGAGAGCTTACACACGTACACGGCCTTGAGGGAGCGTTCCATAGAATTGGGGGCTTGGCGGACTGGAAACAAAGATTAGGAATAAATGGGTCTTTTATTTTCCCTGAGGGGTGGGCAGTGACGAGTGAGGTACTGCAGGAATCAGTGCTTACACCACAGATACTCACAATATGTATTCAGGACTTGGATGAGGGAACTAAATGTAATATCTCAGAGATAGTAGGAACTGCTGATGCTGGAGAATCTGAGATAACAAGGTGTAGAGCTGGATGATCACAGCAGGCCAAACAGCATCAGAGGAGCAGGAAAGCTGACGTTTCGGGTCTAGACCCTTCTTCATTTCTGAAG
>NC_063368.1:10387797-10391456 GCF_021869965.1 Rhincodon typus
CTTCAGAAATGAAGAAGGGTCTAGACCCGAAACGTCAGCTTTCCTGCTCCTCTGATGCTGTTTGGCCTGCTGTGTTCATCCAGCCCTACACCTTGTTATCTTAAATGTAAGATCTCTGAAGTTTGCAAAACTTGGCTGGAACAGTGAGCTGTGAGGAGGGTACAGAGATGCTTCAGTGTGATTTGGACAAATGCATTGCAAATAGAGTATCATGTGGGTAAATGGGAGGTTATCCATTCTGGGAACAAACACAGGAAGGAATATTATTGTCTGGGAATATATTGGGAAAGGGAGAGGGTGCAACATGTACACCACTGGTGTCCTTGTGCACCAGTCACTGATGGTAAGCATGGCAGGTGGTGAAGAAGGCAAATGGTTTGTTGGCCTTCTTAGTGAAAGCATTAGAGTACAGGAGCGGGGATGTCTTGCTGCGATTATACCAGGCCTTGGTGACACCACTCCTAGAGCAAGTTTAGCTTCTTTGTCCGAGGAAAGGACATTCTGGCTATGGAGGGAATGTAACAGAGGTTCACCAGACTGATTCCTGGGATGGTAGGACTGAAGTATGAAGACAGACTTGATCAGTTAGAACTGTGTTCACTAGAGTTTAGAAGAACAAAGGGACAACTCTCATAGAAACCTATAAAATTCTGACAGGGTTAGACAGGGTGAACATAGGAAGGATGTTCTGGCATTATAGTCTAAGGATAAGGATTAGGCCATTTAGGACTGAGATGAGGAGGAATTTCTTCACCCAGAGAGCGGTGAGCCTGTGGAATTCTCTGCTATAGGAAACTGTTGAGGCTAAAACATTGAAGACTTTCAAGGAAGATGTAGATATAGTTCTTGGGACTAAAGGGATCAAAGGTTATGGGGAGAAAGCGGGAACAGGGGACTGAGTTGGGTGGTCAGCCATGATCATGTTGAATGGTGGAACAGGCTCCAAGATTCAGTGGGTTGAATGGCCTACTCATATTTTTTCTTATAAATGATCTTCGATTGGGGCAGCTGGGGCTCCTAGGTTCTTTGTGTTCGACTGGAGTAGCAAGGCAGAGGTAAGCTGGCTACTTCTGTTCGTTGGATCTGTGAAGCCTGGGGAAAATGTCAGTCAAGGTTCCCACTCACGGTAGGGTTCCCCATTCCAAGACATCGTGAATGTTTGAATCCTTGGCAAAAAAAAAGTAAGAACAAAATCAGAAATTGCTGGAGAAACTCAGCAGGTCTGTCAGCTTCTGTGGAGAGAAATCAGTGTTAATGTTTTGCGTCCAGTAACCCTTCCTCAGAAACAAGTCCTTGGATTTTGACTGAGGAGCAGCAACTTTGCATTCACTCTGTGTTTTCATGCTGGGCTACATGAACAAACGAGACCTGGGGTGCTGAATGGCCCCCTTATACATGGATATTATTTATTTACATCATTAAGGGGGCTCTAGCTCTGCATTGTTGAGACCTTAATTACCACTCTGCTTGCCAGTGAAGAATGTGGTATTTGTCTTGGCTGTGATGGAGACGAGAGAGAGAGTTTATTTCACACTCGCCAAGAATTTGTATTGCTTTCATGAGTAAGCAGCCTGAAATGTTTAGAGTTTAGAAGTAAAATTTGCTGACACCTAATATTTGTATGTCTCCCCCTCTGTCTGTCTGTGTCTCTGTCTCTCTCTCTCTTACCCCTGTCTGTCTCTCTCTGTCTTGTCCCCTCACCCCTGTCTCTCTCTCTTTCTCTCTTTCTCTGTCTCTGTCTCTCTCTGTCTCTTTCTCGCTCTCTTCCCCCCCATCTCTCTCGCTCTCTCCCCGCCCACACATCACCCCCCCCACCGTCTTTCTGTCTCCATTCGCCCTCTGTAATTGAGTTGAATAAAACACTGCTTGTGATGAGCTCACTACATCACTTGTTCAGCGTAGTGTTTACCTCTGGATATAAGCAAGGGCCACCTACTGTCCACGTGTACTCCATTCAGCGTCAACAGAGTTTGCCCGAAACATCTGACAGATGAGAATTCTTTTTCAAACTTGCATCTCCTCCCTTGTGTTATAATATACATTAATTTAGCTCCCTCGCTGTCTCTGGGCTGCCCAATCCTACAGACCAGGAATGTTGGCTTGTCCCTGTTTCCTTGGCTGCTCTCAGTTGGTGGGCAGCTCTGCTTGCCCCCCAGTGGGATGTATCTACTCCTGGTCACTGCAGAGCTGGAGCCACCCGTGTGCCAGTGGGATTGGGCACAGTGGGGCCACTTGATCCTGCACAGTTGATGGGGTCTTGCTAGAAAGGATGCCCCAGTGTGCCCACACCTGTATGAGGCTTGCTGCAGTCCTCCAGAGAAGTTGAGTGCAAGCTGGAAGAACAGCATCTCATTTTCCCCTTAGAAACTCTACAGCTTTTCTGAACTCAAAGTTGGGTTCAGCACCTTCTCCCATATCCTTACCCCAACTCCCACATGCCAGGCCTTGTTACCACATGGTCTGCTGTTACCCACAACCCATTGTTAGCCACTAATAGTCCCCATTACTAGCTATTCATTCTTTCTGATCGTTATCCACTCCTTTATCTGTTCTTTTGTCTCTTTGGGCTCTATTTCCACCTATTGTTTGCTACTTACCCACTCCCCCAACCTGCGTGCGTCACATATAGATAAGGTGGTTGAGAAACCATTTAGCACGCTTGTCTTCATTGCTCAGACTTTTGAGCATGGGAGTTGGGCGTCATGTTGAGGTTATACAGGATGTTGGTGAGGCCTCTTCTGGAGTACTGTGTCCAGTTCTAGCCGCCCTGTTATACGAAGGGTATTATTAAACTGGAGAGGGTTCATAAAAAATTCACCGGGATGTTGCCGGGAATGGAGGGTTTGAGTTTATAAGGAGAGGCTGGATGGGCTGGGACTCTTCACGGGAGCCATAGGAGGTTGAGGGGTGACCTTGTAGAGCTGGAGTTGTACAGCACGGAAACAGACCCTTTGGTCCAACTGCTCCATGCCGACCGGATATCCTAATCTGGTCCCATTTGCCAGCATTTGGCCCATATCCCTCTAAACCCTTCTTATGCATGTACCCATCCAGATGCCTTTTAAATGTTGTAATTGTACCAGCCTCCACCACTTCCTCTGGCAGTTCCTTCCATACACACACCACCCTCTGCATGAAAGGTTGCCCCTCAGGTCCCCTTTTGTACCTTTCCCCCCTCACCCTAAACTTATGTTGTTTGGGTTTTGGACTCCCCTACCCTGGGAAAAAGACCTTGGCTATTCACCCTATCCGTGCCCCTTGCGATTTTGTAAACTTCTGTAAGGTCACTCCTCCGTCTGGGACACTACAGAGAAAATAGCCCCAGCCTATTAAGCCTCTCCATATAGCTCAAACCCTCCAACCTGGCAACATCCTTGTAAATTTTTTCTGCACCCTTTCAAGCTTCACAACATCTTTCCTAAAGCAGGGAGACCAGAATTGAACACAGTATTCCAAAAGTGGCCTAGCCAATGTCCTGTACAGCCACAACGTGACCTCCCAACCCCTATACTCCATGCACTCACCAATAAAGGCAAGCGTACCAAAAAATCATGAGGGGTATAGATAAGGTGAATGGCAGGTTTCTTTTCCCTAGGCTTGGGGATTTCATGGTCAGAAATCACATGACACCAGGTTATAGTACAACAAGTTTATTTGAA
>NC_063368.1:10391956-10522722 GCF_021869965.1 Rhincodon typus
CGGGGGGGGGGGGGAGGAGGGGGAAGGGGGGGAAAGGGGGTATGGAGGGGGGGGTTGTGGGGGGTGTTAGGTTTGAAGAGGAGAGGAGAGGTGTATGAAACAGAGGAGTGGGGAAAGGGAAGGGGAGTGTAGGAAGCAGAGTGGGGTGGGAGGATAAAGAGACATAGGAGAGAGAGCCCCAACTGCTGCTTGCAAACAATGTGACTCCATGCCAATCCCAGACCAAATCGGCTCACTGGATCTGCCAGTTACAGGAGCAACAAGGGCAAGTTAAATCTTCCCATCCACCCGTCGTCTAATATCCCCCCCACACCTCCATATTTGCCGATTGAAAAGCAAGCAAAAAAATCTCCCCAATTAAACTTGAAAACAGGCCACAATCCTAGTTACTTGGGTGCTGTGAACCATCCCATCAATTCACATAATACCGCCCTCTCCCCATATCCTGCTCCTGCAGGTAGACCCCAGTTAAAATGGAGTGAAATGCCCACAAAACGAATCTTGATTTGAATGCACTGAGTATCCCATATCTTTATCGCACAGCGAACAAGCACATAACCAAAGGGACATTTTGGTTGTCATATTGAGGGCCGCAGGTGTCCTTTGTCAAGTGAGCGCCACAATGGGACAAAATAAGTGCAGGGACGTTATTGGAGACCACATACCTTACCACAATTAATGGGAAGTGGGACACATTTTAAAATAACTCAGATCTTGAGTGTTGGCAGAATTGGCACTTGGCAGAGCGGCAAGATTGCATGAAGCTCTCTGCAATGATGTTGGCTTTCAGGGCGGCGAGGGGTGGGGAACTGTCATGTGGATTAACGTTCTCCCCAGCCACAGTCCCAAAGACAGGTCTATCTGAAAGGGCACCCATATGGAGGAAAGTCCCAGAACAGGTCACAGGAATTTGTCCATCAGTTACTCAGTCAGCCAAATGTGGAAGGGCGGCCATGAGAGAGAGAGACACTCCGATAGACTTCACATGTCCTTTAGGCCACAAAAAACAAACAGTTGGACAAATGGTGAAGGCAGCTTTTGACTAGCTGCTACCTCCGAGAGTGAGAAACTCACATTTGCCTGTTCTGGTGGCTGCTTGCTCTTTGTTTTAATGCAGGAAGACGAACACAGATTGAGGGGAGTGAAGAGTCTGTACGTGAGCCAGCACAATTCCTGCAGGATCCCCTCTGTATCTGTCGACCTCGTGCCTGCCTGATATTATACTGGGGGGGTGGGGTGGAGGGGCATTAGTGTCAACTGCGCCAGAGACCAATCAATCTGCAATGGGATGCACTCCACACAGTGGGAGGTGTGAGAAAGGAAATTATCAGCGGATCAAAAACACACATCTCTCAGTGCTTTTTCTCCTTGTTCACTCCGCACCCCCTATACACACCCACTCCATGCACCATTCAAGATGCTGTCCTGCTTTGGAATACCCATCACCCAAGTGAAAGGTAAATGATGATGAAAGCTATGGCCAAGTAGCTGCACAAATACTGAGTAAAAACCGAAAGAACTGCGGATGCTGTAAAATCAGGAACAAAGACAGAAGTTGCTGGAAAAGCTCAGCAGGCCTGGCAGCATCTGTGAAGAAAAGAATCAAGAGTTAACATTTCAGGTCTGGTGACTAACACTAACACCCAGTGACCCTTCCTCAGAGGTCACCAGACCTGAAAATGTTAACTCTGGATTATTTTCTTCACAGATGCTGCCAGACCTGCTGAGCTTTTCCAGCAACTTCTGTTTTTGTGGCACAAATACCTTCAGCTTTGTAAACTGCAGGAGGATAAAGAATCGATTTAAAAACAAAAAGGGCCCAGTGTAGAGTGAATAGGCCAAAGTTTTCGATGACAGCGCCTCCACAACCTGCAACTCCCACCAGCTTAAAATGACAGTAACTGAAAGCACATGGCAACACTTTTCCAGATTCCCCTCCAAAAACACACAGCACCCTGACTTGGAAATAGATCACTTCTATTGCTTCAGTGGCCCTGGGTCAGAATTCTGGAACTCTCTCTCCAACAGCACTGTGGGTGTACGCCACTGGGAGGTCCCCATGGACTGGAGAAATTCTCGAGGGCTATTAATGCAGGGAAATAAATGTTGGCTCTCACACGGACGTCCCGCAACTTACAAAAACCATTCCATCTGCTTAGGAACTGTTACAGGACCTAGTGACCAGACACTTAGGTTCAGTGTAACATCCCAGCATTTGTACTCGATACATCTGTGGACGAAGCCAGGATCCAAAAAGCTTTGCTATTTACTGTCTCAACATGTGCTGTCATTCACAAAGATTATACACATGAAATCCATGTCTCCGTACATCCATTTATTAAAAAGCTGAGGCAATTTCAATTCTTTTGCAATCACTCCCCCGTGTTTCTATGCATCGTATTTCTTCCAATTAAACCCAGGGCTCACTAAGCTTTATCCCGACTTAGTTGAGGAGAATTAAAAAAAAACCTTTGGAACTAAACTTCATCCATGCCAAAAACTCGGTCCATCATCTCAACAACTTCAAAGTCTTAGTCAACGTTTTCAAATTGCTCCGCAAGTTCTCTGCTCCCAGCTTCACATTCTCCACACTTCCAAAATTCCACTTACTTACATCCCATCTTCTGCACTTCCATAAACCCCCCAAGTTCTGCTCACACCTCCCCCTATACCCTCCAAGCTCCAGCCTGGGTCCCATCCACTTCCCCATCAAGCACTTGGGGACATTTTGCGATAATGTCATTGAACCTCATACACAATGTGCTGCATTGGAAATAGACAATTGTTGGAGAAACTCAGTAGGTCTGGCAGCACCTGTGGAGAGGAAACAGAGTTAAATGTTTCGAGTCCTTCTTCAGGACCATGCTTTGAAACTTTGATGCTGCCTGACCTGCTGAGTCCTCCAGAAATTGTGTACTTTGGTTTCAGATTTCCAGCATTCGCTCTTATCTAATGTTCTGTATGGACTCAACCACTGGTTTAATTGCTGCAGTAGATGATGTCAAAAGGGTGGCACAGTTCACTACCATTTAACACTGGGATTCCTTACTGACATGAGAGTGCTGGTTGGTACAGTGGCTCAGTGGTTGGCACTGCTGCCTCACAGCGCCAGGGACATGGGTTTGATTCCACCCTCGAGCGACTGTCTCTGTGGAGTTTGCACATTCTCCCTGTGTCTGCGTGGGTTTGCTCTGGGTGCTCTGGTTTCCTCCCACAGTTCGTAGTATCGCAGGCTAGGTGGATTGGCCGTGCTAAATTGGCCCAAGTGTTCAGGGACATGCAAGCTAGTTGGGTTAGCCATGGTAAGTGCTGCATTATGAGATACGGTTAGATGCTCTTTGGAGGGTCAGTGCAGACTCGATGGGCTGAACGACCACACCATAGGGTTTCTATGTTGATCACATCGTGGCCATCTGCACTATCGCTCCCTGTGGGGTAGGTTTACAGCCACTATTCTCTTTTAGGCTAGCAATCCCTAGAGCCTGTTTGATCCTGGGTGCTTTGGGAAATCACTTGCTGGTCTCATGATCGGCAGTTCTAGTCTCGAACGAGGCGTAGTTTTAGTGCATGCTAGCAACAATGTACAAACTACAACAACATGAGAGCCAATGCCACAGAGACTCAGCAGAGGACCTGAAGGGTCGGCCTCACTCCTTCGAGATCCGAAGCTGTTCTCTCACCACGGTCAAAACCACAGACTATTTCCACAGAATCCCTACGCTGTGGGAAGAGGCCATTCGGCCCAACAAGTCCATAGCGACTCTCCAAAAGAGCAACCCCACCCAGACTCACCTCCGTACCCTATAACCCTACATTTCCCGCAATCAGTGATTTTACAGATTAACCCTTTTTGTTTGCAATAACCATTTGTTTCTGAGCTGAGGCAATAAGGCAAAAAGTTTTTTCCCTTTGATGGACCACCGTTGGGATAGGTGTTACAAAGAATAATCAATTCGCAGCTTGAAGAAATTACATTTCTTCTTTGTTGTGTGGAAGGACGGCCTAGGGGGTGTGGAAACTAGGTCAGATTGGGATGCCTGGTCAGTGTGGACGAGTTGGACCGAAGGGTCTGTCTCCGTGTTGTATGACTCTAGGATGGGAAGGTCTCCCAGCTCTTGAAAGCAGCTGTAAACATGCACTAGTTTTCTGTTGACAATTTATGTACCAGGTGATTAACAGAAAAAAATCCGGTTTCAATTCAGATTCTGCAGACCACACGTCCACACAGGTCAAATATTGCAGCTTGTTATGAATATAGGAGAAATGCTGCATAAACCCAACCATTTACACCCATCCCTGTACAAATAAAAAGAACAGGATTCATTCCACTGGGTTACCCTCCTTTTTCCCAGGAGTTCTGAGATGTGGAACTCCCAGTCCCTCTCGACTCACCTTCTTACAACCTATATCTCATCACTTCTTGATTCATCGAATAACCCCTCCTTTCTCGCTCCTACCTTGGTCTCCTGAACCACAAGACCGTGACTTCTTAATTTAACTCGGACCCTGGTGTAATAAGCACCTTTTTTATGAACTTCCAATTCCACTGACATTTCTCCTCCCACCATAACTCTCACTCCCACTAAGCAGCAACTTCTGATAAGCACACAAAGACATCTGGCCACATTCACAACATACCAATCCATTAAATACACAAACTTGCAGGTGTAACACTTAGACGTAAGATCCCGATCCAAAGACAATATTTTGCCCAGTTCGTCCTGTTTCAGGTCCATTATGTCTATCCTCAACGCACTGCTGAAACGTCAACCAAAATACAAATCAGACTTGGCCCTCTGTTGTGTTTTGTTTTAAAAATACGGCGCTGTTTTAGTCACTTCGACACCCAGAGACACAAAAACGTGACAAAATCCCTTTCATCTTTTAGGAACAACCTTAGTAAGGATCTCGTGTTTTACGAGGACTTGTGAAATATCACCTTGGTACCCTACTGAGGGAATGCTGCACTGTCACAGGCCCCAATGTCACAAGCAAATGTTGAAGCAAGACCCCATCCCACTTCCTCAGGTGGCCGTATAAAGTCCTGCAGCACCATTCTGCAGAAGAGGATTCTCCCCCGGTGCTCAGTCCAACATTTATCCCTCAACCAACATCTCACACAAGAAGAAGAAAAAAAGAAAGATAGGATTATCCGACCACCGCAAGCTTGCTGTACCATGCATCACGATAGCGATCGCACCGACTTCTCTGGCTGCAAAATGTCCAGAAGCTACGAAAGGTGCTATGTAAATGAAACCTTTTCTTCTTTTTAAAAAAAAAGCAATAACCAAGGCAGCCTTCACCACAAAATACTTGGAATGTTAGGAGTGCCTGTCACATCCTCAGTGCTTCCTGGCCAATGACTCATTTCTTGAACTCTTGTCGCTTTCACAGGCAAGTCTCAGAAATATCTGGAAGCTGGATGGCCTGTTAATCTTGTTCGAGGTTGTTAACGTCAGGATAAATGGTGGGTCAAGAGACCAGGAGAAAAATAACATGATGCTTCCTTTCAGATCCCTCACTCCCTGCCTTAATTGGTCAACAGGAACTAAATAGTGCAGATTTCCCTCACTAGTTCACAGCATTTGTTCAGCTGCTGGAACACCCATATCTCTCTCTCTCTCTCTCTCTCTCTCTCTGTCCCTTCTGCAAACCTCCAACTCCAAACCTCTCAAAAGAGCAACAAACTCGTCACCAAACCAAACCTACACAATAGCACACAACGACTTACACATTCCTTCTACAATATTTCTTCAGGGCAACATGCCCCTCCCCTCAGAATAAACATGCGCCTTTCAGGGGTATTTCCTCCACGCAGGTCTCGGAAGCTCTACAGCGTCGACCCAAGTGCCTGCTCTGTTAGTTAAGTCACATCTCAGCCTTACAGGTACAATACACTCTTTACTACTGCAGCTATGCCACTAGACTTATAGAGTTGTACAGCATGGAAGCTGACCCTTCGGTCCAACTTGTCCATGCCGACCATGTTCCCAAACTAAACTAGTCCCTGCATTTGGCCCATATCCCTCTAAACCTTTCCTGTTCATGTACCTGTCCGAATGGCTTTTAAATGTTGTAACTGTGCCTGCATCTACCACCTTCCTCTGGCAGTTCATTCCACATACAAATCACTGTCTGTATATATATAAAAAACGTGCTGCTGCGGTTCCAGAAGCTTCTTAGGACTGGGATGAGAAGAATATTTATTTTCACTCACAGGAGCTTGGAATCTTTCAAATTCTCTACCTCAAGGGCTTGTGAAAGCTTGGCCACAGCCAAGGTGGAGAGATGTTTAACCTTGCAGGGCATATAGAGGAATGAACAGGAGAGAGTGGAGGGGAGGCCAGAGGTCCGTCACAATCACAGTGAACGATAGAGCAGGTTCAATGGGCCGAATGGTCTGCCACTGCTCCTGTTGGAAATAGATTAGCTGCCCCCACCCCCGCTCCACACACACACTCCCACACCGACACTCACATACCTCACAAAGATTTGATCTTCAGTTCAAGTGGAGGAAACACCCTTGACCACTGAGGGCTTTAATATCTTTCGAGCAGAGAGCTGTTTCGAGTTCTGCGGTGGCCCACCCAGACACAGTGCCTTCACCTTGTTGTGATCGTAGGGGGCTAATGGCTTCAGGTCTCGCCGTGACACTGACTGAGAGAGCGCGCAGCAGCTAATGCACAAACAGCATTGACCAACATCGACAGGCCCAAGGGGACAATTCCTGGGGCTGGTCAGGTCAGGGCTGGAGGTGGGGGCGGGGTGGGCATTGTTGGTTGGTGGGGGGGGGCAGCGGCGGGGAGGTGGAAGGTTAAGCTGAGTCACTGCCAAAAACCGCTCTCCACAGCGGGAGAAGCTGCGAGGTCAAGGAGGCACAATGATGTGGTGGTCTTTGGGAAGGATGGATGTTCAAGTATCTCATTAAGGGGGACTATGAAGTAACAGTTAACTAGCTGGAAACTAAGGGGTTAATTCTTTGCCATTGAGGAAGCAGCTGTCAGTGTTGATGATGGACTAGAACCCCTCCTGCTACAACAATGATATTTGCCGGGATACAGCACACAGCAGTTTGGTTGAAAACCGTAGTTTATCTGGTTCAACGTTGGGCCCAGTGGTCTGCTTACTCACCGAGCTTTAGCAGCCTTCCCATCTTCCCATCAACTCTTCCAATCCGTCCAATTTCAGCCAGGAACTAGACATTGTCCCAGAATATCTAGCTTATACAACCTGATCACCCTACAAGCCTTATGTCTGTTGTGTACAATGAAGGGAAAATGCAGTTAGCATAACTACAGGAGGGAACAACAGTCTTGGATCATTGCGAACCACTAACAACGTTAATCCTGCATTATTTGCTTGCCACACCTCTGCAGAGCGCATTCACCCAACGGCTTATTTTAGTGTCCACCTTCCTTTGCATAATTTGCATGTGTGTAATCACAATCGCTGTTATCTTTTCACACCAACAGGACACAAAACATCCCATTCTCCCTTTGAAATAGTCTTGTGATTGTAAATTTGACATCCAGCTACTGATAACACCTCCCCATACCCAACACAACGAAAACGGCAGACCTCAAGGCACAAAAAAAGTGAACTTTCTTAAAACCAAAAGAACTGTGGATGCTGGGAATCAGAAACAAAAACAGAAATTGCTGGGAGAAACTCAGCAGGTCTGGCAGCATCGGTGGAGAGAAATCAGAGCTAACTGAAGTTCTGAAGAAGGATCACTGGACCTGAAACGTTAGCTCTGCCTTCTCCTCTCCACAGATGCTACCAGACCGACTGAGTTTTTTTTAAGTGATTTGTTTCTGCTTCTGACAAGATGGCTTGCATTTTCCTCAAGGAGAATGAGGGTTCACACTACCCTGCCAGCAGTTGGCATTAGCTCACACCAAAAAAAAACAGGAAATTCCCCATGTATTGATTTTCTTGGCACATTGATACCTTGTCAATCACTGCTTCTCAGCATCCACTACAACTGCAAACGAGCTGAGGAGATGTGGTCAATTTAATTTGTCTGCTCTGTTCTATTACCAGCAATCCAAGGTGAAAACAAAATGGAAGGGCTTTGTTCTTGCTTTCTGAAGGACCGGTGACATCACTTCTGGTTACCAGAAGTAGCCACAATCATCTGCTTTTTTTCTCTCTCTGCTTTACGTAAAGCGCCATAAATTAAGTCCACTAATTAAGACAAAGAGGCATTTGCGCAAGGAGACGGTTAAGACAACAAACATCCAGCTTCTGCAGTGGGGCCTACCTGTCCTCAGTTCATCCATTCAGATCCATGGCAACGGCCTGTCCATCAAATCAAAACTGGGCCTGCTACTTCAAAAAGACGACATAAAACACACACGGGCACACATATACACACACAGTTATGAGCACAGGTGAGGTTTCAGCTCATTAAGTTACATTTTAGGCATGCTTGCCCCTCAAAAGAGTCACTCCATCAGGGATTAATGGTTTGCAAACCATATGCACTGAAATGGAAACGAGGCCTAGTTCTGAAAGGTGCTGTCATGGCTGTAACCAAGGAGGGTGAGGGGCATCCCCGAATACGCACACTGGAGATTGGCTACCAACAGTATGTATTTTTTTCTAAAAAAGCAGCAAGGTTCACATCAGCAGGTCCCTCACTTCTGTTGAGACTAGGTCAGTTGCCAATTTTAAATCCGAGAGTTTTGTTAACCAAAGGCATTAGTGGGGAAGTTGGAAAGGCTGCTGTGTGTGGATTGAGCTCAACCGTGAACTTATGGACAAGCGTAGGCCATTCGGCCCTTCGAGCCTGCTCCGCCATTCAATAAGATCTGATTTTAACCTCAATTCTACATTCATACAGACCCCGCCCAATAATCTTCCATCCCTCAAGTAATCAAGAATCTCCCTCTGCCTTAAAAATATTTAAAGATGTTTTGTAAAATTTATTTCATTCACAGGTTGCTGCAGGCCAGTATAGATTGCCCATTCCAAATTGCTGAGAGGGCAGCTCAGTGTCAACCACATTGCTGTGGGTCTGGAGTCACATGCAGGCCAGACCAGGTAAGGATGGCAGTTTCCTTCCCAAAAAGGACTTTAGTGAACCAGATGTTTTTTTTTAAAAAGCAATTGGCAATGGATTCATGGTCATCATTAGACTGTTAATTCCAGATTTTTACTGAATTCAAATTCCAGCATCTGCCATGGTGGGATTTGAACCCCAGACCCCAGAACATTATCTGGGTCTCTGGATGAACAGTCTGGTGATAATACCACTAGGCCATTGCCTTTTGAGGAAGGCATTTTCAAAGACTGAAATTGAGGGGGTGTGTGAGTGGCAATCGCCTGTACCATGTTCGCTATCGAGGCAGTGGACCCATTTTCGTCACTGAGGGCCATGTATTTCTGGCATCATTTTTTGTCACATGCGACCCCCGCTCTGAGGAACTGTTTAGACTTGTGAACGACACATTCTGGTTTTGTACGCCTCAGAAAAAGGAATGGAGCTTCAGTAGGTTCGTTTCTGAGTATTTCTGGTTTTTGCCTTGGGGCAGGACCGAGGTGGTAGGCAGAGGCCTAGCGAGCTTGCAGCCTGTGCTCAAAGTTATTCGACAACCTTGGGAGCCAGTTCCAGTAAAGACACTCCTAATATTCAGTGCTGGGCTCTCCTTCCATTCCCCCCCTTCCCCCTTTCCCCCAACCAACCCCAGTCCCCAGCTGCCCCTCCCCCCCCTACCAAAACGGCCACCGCTGACTTCCTGCGGTGGCAGCACGGTCTGTTTGGAAAGGTGGTGGGGGGGGGGGGGGGGGGGGCGGAGAATTAAAAAAAAAATGACTGAAAAGACGAGAAAACTAAAACGTTTTTGCGCCACGTAAACCTTGACTCGTTCTGGAAGCAGAAGGCCCTTAAACCTTGCAAGCCACGGAAATTTTCCCCTTCCCCTCCCCACCCTTCCCCTCCCCCCACACCCCAAGGACAGTGGCCCTTCTGCTGAAAAAGGAAGATGGCAGAGCCGGCCTGAACGCTAGCGCGAGGAGAAGTTGGACGATTTCACGATGGTGATGACACTGGTGGTGTTGACCTTGGTAGGGGTGATGGGCCCACAGGCCACCGTCCTGGCGAAACTCTGCAGCGCCTCATATTTGGAGCGCAGGGCGTCGAGCTCAGTCTTCATGCCGGCGTTCTCCGCAGCAAGCTTCTCCACCTCCTGCTCCAGCTCAGCCTTCTGGCGCTCCAGCTCCTCTTTCTGCGTCACCCGCTTCACTCGGCAGCTGGCCGCGTAGCCGCGGTTTTTCAGGGTCCGCCGCCTCTGCTTCAGGTTCAGGATCTCGTCCTTGGAGAGGCCGCGCAGGTGGTGGTTCAGCTCCCGCACAGACATCGACACCAGCTCCTGGTCCATCAGCACTGGAGTGTTCTCACCCGACTCTCTCTTAATCTGCGGGCAGAAACGACAGCCGGCGTAAAATCATAGAATCCCTACAGGGCGGAAAAAAAGAGGCCGTTTGGCCCATCGAGTCTGCACCATCCCTCCAAAGAGCATCCCTGCTTTTTACCCTGGCTAATTGCACATCCTGGGACATTGGACCCATTCAGTTTGAATACGTGCTAACCATGAAGTGATAGAATCCCTGCAGGGCGGAAAGAGGCCATTTGGCCCATCGGTTCTGCACCATCCCTCCGAAGAACATCCCACCCTATCCTTGTAACCCCATTATTTCCCATGGCTAATCCACCTAACCCGCACATCCCAGGACACAGGACTCTGTGTCTGAGTATGTGCTGAATATGTTCAAACCGTAGCATTGCTATAGTGCAGAAAGAGGCCATTTGGCCCATCGAGTCTGCACCATTCCTCCAAAGAACGTCCCTGTAACCCTGCATTTACTGTGGCAAATTCGTCAAACCTGCACATTCAGTCGGAGTATGCGCTAAGGTTCAAATCATAGAATCCCTACAGTGTAGATAGAGGACATTTGGCCCATCGAGTCTGCACTGACCCTCTGAAGACCATCCCACCTCGACCCAGCCCCTTTCACCCCTATCCCCGTAACCATGCATAGGGTTGTAACCATGGCTAATCCACACATCCCTGGACACTATGGAGTAATTTAGCATGGCCAATCCACCTAATCCTTTGCAGACCAAAATCAAAAAGGGCCAAAAATTTTAAGGCAGAAAGCACATAATAGGACCTTTTGCATGTTGACCCCTGAGAAGTTGTCTTGGAGACCCTTTTCCCTTTGTGGGCGGCACAGTGGCTCAGTGGTTAGCACTGCTGCCTCACAGCACCAGGGACCTGGGTTTGATTCCACCCTCGGGTGACTGTCTGTGTGGAGTTTGCACATTCTCCCTGTGTCTGTGCGGGTTTCCTCCCACAGTCCAAAGATGTGTAGTTTAGGTGGATTGGCTATGCTAAACTTCTTATAGTGTCTAGGGTGGGAAATGCAGGGGTAGGGTATGGGGTGGGTCTGGTTGGATGCTCTTCAGAAAGTCAGTGTGAACTCGATGGGCCGAATGGCCTGCTTCCACATTGTAGGGATTCTATGATATATATGAATTTGGGTTCTTTAGACACTGATTGACGAGGGGAAATCTAACAATGTTTATTAGCCATTAATACCATCCTGAACATGGTAATCATAGGTATACCAGACTCTGACTTACAGCTATAGCAGGTAATAGCTAATCTATCCAATTTCTGTTCTGCACTTCTCTCCCCTAGAGAGTAGTTTACTCTGGTATAGTTTGGCCTAGTGCTTTCCAAAGTGCTCCTCTGGTTTAACTGATCTAACTCCGCCCACTCAATGGTACTTACACCCAGTGATGTGCAGCTCAATACATCATCACGGGGTCATTTCAGGGTCAGAGCTCCTCCCTGTGTCAGTCGTGACTGAATCAGAAATTGCCATTTATGAGCACATGCTATCCAATCAAAATGCTCACAATAATTAAACAGGCCATTCAGCCTAGCAGTGCCATGCTGGTTTCTGTGCTCTTACAGGAACTTTGTTTACCTTGCCCTATCCAACTCCCTCAACACCACCTTCTGTTTCTGTCCTTTATTTAGCTCTCTTGTGAATGCACGTGATTTGCCTCAGCTAGGGAGTGTGGTGGAAGCAGGTTCAGTTAGGTCACGGGATCATTTCCAACTGCCCCGATCTGGGGGCAATCAAGGGAACAGATGGTGGGCAAAAAGGTGTGGACTCTAAAAGCCACTCCCTGCTCGTGCCTTCAATCAAGAAGAAAACAAATTGAGTGTCCCCCCCACCCCACCTTGATCGATAGACTTCAGAATAGAGACTCCAATTGGTCGGCAGCTCCCAGCGACCCGGGTGATCGGTGTCAAGGCCCACGATAGGGAGAGATGCTCACCCTTGCTCACCAATCAACTTTCAGCGAGCGGACTAGTGGATGATCTGGTGAGGGGCTCTTGATGGTGTGTGTTCATCACCCACTTAGCACATCTCACCTCCCACCCTCCACCCGACACCACCAAGGGTCACTCAGGGAAAAATCTCGCCGAGAATTAATGCAGGAGAAGAAATTCGGAGACAAGGAGATCTCTTTTTAAATTCAGCTTGCTGTACGATCCGGTGTGCACTGCCCACAGGAATAGTGGAATAAGCAGAGATTGCAGTATCTTACAGTGACAAAAACAGCACAGAAGCAGGCCATTCAGCCTGCTCCCTGTCCTGGCATGTTTAATATTTGGGTGTCTCCAACACAGGCATGAAAGGGGAGGGATCTTGTGTGCTGGATGAATCTGCGAGGTCAACGTGTACAATATCAGCCACTTGGTCCTTTGAGCCACTCCACCATTTAATAAGATTGTGACTGATTTGGTTGCGGCCCCTACACATGTTTCCTGCCTAGCCCC
The DNA here is from genome assembly GCF_021869965.1 of Rhincodon typus. Lineage (NCBI taxonomy): Eukaryota > Metazoa > Chordata > Chondrichthyes > Orectolobiformes > Rhincodontidae > Rhincodon > Rhincodon typus. The sequence goes on from NC_063368.1 coordinate 10,404,817, forward strand.
CTCCTGTCCCATACAAACATCGAACAAAAATCTCTCTAATTCGGCCTTAATTGAATGACCCGGCCTACACTGTTTCCTGGGAAAGAGAGTGCAACAGGTTAACAGCCTCCTGAAGAGGAAAACAACATTCTCCTCGTCTTGGTCCTAAAAACAAGATTGTTTGTTCTTAAATTGTGTCCTCAAGCTCTGCCAACTGGGGAAACATCACCTCAAATGTCTAGTCTGTTGGAGCCGCTCAGTAACTAATATTTCAATAAGATCGTGCCCCCATTCCTCTAAACTCCACTGGGCAAAAACTCAATCTGTTCAAAGCAACAATCTCAACTTCTGAACAGGAGTCATATCTGACTCGAAACATCAACTCCGTTTCTCTCGCTTCACAGGTACTGCCTGGCTGACTGAGGTTTTCTGACATTTTCTATTTTTTTTTGAATTTCAAGCATTTTGCTTTTAACCCGACAACCCAAGTATCCCAGCTAAAATTCCACCTCGCACTTTTAACCAAGGGAGCACAATTCTTTGTGCATGTTCCCCAATCTCTGTTGCAAAAGCTATAGACTATTCACCCATCCTGTAGCTGCCAGATTATGGTGATTTAAACACTTTTCACTGCATTTTTTGTAAAATACAAGTGACAATAAGTTACCATTCTATTCCATTCCTCCGCTACTCTCTCTAAGGAGCCAAGCTAATAAATTCTAATCGACCCAACCCCTTTGTCTGCCCTCACATCATAGAATATACCGATAGAAGCAAATCAATATTTGTTCATCTTCCACACACAAAATTCCCAAAGGGTCAACCCAATTCCCATTATACATAACAACAATGCTTCTCATCTCTTTTATTTGCTTTTGGGTGTTATGTGCCAGACAGTATTTATTGTCAAAAACCATTTGGCATGACGGAAGTGAAGACTTAATCAAGAGTGGGGAAGTTGGGAAGAGTAGGCTGGTCCTTCCTCTACCAAGAGCTAGTTGCCTCTTACCTTCAGTGCTTTACTTGCTCTGTTGCTGCTCATCATGCGAGGAACTTGGTCAGAAGAGGATCCCTAAAAATCAACAAAAAGGGAGAAGGTTAGCTGTTCTGTCTTCTACGCAGCGTTGCCAAAGTTATTCATTCCTGTTGCGGCTCCCAGACCTTCCCAATTTCTGACATTATTTCTTCCCTCGCCACTTTTGCGACGCCTGCTTTTTGTCACCCTCCACAGATCTTGATGCAGACCGTCAGGGATCAGAGATGCCTTTCAAAACAAAAAAGGATGTGGGCATTGCTGACTGGGCCAGCAATTATTTTCTGTCCCTAAATGTCCAGATGGCAGGCCATACCCATTTCCAGCTTAAAAGAGATGAAAAAATATTACTTGGAGGAAGGAATGAACCTCTGAACTAACTCTGTCCTGCTCTCATTCACAGATTGAAAATTGGAAATGGAACAAAGCAGGTACAAAGAATTAACCAGCCCCATAAAGAAGTACTGTAACAACAAGCACAGGTTTCAGACAGGAGATTCTGCAGCAAATGGGTCTTTAAAGCCTGTCCTCTATCGAGAAGGTACAAGTCAGGAGGGTGGTGGAGTACTTTCCACTTGCTTGGATGGGTACAGCTCCAACAAGACTCAAGAAGTTTCCACACTATCCTGAACAAAGCTACCCCACGCTTTAGTGCATTCCTCAGCACATAATTCTGGACCTTGGAATGTGCCAGTCTGCAAACACCCAGTCGGGGTCAACTCTTTACACCAATAAGGTTCCGGGCAGACCAAAGAGCTTCTTTCACCGAATTGATGGTCCTCCAGCTGCGGTCGATGTTTGTCTCAGTCTGCATCCCTGGGAACAGACCGTAGAGCACAGAGTTTTGTATCACAGAGCTGCTCGGGACGACAAAAAAAAAAAAAAAACCACGGCAACTTTCTCCAGACTTCCTTTGCAAAGGCACATTCTAGATGTAGCTGAGACACACACACACACAGTCTCTTCACCATCGCAGTCACTTCAAGGGCAGTGCGCAGTGGCACAGGCTGACCAGGCGTACATCCAGGATCTCACAGGTAGTGCCCTTCTCATCACCTGCCAAGCGATGTCTTGGTGCTTGTTGGTAAGTTCTTGTGATGAGGCATTCTCTTAAATGACTTTGACAGTCTGCTCAGGAACAGCCCAACAGGATCCACCCTCTCCTTTTCCTGCAGGGTCTCGAGGACGCTACATGCTGACCACTTCCTGATGAACTTGTGGTCAAAGGTGCTTTTCTTTGCAAATTTCTCCTTCGCAAAACCAGGGACAGGTAGAACCTCAGTACATAGTGACACTTGGCGTTTGCGTACTGAGGGTCTACGCACAGCTTGATGCAGTCGCGTACAAAGGTGGCCATCAGGGCGAGGGTGACATTGGGTACATTCTGCACCCCACCCTCCTTAACCAGAGCTTTGTACATGAGTGTCCCTACACACACAGTCCAGCTTGGACCTCCAGATGAAATAGAAAATGGCTCAGGTGACTGCAGTGGCACAGTTTCTGGGAATGGGCTAGAACTGCGCCATGTACAACAACAGAGAGAGAGGGAATGCCTCACACCTGATGACCAGGTTTTTACCTACAATGGAGGGGGAACAGTCTTCCTAAAAGTCAGTTTCCGCCTCACCTTGGTGATACGTTCCTTCCAAGTTTTGGCACACACCTGGGTTCCTCTCAAGCATCTTTCCTATACTTCAGGCAGTCTCTCCTGGTGGTGAAGGGGATAGAGGATCGGTCGGCCCAGTTCCCAAAAAAACATTGCCTCACTCTTGCCTCCATTTACCTTGGCTCCCGAGACCAGCTCGAACTGGTCTCAGATTCTCATGGGTCTGCGCACTGACAGTGGATCTGAGCAAAAAATGGCAACATCATCCATGTACAGGGAGGCGTTGACCTGCAGGCCTCCGCTGCCTGGAATAGTTGCCCCTCTCAGGCTTGCATCCTTCCTGATAGACCCAGCAAAAGGCTCTGTACAACACACAAACAAGGCAGGAGGGAGTGGGCAGCCCTGCCTGACTCCGGATCTGATCGGGAAGCTTTCTGATTCCCACTTGTTGATTGAGATTGCACTAACAATGTTGATGCAGAGCAGTCAGATCCAATTACAGATTCCCTTGCAAGAGCCCATCTTGGAGAAAGATGTCCCACATGTAGGTATGTGATATCCTGTCTATGTCTCCGTGTTAATCGTTATTCATTCACTAAAGATATTCTGCTGGGAATCATCTGATTAAATGCTTAAAATGTTGGTCGTATTGGAAACATCACTTTCCAGAAGTGGGTTTACAGCAAATTGACATTGTAATTATCATCACATCCAATTTTGAGTTTCTTTTTTCACTGACTTAATGATAATTGAGCAGAGGGGAAAAGAACAGCTTCTCCTACTGGGGTCAGCTTACTTAGCACAGTCGGGGTTGGGGTAGGGTGTCTAGGGAGGAGATCTGTGCATAAATGCACCAACTGATGTGGGAACAATTTAAATCAATGTCTTTGATCATTTTTGCCTTGCTCGAAACGGTTCATTCAGTTCTGGCTCCGGTGTCTCAGAGTACGTCTGTGTAGAATTGTGGGTAAAATATTGCAGGGGGGTCAAGTTAGTGGTGACCCTCCACCTCACTAGGAATGGAAGTGGCTCATTAACCAGGGCAGCTAGAGTGTTGGTGATCGCACACATTGGGGAGGGACAGGAGAGATTTCACCATTTCTCCAACCGAGAAGTTCTCCCAGGCCGGGCCATCAACAACAAATGGGCATTTCCAAGGCATCCTTATTGTGGTAAGACACTCCCGGCTCTCTACAGGAGTGAAGAGTAAAGTCAATTCAATACTGAGTTGATGAGGGATATTTGGGGAAGGTGGGTTATAAGTTGACTTCAAAAGGGAGGAGGGGGGAAATCGGGTTACAGCAGGAATGCCAATGCCAAGTGTTTAAACAGCAATGTCACAGCTGGTGAAGATCTTCAATGCACAAGAGGTCAGAATGGAAGGGTAACGTGAGAGTGGAGGAGACGACAGAGAGATTAGAATCACCCATGTTGATCAGCCATGTGCCTGGGAGGTTTCCGACAACTGTTCCACACAGTATAAACCATTTCAATATTCTGATCAATAAATATCGATGTATTGTTTAGAAGAGGAAAACTCTCCCCTTTGTTACTGTCTCTGGAGTTTTGCTCTCAGCAGTTTCTAGGAGATTGATCTTCTCTCCTAGGCAACACCATGGAGGTGATTTTTTTCTTTATTTTTATTCATTCACGGGATGAGGGCGTCGCTAGCTAAGCTGCACTGATGGCCCATCCCTAATTGCCCAGAGGGCAGTTCAGAGTCAACCACATTGCTGTGGGTCTGGAGTCACACATAGGCCAGACCAGGTAAGGGCGGCAGTTTCCTTCCCTAAAGGGCATCAGTGAACCAGATGGGTTTTTCCAACAATTGACAATGGATTCACGGTCATCATTAGACTCTTAATTCCAGATATTTTATTGAATTCAAGTCCACCATCTGCCGCAGTGGGATTCGAACCCAGGTCCCCAGACCTTGTCTGGGTCTCTGGATTAACAGCCCAGGTGATAATTCCACTAGGCCATCGCCTCCCGCTTTGTAAATGGTGTAAGGAGTCACAGTCCGCAAAGGACCAGAAGGGGTGGCATGGTAGTTCAGTGGTTAGCACTGCTGCCTCACAGCGCCAGGGACTGGTGTTCGATTCCACCCTCGGGCAACTGACTGCGTGGAGTTTGCATACTTTCCCCGTGTCTGTGTGGGTTTCCTCCGGGTGCTCCGGTTTCCTCCCACAGTCCAAAGATGTGTAAGGTTAGGGTGGATTGGCCATGCTAAATTGCCCCATAGTGTCCAGGAATGTGCAGGCTGGGGGCTAGGGGAAAATGGGAAGGTTACAGGGATGGGGGGGGGGGGTCAGGGGGATTTGTGTGAGATGCTCTTCTGAGGATCGGTGTGGACTTGATGGGCTGAATGGCCTGCTTCCACACTGCAGGGATTCTACGATAAGACACGGGAGCAGAAGTAAGCCATCCAGCCCATCAAGCCTGTTCTGCCATTCAATGAGATCATGTCTGAGCTGATCATTCCCAACTCCATTATCCTGCCTTTTCCCTATAGACCTCAATTCCCTTACTGATTAAAGGTATGTCTATCTCAGCCTTGAATATACTTAATTAGCCAACCCTCTGTGATAAAGAATTCCCACAGATTCACTACCCTCAGAGAAGAAATTCATCGTCATCTGTCTTAAATATGCTACCCCCTCATTCTGAGATGATACCCTCTGGTCCTAGACTCTTCCACAAGGGGAAACAACCTCTCCGTATCTACCCTGTCAATCCCCTTAAAAACCTTGTGTTTCATCTCTTATTCTTCTAAACTTCAATGTGTACGTACAGGCCTAATCTATCAACCTTTCATTGATTATGGATAGCTTGATGGTAATCACTGTAGAAGCTTGGGGTGAGGTGAGGAGGTAGGGTCTCTATGAACCAGCACGGCCGCTACGGGGATTGGACCATGAACTCTGTTCTGCAGCACACACTATGTAGACAAGGCGGGGAATTTTCTAATCCAGCCACTGCCAAGAGCCAAGAGCAAGTGGTGGGGTTGGGGATGGTTTACTGGTGGCAGTGAACGGGACTGTGTCTGAGCTCGGATCCAACTTTTCGATATATCCACATTAACAGAATCGGAAGGCCAGAGAGGAGCAGCATTGGAGCCCTCAAATCTAGAGGTTGCAGAGCTGAGAGTCAGGACTCCAGTGTTGATAAGCTGAGATAAAAGCAGAGATGTACAAAGACATGGAGATGGAAGCAGGTAGTTTGAAGCTGATACCAAGTAAAGATCATATTCTTTGCAAGACACAGACACACACATACAGACACAGACCAGTAGTTCAAAAGAGAGATTGCTGGAGGAACTCAGCATAGGCAGAGACAAAAACAGAATTAAAGGGTGTCCAAACTGTTCACTATGTTTCGCCCTCTTCATAAATGCTGCCAGACTCGCTGAATTTCTCCAGAGCTGGCTGTTTTATTTCAGGCTTCTAGTACTTTGATTCCAGAATTCCAATAATCGCCTGTCTTTTGTAGGGTAACGAGATTAACATTACAGGAGCATTACATCATGATGTAGTAATGGTGGCAGTGTCACACGATTGAGGGGAAGGCGCGAGCTGGAAGGGAGTAGAAGCTCTAACCCGAGGCAAAGATAATGTTTGAGAGATTTGTTCCAACACCATGGGGTTCAGTCCCACACTACCACAAAGGCTGCTCTCAGACTATACATTCTCTGGTCAGAGTCTGCTTCATCGCTGTCACTGCCTTCCCCAAAGTTAACTGCTGTCTGATTCGCAAGTTCCAAACCACACTTTCAGTTCCTTTAGCATTGCTAAATTCCAGAAATTCCCTCACAAACAGCATTTCAGGAACACCTTACACCACCAAATGGACTGCAGTGCTTCAGGAAGGCAGCTCACTACTGGCTTCCCAAAGGCGATAAACGCTGGCCCAGCCAGCAATGTGGATGTGGTGGTAGACGCAGGTGTGCGAGGGTGTGTGTCTAACTGTTTTCTCACACCCACCCTTACTCTCAGGTCTCTTGTCCCCCCTGCTCGCAAAGGTTTTCCTACTCCCACCCCATGCTCTCATTTCTCACAGAGGGAATGCAACAATTTTCAACTCCAGACAGGGTCACAGTGGGGAAAAAGTTTGGCAACGTCAATGTACACACTATTACACGGAATACCGAGCTGTATATGACTCCACTCTGTCTTCTCAAAGTCTCAACAGCAATGTGACTTCTGATGTCAATGTTACATCATATCACTAACACATGCATTCGCCATGTGGAGGTGCCAGTGTTGGGGAGGCGGGGCGGGGGGGGGAACAAGGTCAGAAATCACACGACACCAGGTTATAATCCAACAGGTTTATCTGAAATCACAAGCTAATCGGAGCCTCATTCCTTCTTCAAGTGTTAGTGAGAAAGGTCGTATCAGATGCTGAATTTATAAGTAAATTTCAAAGGGTCACAACACTAATGAGAATGTATTAAACAAACCTAAGATGCTGTTAAATCTTTAATCAGTTGATCTCTTTACTTATAAATTCCGCATCTTATACCACCTCTCTCACTCACTACCACCTGGAGGAGGAGTGAGGTTCCGAAAGCTTGTGTTTTCAAATGAACCTGTTGGACTGTAACCTGGTGTGGTGTGATTTCTGACCACATGCATTCTCATTACAGGAGATCTCTGGGTCATGAATGGATTTGGATTTTAAGTTGATTTGTACTCAAATTAGAAGACAATACACATATCCAGTATAAAAATATATAAATATCATAAAGTATGAGCAAATATTCACATCCTGGTCATAGGCACGACGTTTGTAAGTCGGGGACCCCTTGTATGATATAGGGTGTACAGATTAAGCAGACAGTGAGCATTACCACTTTAAGACACTTAACAGGATCAGACCACCTTCCAATCAGCCACCAGTGAACATCCTCTGGGGACGCAGTCACAGAGGACTAAATTCCCAGAAATCCTCAATCCACAGCTGATAGAAACGATACTGAGACTAAAAAAATATAGAAGAGGTCATGTAGAGAGAATGGAGGTAGGGAGAGGGAAATATTTTTTTATTTCACTCATAGGACATGGCCAGCACTGGATGCCCATCTCTATTGCCTTTGAACATAGTGGCTTGCTCAGCCATTTCCAAGGGCACTTAAGAGTCAACCACATTGCTGGGGTCTGGAGTCACATGTAAGCCAGACCAGGTAAGGATGGCAGATTTCTTTCTCCGAAAGGAAATTAGTGAACCAGATGGGGTTTTTCCAACAATCAACAATGGTTTCATGGTCATCAGTAGACTTGCAATTCCAGATTATTATTGAACACAAATTCCACCATCTGCCATGGTGTGCTTCGAATCCGGGCCCCCAGAAAATTAGTTGAGTTTCTGGATTAACAATCGAGCGATAGTACCGCAAGGCGATCACTTCCCCATAGACTTGCAGTTGAAGAATAGAAGGTGACAGACACAAAAAGAGAGATGGAAGACAGTTATCTGAGGAAGGTGAGAAACAGATTCGCCTTCACATCCGCCCACCTTGATCTCGTCTCCTATTGGAAACAGGAAAGTTGGTTCTTTTTCAATTCAATACCCAACCATTCCTCTGACCACTCAGGATCTATTGGGAGCAGAGGAAATTTCAGGTTCATGACTCTGCCCTCCAGAGATCTGAGCAAAAAAGCAAAAATGAGTCTGACACTCCACTGCAGAGCAGAGGGAATCCTGCACTGTCGAAGAGGTCATTTGAGATGTTGCCCTCTCCAGTGAACGTTAAAGACTCCTTTATTCAAAAGAAGGGCAGAGAGGTTATCCCAAGCCAACATCTCAAATCAAAAATCTGGTCATAATCCTATTGTTGAGAGTGGGAGCTTCCTACGCACAAATTGGTTGCCTTGTTTCCACTTAACAACGCTGGCAGTATTTTCATTGGCTATTACATTTTGGAATGTCTGAGGTCATAAGAATGAGGGATAGGAATAGGCTATTCAGACCATCGAGTCCAGTCTGCCATTCAATATAATCGCAGCCTATCTTGGAGGTCAACTCTACTTTCCCATCCTTTCTTTCAATTTCTTGGGACACTGGAAGTCTGTCCATTTCATCCTTCAATATACTCAATGACAAAAATGTCCAGAGCTCGCCGAGTGAAGAAAATTCTCCAAGATCGACAACCCTAAGTCAACAGCCTTCTCCTCACTAATGTCAGAAATAATACAACGCCCCTCCCCTGACCTTTGCAAAGTCCACTGATTGAGATTCCACAACTAGGTGAAATAACAAGGTGTTCACCTCTGACCCCTTGATGGAAAGGGCCAAATCGACAGCTACTTTTAAAGGGTTGGCCGGCAGTGGTAATACAGTGAGTGCTGTTTCAATGACATAAAAATTGGGACTTCCAACTCAAAGGAACTACAACCGAGACCCAATAAAAGGGCAAATGGATACTGAATGGAATGAAGTCCATAGCTTTAGGGCAGAGCGGGTTCAGGGATCCACGTGGAGGGTGGTTCCATAATAGGTGAGTGGGTAAGGATGGGAACAGGGAACCATCCTTTCTTCTCACTTACTTTATAATGACAGTGGAGGCAGAAATAGTCTCTAAATGGCAATCGATTTGATTTATTGCAGTCACACGTACCCAAGTACAGTGAAAAGCTTCCTTTTGTGAACAGTACAGGCAGATTATAACATACGAGGACATACAGATCATAGTGTTCTTAGACTGAGGCATACAGGTTACAACTGCACAAAGCAAGATCGACATTAGCAAGTTCAACATTATTTGAAGTTAGAGATTCCGTTCAGCTCTCTAATAACAGCAAGGAAGAAGCTCTTGAACCTGTTGGTGCATGTGTTCAAGCTTCTGTGTCTTCTGCTTGATTGGAATCCTAAATGCAGCATGCCCAACAACAAGCTGGCTAGCTGATACCTTACCCACCTACCGTAAATAAGGGACAGGTTGGAGGTGGGTGGAAAGTTGCCAGTCAGATGACCTAGTTTATTTTACAATCCCTCAATGCAATCCTGCCCACCCCCAAGGTCTCAGTGCCCACCCTGTCAAACCTCTTCAGAACCTTGAATCGTTTAATGAAAACGCCTCTCATTCCTCTAAATTCTAGAGAATGTAGACAGAATTTACTTTGCCTCTCATCCCAGCTGATGGTATTACTGGACAAGTGAGTCCCAGAAGGAAACCCGGCCTGGTAGATCATGTCTGGCTTTTCATTGATGTTTCATTTGGTTGAAACTGAACTGAGTCATTCCCATTTCTTTTCCCACACAGACAGTTTGAGAATTCCTTTCCGAGTCTGCTGTTGTGAACTTTTCACTAACCAGAAGGCCTAAACATTCTCAATTCCAAACAACACTTCGATTTCTATCCAAACTCTCCTGGCCTGTAAGCTTGACAAACTAGGCACTTCTACCGGGGGTGACTGGCTTTGCTGGTCTCCTGCTCAGAGAGAGAAGCTAAAATGGAGTTCAAAGACCAATCCCTGATATTTCTGAATGGGAAACAAAAGGGAAAGACTTTGCTTTGTTTACTCCAACAGTCATAAACTCCAAAATATAAACATCTTTCTGTTAACACCACAGGGATCTGCAATCACATGCTGTGGGCAACATCGGATTTAGGTTCTTGTTCCAGAATGACTTGCTGACCTTTCTATTTAAGAAAGCAACCTTCGTAGAATTAACCCATTTTCATTTGTCTCTATTTTGAAATCCACACTCAAAAGACAATAATATAATACACCTTTCATCACATCGGATAGCATTGCGTTCAAGAGACCGGCCTTGCAAATCTTCGCTGACTCACTCTAATGCAATTATATCCTTCCTTGAATATAGAGGCCAAGCCGCACACAGTATTCCAGCTGTGGTTTCATCAAAGCCCTGTAAGCAAGACTTCTTTATTCTTGTACCCCAATCCAAAGGCCATTCATTTTTCTCATTGCTTCTTGTACGTTCACGTTAACTTTGAATTGGATGTAATTGTTCAAGGAACTCAAGACTCTCTGAACATCAACATTTAAAAACAAAAATCCCAACTTTCTATTCTTAGGACCAAAGTGAATAATCTCACTTTCTCACATTATATTCCCTCCACCACCTTGATCCCTGTTCACAATCAGTCTTTGCACCCTCTGTTGTCTTCAGTTTAAATTCTTACCCAACTTGTATTGTCTGCAAACTTAAACACATCATCTTCTAAGTCTTTAAGATAGTATCTAAATAACAAACCCCTAGCAACAATCCTATGGAATACTCCGCTAGGCACAGCCTGCCAACTTGAAAATGCCCCATCTCTGCTTCCTGGCCATTAACTAATCCCTGAACCTTGCCAATATTTCAACATCAGCACTGCGATATCCTATCATGTGTACTAACTTCTTGTGTATCATTTTAGCAGACGCCTTTCGGAAATTCAGTTACACTACATGGACTGGTTCCCCTTTATCTACTAGTTAAATCCTCAAAAAAAAACTAACCAATTTGTCAAACAGGATTTCCTTTTCATAAAATCATTTTGGCTTGCTTTAATCATGCTTTACTTTCAGTGCATTGTCAAGACTTCCTTAAAAATGCCAGCACTTTCCTGATGATTAGTGTCAGGCTAACTAGCCTGTAGTTTCCTGTTTCCTCTCTCCCTTCTTTCTTGAACAGCCATATCTTATTTGCTAATTTCCAATCTTCTGGGACCATTGCACAATGTAGCAAATGTCTGAAAATCATAACTTGCATCTCCATAGCTCTCTCTTTCAGAGCCCCAGCATGGAGGCCATCAGTCCCTGGGAATTTAATTGAGTTTAAATCCCTCTAACCCTCATCTGACATTAGACTGTCTGACTCATACAGCACAGAAACAGACCCTTTGGTCCAACCAGTCCACGTCGACCATATTTCCAAACTTAACTAGTCCCTCCTGCCCGTGCGGGGTCCGTAGCCCTTCAAACATTTCTTATTCGTGTACTTATCTAAATTTATTTTAAACACTGTAACTGTACCCACATCCACCACTTCCTCTGGAAGTTCATTCCACATACGAACTACTGTGCAAAAATAAAACTCCCCCATGCATTTATTTTAAAAAATATCTTTCTCCTCTCACCTTAAAAATATGCCCCCTGGTCTTGAAATCCCCCACCCTAGGGAAAATACACCTGCCATTCACCTTATGTATACACTTCACTATTTCATAAATGTCTATAAGGTCACCTCTCAACCTCCTACGCTCCAGGGAAACAGTGTCCCAGCCCCTCCTTATAACTCAAACCCTCCATTACTGGCAACATCCTAGTAAAAACTGGAAGAACTGCGGATGATGGAAATCAGAAACTAAAACAAAATTTGCTGGAAAAGCTCAGCAGGTTTGGCAGCATCTATAGAGAGAAGTCAGAGTTAATGTTTTGGGTCAAGTGACCCTTCCCCAGAACTCTTCACAGCAATTTTTGTTTTGGTAACATCCTGGCAAATCTCTTCTGCTTAATAATATCCTTCCTACAACAGGGTGACAAGAACTGAACATAGTACTCCAGAAGAGGCCTCACCAACACCCTATACAACCCCAACATAATGTCCTTAAATACCTTAATTTCTTCACTCTTATGAGCCCTTAGGTTTAACCTCTGCTCTGGTATATAAACAACTTGTGTCTTCTACTTGGAAGACAGACAGAAAGACGTGCCATATAAATGTGAGATGTCCTTTTGCCCAGACTAAAGAGAGGAAGCTATGCAGCCGAAACCTCGTAGTGCTCAGAAGAGGTCATCAAATAGAAGGCAGAAGTTCAAGTGAATGTTGCTGGATTAGAACCACACACAGACTTTTGTGCATCTCATCCTCAGAACGAGGGCTTTGGGAGATAGGCATATCGTGTACTGATTGCTAACTGTGCTTTTGCTTTTCTTCTTTCTTTCGTGGCATTTAGGCAAGGCCAGCATTTGTTTCCCATCCCTAACTGCCCTCAGACTCCGCCATGAGCCTTATATCAGGGGCATTTAAAGGTTAAGAGTGAATCACATTGCTGTGGGCTTGGACTCATCTATAAGCTACACCAGATAAGGACAGCAAATTTCCTTCTCTATTAGTGAGCCAGAGGGGTGTCTCCAACAGTTGATACACCTTACAGGGTTTAGCATTTTAATACACCCAGAACTTTAAAAAAAATTAAAATTTCACCATCCACCATGGTGGGATTCATTCCCATATCTCCAGGAGATTAGCACAGGACTTTTTTTTTTTTTTTTTAAATTCCTTCTTCGGATGTCACTGGCCAGGCCAGCATTTATTACCCATCCCTAATTGCCTCAGTGGGTCTGGAGTCACATATAGGCCAGACCAGGTAAGGATGGCAGATTACCATCCCTAAAATGAAGCAGATGGATTTTTCCAACAATTGACAACAGTTTCATGGTCATCATTAGACTCAATTTCCACCATCTGCCATGGCAAAATTCAAACAGGGCGTCTTGATTGGGTCTCTGGATTAACAGTCTAGTGATAATACCACTAGAAATCCAAAAGGCAAGGGGATGCCCTAAACTGGTGACAGTGCCAGTGCCATCTTTGCTGTTTTCCTCCTCCTTACAACAATTGGCATTGGTTTCATCGTCACCATTAGACTAGTTTTTAATTCCAGATTTATTAACCAAATTTAAATTCCACCAGCGGCTGTGGTGGGATTTGAACCAGTGCCCGCAGGGCAATAACTTACACCACGAGTCCAGTCATTATCACCACGCCACACAGTCTGCCCATCAAATATTAGATTAGAACAAAAAAAAACCGAAAGAACTGCGAATGCTATAAATCAGGAACAAAAACAGATGTTGCTAGAAAAACTCAGCAGGTCTGGCAGCATCTGTGAAGAAAAAAAGAAATCAGTTAACGTTTCAAGTCTGGTGACTCTTCCTCAGGACTGATGGTAGCTGGGAAAATGTTGGTTTATATGCAGAAAATAGGGAGGTGGGTGGGGTAGGCAGTAAACGATAGGATAGAGTCCAAGGAGAGAGAAGAGCAGTTGGATAGACAAAGGAGTTGATAACGATCTGGCTAGGAGGGTGCATAGCTGTTAATGGGGACTGTTAGTGACTAAAATATTAAATATTAGATTAGATTTTATTGCCATGTGTACCCAATTACAGGAATACTGTGAAAAGTGTGAAGAGTCGCTATTCTCCAGCGCCATCTTAGAATTTTAAATAAAACGCAAAATTTAAAGAAACAAAAAGCAAAAAAGAAATGTCCAGTTCTGTACAGTCACTTGCCTACTCAGCCTGGCTCTTCCCTCCCAATGCAGGAAATCAGCCCAAGGCCTGGAACCTCCACCACCCTCCAGGGGCCTGGGGCAGGACTCAGGGCAGCTGTGGTGGCAAGGCCTTGGGACACTGATGCTGCCTTCCTCCACCAATGCCAAGAATACAGCAAAAATAAAAAAAATGCAGATGAAAATGAAGAAGGGAGATGAAAAAAAAGATGTGGCTGGCTTGGTGCTCAGGATCAGATGGTGCTGGTGCTCTGGGTTCAGGAGCCCAGACACTGCCTATCCTACTGCTGCCAACTTTTCATCTTTAAAGTTAAAGAGTCATACAGCACAGAAACAGACCCTTCGGTCCAACTTGTCCATACTGACCAAATAAATTAGTCTAGTCCCATTGGCCAGCATTTGGTCCATATCCCTTTAAACCCTTCCTATTCATGTACCTATCCAGATGCCTTCTAAATGTTGTAATTGTACCAGCCTCCACCACTTCCTCTGGCAGCTCATTCCACACATGCACCACCCTCTGGGTGAAAAAGTTGCCCCTTAAGTCCCTATTAAACCTTTCCCCTCTCACCCTAAACCAATGCCCTGGACTCTCTTACCATGGGGAAAAGAACTTGACTATTCACCCTATCCATGCCCCTCACGATTTATAAGCCTATAAAAGGTCACCCTTCAACACTTCAGGGAAAAATAGCCCCAGCCTATTCAGCCTCTTCTTGTAGCTCAAACCCTCCAACATCCTTCTAGATCCTTTCTGAACCCTTTCAAGTTTCACAACATCCTTCCTGTAGCAGGGAGATCAGAATTGAACACAGTTTTCCAAAAGAGGCCTAACCAATATCCTGTACAGCCACAACATGACCTCCCAACTCCTATACTCAATACACTGGCCAACAAAGGAAGCGTACCAAATGCCTTCTTCATTACCCTGACTACCTGTGACTCCAATTAAATCTGTCATGAACTTGTAAAGTTCAACACCCCTTAAAAAAAAACAAGAGTCACCTATAATTAAGAAGGTCAAAGCTGCATCATTTCATTAGTCACAAAACCTCCTCTCCACTCGATACAGTTTACAGGTGCTGACTACCTCAGGAATGTTACACAAGTGCACTCAGGCAGTGATGACAGGCTATTGGAATGCATGGGACATCAGAATCAAGCCCAGATGCATCCAAAGTCATCATCACCCAGGCCAGAATGAAGAAACAGAAGTGCTGGAACTGCTTAGCAGCTCTGGTAGCATCTGCGGAGAGAGAAACAGAGCCAGGATTTCAGATTTGCGACGCTTCGCCATTTACACGAACCTCTGGTCTCTGCATGACAGTTCAGTACACAGAGTACCCAGGCACTACTGGTTCCATTCTCCCCGGGAATGCTCCACCCACAAGTGCAGATAAACCCATGCATTCAGAGTGATGAAAGAAACAACTGGCATTCAATACGGAGAAAAGGGCAATCAAGCAATTTAGGAGGTGGGAGGAATAAAAGCCGCCCAACTGTACAAGGAGGCAAAGTTCAAACATCACAGTGATGGGAACAAAGTCCAATATCCCCCCCGCCCTGGCAGGAATTTGCACGTATCGATTGGAACAATATCTTACCTGTGAAATATTGGGCAACGTTCCAAGTTGGCAAGGGTGGAACCAACTGAAGTCTTAACTTCCTTATTGTTCACACATAGATGGAAGGGTTTCTTTTTTAAAAATAGGTATTCTTGGATGAGTAACATTTTCAAGTCATTTATTCAGTCAATTCTCAATGAATCACTCATTACAGATCAGACCTGTGTTTCTCCATAGGTATTGTATTGCAATAGGATCTGTTCAACAGCGAGGACGCAGAGCAGGTTTTTGACACAAAAGACTAAACCGATCCCAAGTTGCTTAATGGCCAGGATGCAGGAAAGCAAAAAGAAAACAGCAATACCCCGAGTTCACCTGACAAAAGGAGGAGCGCATTGAAAACTTGTGACTTCAAATAAACCTGTTGAACTATAACCTGGTGTCGTGTCACTTCTGACCCTGTCCTCCCCAGTCCGACACTAGCACCTCCACATCATGTCTTTGAATGGGAATGGGTATTAGGCAAAAAAGGATTGAGTCAAGTCTCAAAACTGCATTTGTATGATGGAAAATATGCATAGCATGGCGTTTTATTTACTCATTTGTGGGATGTGGGTGTCGCTGGCTTTATTGCCCGTCCCTAGTTGCCCCTTGAGAAGGTGGTGGTGAGCTGCCTTCTTGAACTGCTGCATTCCAACCTGCTGTGGGTTGACCCACAATGCGCTTAGGGAGGGAATTCCACCCAGTGACAGTAAAGGAATGTATTTATACAAGTTAGAAAAGGAAGCCCAAGAGATGGCAACTAGATAAAATCTACTGCACACTGTAGAAAAAATGCCCAGGTATATCCTGTCTACACAAATTCAATCCAGCGAATTGTCGCTCCATCAAGCCATCAGAGTGACAGAAGGGTCATTGCTAGTCCTCTCCAGCAGCATTTCTTACGATAGCCTGCTCTCTTGATGCTCATCTGCCAAGACTACTGTTTCAAATCCCAATTTTGACCTTTGCAATGGTCCAAACAAGGATAAGGTAAAGATCCGAATTCAGGAAGGGATGTAGGCATGACTGTCCTCACCGATAAACTTGCCTCCATTGACAAAACTCCAATTCTCCTCAAAGAGACTATGAGCAACGCATGATTTACATGGACTTCAAAGAGTAAAACAAGATTCAGGCTGACCTCCTTCAGCAAGTCAACATCAGTGGCGTCTTCATTTTCTTCCACTCTTTCCTGAAAGAGCCTATTAAGGTTGTCTTGAGGCTGGCTACCTATATCCTTGGTGCTGCTTTCTTCCACTACATGAAGCTACACGGAGAGAAGAGAAAGGTCCATGACATTTTTCTGCGGTCGAGAGCTTCGTCATTGAAGATGGAGTCACAGCGTAATGAGTCAACTTTGATCCCTTCTTCAAGAATCTTCAAAAAAGATGATTCAGAGCAGGATTCACCTCCCTGACATTATATTTGGACTATCCCCTGCACATGAAGCTGAACGGTGGATAGATAGAGAAGCTTAGGCTTCATCCAGGGCCTGGTGACTGAAAGAACAGATGTGCCTCCTCCTGTACTTTACTTTCTCAGTCATAACCGAGAGAGCTTTCCACCAGTAACTCTTGTTGTTCTGATACTTCTCCAAAGAAATACACATCTAGAATCATCAATCTCTTAGACACTGACGTGTCGTGTCCTTGACTTTTTAATCCCACGACTGGAAGTCTCCTGCCATTGTGACATACTGTTGTAAAACGACTTCGAAAGGACTGGAGTAGGCCATTCAGCCCCTTGAGCCCTTTCCGCAATTCAATGAGATAGTGGCTGATCTGTGACCTAACCCCAAAGCCTTGCCTTTGGCCCATATCCCTTAATACTTTTGCTGAACAGAAACCTCCCTCAGGATTTAAAAAGGTCTCACATGGCACGGGAAACGTTTTGCCAATGGCATCCACAACACCAATGGGCAGCAACAGTGGTGACTGTGCCCTCTTTCACTTGTTTCAGTTTCCTTACTGGCGCCTTTAACAACTCCGTTTCACACATTTGACTGAGTAAGCGGCCTGGTCTTCAGACGGTCCTCTATCGTTGTAGCCTGTTTGGAAACACCCCTTCCACAATGGCAGGGACAGCGCTCTGTCTTCATGGTTGGACAGACTTGGCATTGAAGTGCCAACGTCTACCACAAAGGCCCATCTTCCCATGCTGCTTGCTAGGGCGTTTCTACACACTATTATTACTTCCCCATCTGTACCAGCACACGTTGTAAATTAAAGTAGGAGTTGAAGCTCAAACTAATTCTCTACAGCTAGCTTCGATCACTGGTGTGACAAAATGTCATCTGCTCTGCTGCTGTGCGGGTACAGACTGACCTAAACCTTGTCTGATTTCTGACTGAGTCTGGAGGAGGTGGGTGGGGGAGGAGGGGTTAGTGGTTGAAGTGGAGGTGCTGGTCGATCCAGTGCAAGCATTGGTTGGAGGCTTTGCTCTTGGTCTAGGGCTTCATGATAAGCTTAGCCATACCTTTCTCAGTCCCTCAGCGCATGTATAAAATCGGCAGTCACAAGACTTTAGCTATTTGTTGATTGGCTTGTTGTCGTGGGCGGTCCCCAGAGCGTTCTCTATCCGGGATGACTGCTATTCTGGTTTCAAGACGTTAACTGGGAGCCTTGCAAAACGGTTTTCACATCTCTGCCACCATATTACAAATATCAGGACTGATCTTCTTGTTTAGGGGAGGGGATGGCCTAGTGACTATTAATCCGGTGAGCCAGACAATGTTCTGGTGACCTGGGTTCAAATCCTGCCATGGTAGATGGTGGAATTTGAATTCAATAAATATATAGAGTCATACAGCACAGAAACAGACCCTTCGGTCCAATGTGTTCATGCTGACCAGGTTTCCTAAACTAAACTAATACTATTTGCCTGCATTTCGCTCATATCTTCCTAAACCCTTCCTATTCACACACTTGTCCAAATGTCTTTTAAACGTTTTAACAGTACCCACCTCTACCACTTCCTCTGGCAGCTCATTCCATACACGCATCACCCTCTGTGTGAAAAAGTTGCCCCTTGGGTCCTTTTTAAAATCTTTCTCCTCTCACCTTAAACCTATGCCCTCTAGTTTTGGACTCCCCTACCCTGGGAAAAAGATCTTGACTATTCATCCTATTCAGAGGATTTTAGAAACCTCTATAAAAGGTCACCCCTCAGCATCCAACGCTCCAGTGAAAAAAAGTCCCGGCCTATCTAGCCTCTCCCTATAGCCGAAACCCTTCAGTCACAGAAACATCCTTATTAATTTTTTTTCTATATTTTTCTAGTTTAAACAACATCCTTCCTGTAGCATGGCAACCAGAATTGTACGCAGTCCTCCATAAAGCGGCCTCACCAATGTCTTGTACCGCTGCAACATGACATCCCAACTCCAGTACTCAATGCACTGACCAATGACGGCAAGCAAAGTCTAACAACGACAATAGATTCATTCTCAATGGCCAGGAAAGACCCATCTGGTTCACTAATGCCCTTTAGGGAAGGAAACTGCCATCCTTACCTGATCTGGCCTACATGTGACTCCAGACCCAGAGCAATGTGGTTGACTCTTAACTGCCCTCTGGGCAATTAGGGATAGGCAATAAATGCTGGCCTAGACAGTGACGCCCACATCCCATGAATGAACGAAGCGCAAATGATTAGGTCTGACCTTAACAAGAGCCCCAGAACTTTCTATTCCCTACTCCCTCAAATGTTCATCGAGCTTCCCCTTAAAATGGATCCATATTTTTCACTTCAACCACTCCCGACAAAGGCGAGTCCCTCACATTTAATCCTCTCCCAGGATAAACACTTTCCTTTGATCCTGTGTTGGATTTCTTGGCGTTTCTTAATTTTGATGACCTCTACGGTCTTCCCCATGAGAGGAAGCATTCTCAGGATCCCGCTATCAAAACCTTTCACTGACTTAAAGGGTCTTGAGTAGGCCACACCTCACCCAATTATTCAAGAACACACACAGACATGGAGATAATGGAGGTATTTATATCACTCGCTTTCTGAGAAACAATTTCTCAAACCTCCTGCACGCACAAAGAATTTTAACACGTTGGAACGTTGTAGAATCCATTAAAAACCAGAGGTGAGATTTCCCATTCTGAACTACTCAGGGCACAAGTGCAAAGTGTATACATTGGTGATATGAGCAGCAGAACTTTGTTATAAATTGATTGAGAAAAAGTGTTTGACTGAAACATTCCCTGACAAGCAAAATGAAGAGAAAATAAATAGCATTTATAGGCGACTATGTTGCTATGGAGATGCTGTTGCATAGAAACGCCACAGTGACTTCAGACTCGCATTGACTCTCAGAAAAGCACAAGGCGGCCCTTCCCCCCCCACCCCCCCCACCCCCCCAACTCGGATTAAGCATTTTGAAGGAGCCCTAGAAACCTTATTAGTAAGCAGTTCTCAAATCAACAAAGATTTCAAAATGTAAGCAAGGTAAATGATGTCATTATGCTACAAGAGCTGCGTGAACAGAGACTGAAGTCCTGCCCGACTCCAAACTGATATTGAGCGAAAACAGAGAGCCAGCATTTATATAGCACCTGGCACGGTGTCACGATTTCACTAAGAGTGTTCACTGTTATAACACGGGAAACATGGCGGCCAATTCATACACAACATACTCCCTTGGACAGCAATGACTTGATCAGGAACGTCGGCACACAGGCTAACTCTCGTCTTCTCCCAAACGACGGCGTGGGACGTTATGAGATCACCCGAGAAAGTAGATGAACAAGAGGTGGCACCTTTCACAGCACAGCACTCCCTCAGTTCTGCACTTGGGAGTGGGTCAGCCTAGAATGCCAACCTACATATCTGCAATGAAACCCATTGTCGATCGACATGCAAACCCATCTGGCTCACTAATGCCCTTTAAGGAAGGAAGTCTGCCATCCTTACCCAATCTGGCCTACACGTGACTCCAGACCCACAGTAATCCGATGACTCAGCTGCCCTCTGAAGTGGCCGAGCAAGCACTTGGTTTGAGGACCTTTGGGGAATGGGCAGCAAATGCTGGCTTTGTCAGTGATGCCAACATCTCAAAATAATATTTGTCTTCCTTAAAAAAAAGTGCCCAAGGCTCTGGAGTGAGATTTGACCTCTGGTCCTTTGGCATGGACAGAGACTCCTTCTTTAAGGAAGCATCACCCTACCCTATTGTTAGAGCAAGCTCAGACTAAACTGGTCATAGAACTATAGAGCTGTACAGCACAGAAACAGACCCTTTGATTCCAACTCCATCATGCTGACCAGATATCCTAAATTAATCCAGTCTCATTTGCCAGCATTCGGTCCGTATCCCTCTAAACCCTTCCTACTCATGTGCCCATCCAGATGCCTTTTAAATGTTGTAATTGTACCAGCCTTCACCACTTCCTCTGGCAGCTTGTTCCATACACGCACCACCCTCTGCGTGAAAATGTTGCCCCTCAGGTCCCTTTTAAATCTTTCCCCTCTCACCTTAAACCTATGTCCTCTATTTTTGGACTCCCCTATCCTGGCAAAAAGACCTTGACTATTCACTCTATCCATGCCCCTCACGATTTTATAAACTTCTATAATGTCACCCCTCAGCCTCCAATGCTGCAGGGAAAATAGCCCCAGCCTATTCAGCCTCTCCCTATAGTTCAAAGCCTCCAATCCTGGCAAAATCCTTGTAAATCTTTTCTGAACCCTTCCAAGTTTTACAGCATGTCTATTCACAGGAGGCAGGGAGTTCAATCTGTACCCTGTAGACTGGAGCACCATGGTCCACACCAACCACCTTTTGAAGGACTTTTTAATCTGAGGCTCAGCCTGCCTAATGTGTGAAGGTAGAGGGCATCTATGGGCCTTTTTCTTCCCCCAAAGAAGGGCAAGAAGTTTTCCTATTGTCCTGGCCAAGATATATCCACCAAACAGCATTCCAAAAATAAATTAACTGGTCACTTATTGTGGGACCTGGATGTGTGAAAGATCTTCTGAGTTTGTCAACAAACAGCTATATTTCAACTTGGAACTCTAGGGCCACGAGCAACGAGATTTCCTAAAAGAGGGAGTCTCTGTCTCAGTTAGGCAGCCATTCGGAAATTTACGATGAATTTGTCGTCAATGTCAGTCCAAAGCTAGTTTTAAAAGGTTGCTTCCACCTTGTCACTTGAGCTGCTCAGTAGCTGTGACATTGTCTTTGCAACTTTCACTTCCTCAAAACATAGTCGACAGAGAAATGCCCATGGATATTATTTCTCAATTACCCCCTGGAAATTCTACGCAGAGTCCTGCTTGTATTGCTCGAGAGAGAGACATATTGGTGAAGCTTTTTGATTTGCACTGATCAGGACAAATGCAAGAATTCCAAATGTTAATCAGTCACAACAACAACATATACTGGAGGAGCAAAGGGGTGTCACTTGGTCATCGAGTTGACTCTGGCTGAGACATTACCATGAAGAAAGCAATCAATCATTCAGCTTGATTGACCAATCAACACCCCTTTGCTCCTCCAGTGTAAAGCTGTTCCGAGTGATGGATTGAAACTTGGAATTCTTGCATTTGTCCTGATCAGTGCAACAAGAGCTCCAGCAGCATTTCTCTCTTCTTAAGCGCGAGACTGTTAGCTAAAGTTGAAGGTTATTGAATTGAAGACAGCAGCAGGACAGAGAGAGGATAATGGATGGGCATTTCAATCAGCAGCATGTTAACTAGGGATGTTCTACAAGACTGTGTTCTGGAGCGGCAACAACTCACCACGTCTATTAACAGCTTAGATAGTGGGATAGAAAGTCACGTATCCTAACTGGCTGACCACACAAAAGATAGGCAATATTGAAAACAGTGCAGGAGCAAGTTACTGCTGGAATCTGTACTGAAAACAATCATTAGAACTCTCAAGAGGCACGGTGGCTCAGTGGTTAGCACTGCTGCCTCACAGCGCCAGGGACCCGGGTTCAATTCCACCCTCAGGTGACTGTCTGTGTGGTGTTTGCACATTCTCCCCGTGTCTGCGTGGGTTTCCTCCCACAGTCCAAAGATGTGCAGGACAGGTGGATTGGCCATGGAAAATTGCCCCGTAGTGCCCAAGGATGTGTAGATTAGGGTGGGTTATACGGGTTGGGTCTGGGTGGGATGCTTTGAGGGTTGGTGTAGATTTGTTGGGCCGAAGGGACTGTTTCCACACTGTAGGGATTCTATGATTCAATGAAAACATTAGCTTGCGCTCTCTCTCCGTGCACGCTGCCTGACCCGCTCTGATCTCTAGCATTTTTTGTAAACAGTGCAGGTGGGTGTGTAATATTACAAGGAGATAATTGATTAAGTGAACGGGCAAAAGTATAGATTACGATGCAGGCAAATGTGGAGTCATCCACTCTGAACCTTAAAAAAAAAGGAATAGAATGGGATATTTTCCAATTGATGAAAATCTAGAAACAGTGTGGATCCAACAAGGCTTGAGGATCAATAGATCAGTTAAAATGTCACAAACAGGGTATGAGACAATGTTCGCTCAGAGCATCCCACCCAGACCCAGCCCGATAACCCACCTAATCTACACATCCCTGAACACTACAAGCAATTTCCCATGGCCAATCCACCCTAACCTGCACATCTTTGGACTGTGGGAGGAAACCCACAGAGGCACAGGGAGAATATGCAAACTCCACACAGACGGTCACCCAAGGGTGGAATCGAACCCGGGTCCCTGGTGCTGTGAGGCAGCAGTGCCAACCAATGAACCACCGTGCCAACCTGTAACTGGTACTGGTAACATAACTGGTTACATAGTTAAGAAAGACAAGGGCACCAGGGACCCAGGTCCGATTCCACCCCCAGATGTCCAAGTAGAGTTTCTCTTCCGAAGGCCAGTGTGAACTCGACGGGCCGAACGGCCTGCTTACACAATGTAGGGATTCTACAATAGGGTCTCACTCCTTCAGGATCCTGTTCTGTCCACAAGTCCACACAACATAATTGAAGGTGCTTCTCCTTATGATACTCCCCAGTGCTAATCCTTCCAAAGCACATATACAGAGATTCCACAAACTAGGGCTATATACCCTGGAATTAACGTGGTTAAGGGATAATTTGTTGAAGTTTCAAGGTATTAGGAGAACAAATCAAATAGATTATCAGAAACTATTTCCACTGTTTAGAAAGTCTAGGACACAGCAGCGAAGACTTAAAAACAAAATGAGAGCTTGACCTTTTAGGGGTGATATTAGAAGACAGCTCACGTGCAAAACACTTGGCGTAGACTTTGCTAATGGCAAGCGATACCTGATCAATTCTTTACTTTAAAAACTAAAGATTATTAAAGTGGTTTACTGAAGGGTCTGAAGGAATATGGAGTAAATCACAGCTCAGCCCCATGACTTCATAATGCAAGGGTCAAAGTACACAGTGGCCACTTCCTGTTCTTGTGTTTCAAAACGCAATCATTTCCTTTCTTAACGAAAGGACAGGTACAGAACTGCTGAGATGAGAAGCACTGATCCCCATCTCTCTCGGGAGACGAGAGGCCCCTGCCGACAAAACACAAAACATCTCATTCATCCACTGGCGGTCCCTCGAGGATGACTCCCTTCCACCCCTAGGGCGTGTCCGTAGGTGGCTAGACAGACCGATGGGGGCTACCGCAGGCTCTGTTTACACCTGGGGCAGAAGGTGGTCATGGGGCAGAAGGTGGCAGTGGGGCATTGACGTATCCGCTCGCTATTTTCGCCTGGCTCCCGCTTCCCCCCCGATGGCTCAATGACTTCCTGGATGCTCCTCCTCCATCTTGGGTGGTGTTGGGCCAGTGATTCCCAGGTGTCTGTGGGAATGCTGCACTTTGCCAGTGAGGCCTTGAGGGTATCACTGAAGCACTTCCACCACGAGCCCTGCTGCAGGCTCGTCTTGACAACTCTGGTAAGCTGAGCCTGAAGCCTGTTTGTGTAGGCCCAGAAGGAGGCCTGGGCAGAAACAGTAGGTGACACATATTGGTGTGACCTTCTTATAAACTGCAAAATGGAACTCCAGTTAGACCAGCAAGTTCATTTCCAAACATGACCTGTTTTTCCTTCTGAGCGGCCTGGACTTCACAGAATGATGTCATCTTTCAAGAGAATGCACACACTTGACCTCTATACAGTTGCACATCGCCAAACTGGTTCAACAATATAAACAGGGCGAATTCAACAATGAAGGGGAAGTGGCAACAGAAAAACGTAAACATTTGAAGCACGGTATACACGTAAGCATTAGCCGGTGCTGATCACACGCAGAGTAATGGATAATGGTCGCACAAAGCTAATAGAATTGAAGGAACGGGTTTCTGCCTTCCTCTCCTGGAGGGGTATCTCCTCAATTAACATCTGCTACCTTTCTGCACCAACAGCGATTTGGAAAAGTGAAAAATTGACACCAGCTGGTCACCGAAGTCTATCCTTTATAAATTCACTTGTTGGATGTGGGCGTCATGGGCTGGACCAGCATTCATTGCCCGTCTATAATTGCCCCTCAGGAAGGTGGTGGTGAGGTGTCTTCATGACCCGCTGCAGTCCATGTGCTGTAGGTCAACTCACACATGTTGCACGTTCTGTGATTACATGGGAGATGCCGAGGAGCAATGGAGGAGTGAACTAGGGTGCTGTTGGAGGGAACAGTCCCTACAGGATGCTGACAGTGGAGGAGAGGGGAAGGTGCATTTAGTGCTGACATCAGCTGGAGGTGGCAGAAATGCCAGAGGATGATCCTTTGAGTGTGGAGACTGTTGGGGCAGAGGAAAAGTGGAAGCCTATCGATGTTCTGGGAGGGAGGGGCAAAGAAGTAAGGGCAGAAGTGCGAGAGAGAGAAGTCAGACACAGTCGAGCAACCGGTCAATCACAATGGTGATGGGGGCAATCCTTGGTCGAGGAAAGAAAAGGAGGTCACATCAGAGGCAGTATGATGGAAGGTGGAAGATGTGACAGAGACAGAGAAACTGGGAAAATGGAATGGAGTCCTTGCAGGAAGCGGGGTGCGAGGAAATGCTGTCAAGGTAACTAGGGGAATCAATGGGTTTGTGATGGATATTGGTGGGCAGCTGATCCCCAGAAATGGAAACGATGAATTCAAGGTAGGGAAGAATGAGAGATGGAGCAAGTGAAGGTGAGGGATGGAGGGAAATTGGAAGCAAAACTGATGCTTTCCTCCATTTCTCCTTTTCACACCTTCATTTACACCAGTTTTATCATTAGCACTACCTTTGTTTTTTGCTCTGGGAACTCTCAAACTGTTCCATTTGGTCCTCCTCCCCCTTTCAACCAATTTCCAGCTCCTATCCCAATTCTGAAGAAGTGTCACACCAGACTCGAAACATTAACTCTCTCTCTCCACATATGCTGCCAGACCTGCTGAGTTTCTCCCAACAGTTTTTCTTAATTACTGAACCAGCTTTGCAGCCTTTTGAAGCACACTGAGGGCATACCATACATATTAATCTTCCACGACACTGTGCAGACAAAGACAAGACTGAACGCAAGGTCAAAACTTTCAGCTTGCTATCCAGGGATAAAACTGGAACTTTGAACAATTGCCCCTCGATGGCAAGTTCCTTTCTCTTCGCCATCAGATAGCTTGTAGGAGCTGTTTTAGTTCAGGTAGCTAAATCAAAATTTAACTTTGTTGTTTCTCGATGGGGTGGCACAGTGGTTAGCACTGCTGCCTCACAGCACCAGGAATCTGGGTTCAATTCCACCCTCAGGTAACGGTCTGTGTAGAGTTTGCACATTCCCCCCCACTGTGTCTGCGTGGGTTTCCCCCGGGTGCTCCAGTTTCCTTCCATGGTCCAAAGATGTGCAGGTTGGGGTGGATTGGCCATGCTACATTACCCCATAGTGTCCAGGGATGTGCAAGCGAGGTAGATTAGCCATGGGAAATGCAGGTTTAGAGTAGGGGGATGGGGATGGGGATGGGCGGGATGTTCTTTGGAGGGGCAGTGTGGACTTGTTGGGCCGAATGGTCTGTTTCCACACTGGGGGGAATTCTATGAATCAGAATTAATGTGGGGTGGATAACTGGAACATACTGTGCGAATACAGTTCAGTGCCAGTTCGTAGGTCATACATTTCACTTCTTTTAAAAACCACTCATTATCAGTCAGTGGGTGGCATTCATATATCAAGTGACAAGGTTCTGGGTTGAAATCCCCACTCCAGAGGCTACCAGCGCCATACTGAGGGGCTGCGACACCGACAGGGGGCGTCTTTATCCAATGAGGTGATTGAAGGGCAGAAGGAGCCTTGTATTAGGGGGTCGTGATAGATCCCATGACACGATCTGAAGAAGAGCGAAAGGGTCAATTTCCAGAGCCTGGCCAATACTTGTATCTCCACATCACACAAAAGACAAGTGTTGGGCTGGGGTGGACAAAGTCAGAAGTCAGACAACACTAGATTATAGTCCAACAGGTTGATTTGAAATGTGCTGCTGCTTCATCAGGTGACTGTAACCTGGTGTCATATGACTTCTGACTTTATCGTTCATATCACCGGAAACACTTGGGTCATCCGCTCTTTTATCATGTCGCCACGTGTGGGAGCTTGCTGTGCACAGTTTGACAGCCACGTCTCTGTGACTACACTTCAAAAGTACTCCTCTGCCTGTAAAAGGGGTTTATGACGTCCCAAGATAGTGTAACTCAGAGTGAACATGTAGTGCCAGGGCCAAAATGGCTGCCTACATAGATTGCCCCAATTGAGCTTTCTGGTCACCTCCCAACCACCCATCTCACTACTCACCAGTAAATGCAGCCTTATATAAAATCAATTCTACAACCTGTTTCCAAAATCCAATATGAACCCACAGCACTCACAATCCAACGTTCCTCCACGTGTCCCTATTCCTTTATCTTCGAATGAAAATTTGCTCCCTACCATCTTCCGCTTCACTTTCAGTCCAGAATCTAAGCCACTGGCCTCCCGATTACAAACAATAACAATCATTAACGATTCGAATCGTAGAATCCCCAGAGTGCGGAAAAAGGCTTATCGAGTCTGCACCGACCCTCCCAAGACTATCCCACCCCACCCCACCCAATCCCTCTAACCTGCACATCTTGGACTGTGGGAGGAAACCAGAGCAAACCCACACAGGCAGATAGTCGTAGAGTCATAGAGCCTTACAGCATGGGCACAGGCCCTTCGGCCCAACTTGTCCATGCCGCCCAGTTTTCACAACTAAATTAGTCCCATTTGCATTTGGTTCACATTCCTCCATACCTGTCCCACCCATGTACCAAGTCACCCGAGGCTGGAATCGAAGCCAGCTCCCTGGTGCTGTGAGGCAGCAGTGCTAACCACCGTGCCACCTACTGCAAACATATCAGGTTCTAGTCTCGGCTTTCTCCTCAGTACCAATCCTGGCGCTAGTCTCAGACCTGAAGAAGCATGTGCATTCCTGAAGGTTATTCAGGCAAGAGCAGAAAGCAGAAATGCAGTATTCTAAAAATACACTGCACATTCCTAACTGTCAACACAAGAAAAAGCAGAACAAAAAAAATGTTTATCTGAAATTAATACAAGGTCACTCTAAACCGCATTCCAACGGCTGAATGATTCAGCAGATTTCCTACTTTAAAACAGGCCACAGTACACCCCCACTTCCATCCCCAGTACTCATCCTGCTCCCTCACTCGGCCTTGCTCCCCCTCACACGAGGCTGCAATTCTGTAGCCACTGAAGTGTCCCTCCTCGTTCACTTGGCCCCTTTTAGCAAGTTGACACAATGCGTACAGGCTGCTCAAGCACAGCTAAGACTGATCAGGTCCTTACTCTGAGCACACTACTTTCTACAAAAAAACCTAACAAGGGGCAAGAGTAGGCTCTTTGAATCTCTTTCGCCATTCAATAATGTCATGGCTGACCTAATTTTAACCTGAGCTCTACATTCCTGCAAATCCCTGATAATCTTTCAACCCCCTTGGAGCATCAAGAATCTATCTGTACCTTTAATAATATTTAAAGATTCAACATCCACTTCTTGGAGAGTTGAGTACCTTCCTCAAAAAGGAGAAAAAAAAAGTTTCCTCATCTGTGTCTAAAATGGACGATGCTCACTTTTAAACTACGACCCTCTCATTGTAGATTCACCCACAAAAGAGGATACAACATACGATTTGGAAAGGCAAATCAGGGCAGGACTTATACACTTAATGAAGTCCTGGGGAATATTGCTGAACACAGACACTTTAGAGAGCAGGGTCATGGTTCCTTGAAAGTGGATTTGCAGGTACACAGCATATTGAAGAATGCATTTGGTACACTTGCCTTTATTGGTTTGCGTATAGGAGTTGGGAGGTCATGTTGCGGATGTACAGGACATTGGTTAGGCCACTTTTGCAATACTTCATTCAATTCTGGTTTCCTTGCTGTAGGAAAGATGCTGTGAAATTTCAAAGGGTTCAGAAGAGATTTACAAGGATGTCGCCAGGGTTAGAGGGTTTGAGCTACAGGGAGAAGCTGAATAAGCTGGGGCTATTTTCCCTGGAGCGTTGGAGGCTGAGGGGTGACATTACAGAGGTTTATAAAATCATAAGGGGCATTGATAGGGTGAATAGACAAGGTCATTTCCCCAGGGTAGGGGAGTCCAACAATAGAGGGCGTAGGTTTAAGGTGTAAAGGGAAAAATTTAAAAGGGACTTAAGGGGCAACTTTTTCACACAGAGGGTGGTGCTTGTATGGAATGAGCTGCCAGAGGAAGTGGTGGAGGCTGGTACAATTACAACATTTAATGGCATCTGGATGGGTACATTAATAGGAAGAGTTTAGAGGGATATGGGCCACGAGAGGTTTGTGGTGAGCTGCCTTCTTTAACGGCTACAGTTCATTTTGTCAGCACTGTGGGGAGGGGAGTGCCAGGGTTTTGACCCAGCGACACTGAAGGAACAACAATATCTTTCAAGTCAGGGTGTGGAGAGACATGGAAGGCAACTTGCAGTTAGTGGTGTTCCCATGTCCAAGTTTGCTGTTGACATTTCTGGCCAAGCAGCATCATAGGAGCAGGAAGGCTGACGTTTCGGGCCTAGACCCTTCATCAAGGGTCTAGGCCTGAAACGTCAGCCTTCCTGCTCGGCCTGCTGTGTTCATCCAGTTCTGCACCTTGTTGTCTCGAATTCTCCAGCATCTGCAGTTCCTACTATCTCTGTTGACACTTCTGTTGTTTTGGTCAATATCAAGTGGTCTTTCTGGTTTCATTCCTGAATTTCTTTAGCGATTTGATACAAGTAAATGGCGTACCATGCCTTTTCAGAGGGCAGTTAAAAAGTGAGCCACCATCAATCCCATCAAAGTGAATCCCATGTAGACCAGATAAGAAAGGCAGATTTCCTTCCTTAAAGAGCATTAGCAAACCAGATGGGTTTTTATGACATTCAACAATGCTCTCCTTGTCATCAAACTCTTGATTCCAGATCATTAAAAATTCAAATTCTACCATCTGTTCTGGTGGGATTTGAATCCGAGTCCCCAGAGAATTACACTGCATCACTAGTCCAAAATACTGCTACACCATCACCTTCCCCATCTGGCCTTTTGTTTGATATTACCATGAGCTGACAATGTTGAAAGGAGCACTGTAGTATGGGCACAGATATACAGTGCTCATTTGTTTTCTTTATTCGTTCTCAAAAGGGTTAACTTTATAGAGGTTCTCAAAACCATATGGATCAGAACGGTTTAGAGGGATATGGGCCAAATGCAGGCAAATGGGACTAGTTAAGTTTAGAAAAACTGGTCAGCACAGACAAGTTGTACTGAAGGGTCTGTTTCTGCACTGTATGACTCTATATGCTGGCAAATGGGACTAGATTAAGTTAGGATATCTGGTCAGCATGGATGAGTTGGGCCAAAGGGTCTGTTTCCATGCTGTACAGCTCTATGACTCTAAACAGGAGCAGGAGTAGGCCATCTGGCCTGAGGATCCTGCTCAGTCATTCTGATCTTACCCACCGCTCACCCTTAATTCCTTCACTGTTCAAAAATCTATCTTTGCCTTCAAAACATTTAGTGAGGTAGCCTCAACTGCTTCACTAGGCAGGGAATTCCACAAATTCACAACCCTTTGGGTGAAGACATTCCTCAAATCAATCCTAAATCCTTTGGGCATCCATTAGGTCAAGTCCCCTCAGGACTATGTTTCAATTAAGTTAGACCTGATTCTTCTAAACTGTTCCTCATAAGGTAATCCACTCATTCCAGGTATTAGTCTATTAAACCTTCTCTGAACAACTTCTAATGCATTAGCATGGCGATCAATGATCTGATGAGAATTCAGATTAAGAACATAAAGAACTAGGAGCAGGAGTAGGCCATCTGGCCCCTCGAGCCTGCCCCGCCATTTAATAAGATCATGGCTAATCTTTTTGAGACTCCGTTCCACTTACCCGCCCACTCACCATAACCCTTAATTCCTTTGCTGTTCAAAAATTTATCTAGCCTTGCCTTAAAAACATTCAGCGAGGTAGCTTCAACCGCTTCACTGGGCAGGGAATTCCACAGATTCACAACCCTTTGGGTGAAGAAGTTCCTCCTGACCTCAGTCCTACATCTGCTTCCCTTTATTTTGAGGCGATACCCTCTAGTCCTAGTTTCACCTGCTAGCGGAAACAATCTCCCTGCCTCCACCTTATCTATTCCCTTCAATAATCTTATATGTTTCTATAAGATCTCCCCTCATTCTTCTGAATTCCAATGAGTATAACTCCAGTCTACTCAGTCTCTCCTCATAATCCAACCCTCTCAATTTAGCCATTGGAAATGCAGGGTTACAGGGTTAGAGTAGGGGGATGGGTCTGGGCGGGATGTTCTTTGGAGGGGCGGATTAGATATGGAGAAACCTTATGCCTCAATCAGAAAGTCATGGGTTCAAGCCCCACTCCAGGTACCTGGACTATATTATCTAGGCTGGCTGTTCAGTGTGGTATAGGAGGTATCAGAAAGGCTGCCATACAGACAAGGAGCATGATTGTCTGGCCCCTCAAGAGGCGCAAATAAGCCACAAGAAGGGCAAAGGAAATATGTTTTGAATAAAACAAAGAAATGCGGATGAAGATTTGAAACAAAACCAGAAAATTGCTGGAGAAACTCAGGAGGTCAGGCATCCGAGGAGAGAAAACAGAGTTAATGTTTCAAGTCGGTGACCCTTTCTCAGAACCTTCTGAAAGGACACTAAATTCAAAACGTTAACTCTGCTTTCTCTCCAAAGGTGCTGCCAAAACTGCTGAGTTTTTCCAGCAGTTTGTTTTTGTCTCAAGGGACGTACATCATTTGGCTACCATTTCTCAGATATCCCATGCTTCTGGGTTAATTAACTCAACCTGACAACCTACAATCTACAGACTTTAACACCAACTGCACAGTGCAACAGGCTTCTTGTTTTTATCCTGCAAATTAAATAGAACTAGATTTTGCAATGAGTTATAACTATTTACATAGTGAAATCTCAATTTTTTTTCTTTATTCATTTGTGATGTGGTTGTAGCTGGCAGGCCAGTATTTATTGGTTGTCCCTAGTTGCCTTTTGTTCTTGGGTTTGGGGCGGCGTTAATAGCATTTATATCTCATCCCTAATTGCCCTGTACAAAGTAGGGGTAAGCTACTGCCTGGAACTGAAATCTATGGGGTGTGGCTCAACCCACAAGTCCATTAGGGAGGGAATTCCAGGATTTTGACCCAGTGACACTGAAGGAACGGCGATATATTTCCAAGTCAGGACGGTGTGTGACTTGAAGGGGAAGGTGTAGGCAGTGGTGTTCCCACGCATCTGCTACCCTGCAATGCTCTGATTATTTTATATTTAGTTGAGAACTATGTTATTGTAGACAGTGAAGGGTCTACAGCTCCTGTTCTATTTGTATCATCGTAGCAAATCAAGGGCTGGAAGAGCAATTACTGGTTACCTAGCCAATCAGCAGAGCGAAGGAGGGCTCTGTACCCAATTGGGAGTCTAGGCCATGCCATTACGGAGTAGAGGGATGAAGGAGAAATTAGTCATGGCTACAAATGTAAAGGCCCTCTACTCTTTCAGCCTCCCTCCTGTTTTTGGTTAAAACAGAATAGTGCTGCCTCCATCACCAGAAGGCCCTGTGGCTTCGGGCCTCCCCCGCTCTCTCCAACCTCCCTGCCAAGCCCCTCCTCATCTCCTGTCCCTCAAACCTTCCCCGTTCAACACCTGAAAGAAACTCAGCAGACAACAAAAGGTTTTGCACAATTCAAAGTCTCGCAAATAGTTCACTTTTGCTGAAAACGAGACACATTTGCAAGTTTTTCACCTTGCGGTCATTAGGACCATTCACAAGAATTACCAGCATTAAAGGGGGTGGGGGGCCCAGCAATGGCTCATTTCAAAATGGCAGGTGGTCTTCTGATTTTCACGTCCGCTTGCCTTCTGCAGAGATTACGACTGACATGTTGATGTTGGACTGTCAACCTAACACCATCACACCGTACTTTACACATACGTAGCTGTGGGGAGGTGGATTGGACGGTTGAGCTGCTGTAAAATCCAGCCTAAAAAAATTACTGCGCTGTATCCCCGTTTAATTGGCAACACATGAAGGCCAAAGCGAGAAACGTGTCTTATGACCATCGCATCTTCTGCGCTCATTAAATGTTCAATCCTAAGCAACAGATCTCCAAGTGTTACTCAGTGGTCAGGGGGTATTGGGACAGTGAGCCAGCCAATGATTTGCACCAGGGGACTTCCCGGGAGTACTTGGGAAACAGAACATTTTCTGAATGGTCAAAGGTGGTGCAGAGAGTTCGGACAGTCCAGATACACTAGATCTTTAAGACATCGTGAGCAGGTAGGGAACAATAAGTAGTCACGGTCTGGAATGCACTGCCTGGACATCTTGTGGAGGCAGGTTCGGTTGAGGCATTCGAGAGGGGCATTGGATGATTATTTGGATAGAAATAACATGCAAGGGTGTGGGGAAAAGTAGGAGATTGACACTAGGTAATCACACTCAGCGAGCCAGCAGGTAGAATTGACACAGTGCACAGTGACCATTCGGTCCATCGTGCCTACTCATTAAGTAAGCATCGTTACCTATCTCCAATACTTTTCCCCATATCATTGCACATTGTAGGGATTATTTAGATAGAAATAATCCCTACAGTGTGGAAACAGGCCATTTGATCCCACCGAGTCCACACCAACCATCTGAAGCACATCCCACCCCTTTACCCTATCACTGCAACCCTGCATTTCCCCAGGCTAATCCATCTAGCCTGCACATCCCTGGACACTATGGGGCAATTTAGCATAGCCATTCCATCCTAACCCGCTTGGACTGTGGGAGGAAGCCGGAGCACCTGGCAGAAACCCATGCAGACACAGCGAGAACGTCTGTGTAGAGTTTGCACACAGTCACCCAAGACTGGAATTGAACCCGGGTCCCTGGCACCGAGAGGCAGCAATGCTAACCACTGAGGCACTCAAAGAAATCAAGCAAATTCTGGATCCTTGGAATTTTGGTTGAGGGACGATAGGTTTGCAGGATATTAAAAAGGTGAGTGGATAATTCCCTACATCACTAATTCCTCGAACTGGGGACTCTGTGCCTCCTCTCATCCTATCAAGAGGGGAAAATAGAAAATACTTCACAGAGAGACAAGTGTTTCAGCTGAAGGAGGCCATTTGGCCCATTATGTCTGCTCTAGCTCTCCGATTGAGCATTTTTACCTAGCATCAATCTCCTGCTTTTCCTCACATCCTTACACATTATTTCGATAGAAATAATCATCTAATGTTCTTCTTGAAGGCCTCAATTGAACCTGCCTCCACGACATTTCCAGGCAGTGCATTCTAGACCCTAACTACTTGCCAAGAGAAAACGTGCTCTTTTTGCTCGTGTCAAATTTGCTCCTCTTGCAAATCAGTTTAAAATCTATGCCCTCGCGTTCTTGTTCCTTTCACAAGGGGGAAAAGCTTTTCCCTATCTACTCTGTCCAGCCCACTCGTGATTTTGAAAATCTTGATTAGATCTCCTCTTGACCTTCTTTCCAAACAGGAAAATTCCAATTTCTTCAATCTATCCTCATAACTGAAGTTTCTCATCTCTGGAACCATCATGGTCAAGTCTGAAATCGTTGTCAAATGGTTATTCTGAAATTTTTATTTCTCTAATTCATTCCTATGACTTGAAATGCTGAACTTTTTATTTCTTTACTTGTCTAATTGTTTTTTTCTTAAGAACTTAGATTCCTTCTACCCAAGACGGTGCCTTAAGTGGCAACTTGTAAACATTTCACTGTACTCATGGGAGTACCTGTGACAATAAGCCTAAATCAACTTTGTTAAATAGAAAAATGGCTTCTGCACTCTCTCCGAAGTGTTCACATCTTTCCTATAATGTGGAACCTGGAACACACAACACTCCTGCGGCAAAAGTTTGAAACTTTTGTTTGCAAATGGAAACCAGTTCCAAATCAAGTTTTTAAAAGTCAAGAGATTGGTGGTATTTTTGAGAGTGAGGAAGGTAAGTGTGGTGAAGTTGGGTCACAGATAACCCATACTCTCTCTCAGTATAGTGGAATAGGCCTACAGAGGCTAAACAGCCTACATCGCCCCTCGTTTGGTGAGGGGTGGTGGGAAAGCATATGGCTGGGGTAGGCCCAATGCTTGAAGGGTCAAGTAAAGATTTCTGATAGCTAGGTGGCTACAACAATAGAAGCCCTTTGGGGGTAAGCACATTAGCTTGAATGTATCAAAGTACACAGGCACTCACCGATGTTAGCCCACCCATTTAAGAACTTTACAAAGCCCAACAGCTACTACCTACAAGGACATCTTTTTATTTCACATTTTCCTCGGTGACTGCACCAATTAGAAATGAGACTACAGACACCATTTACAAACACTGAACCAAACCAGAATGATTTAACTCAAGACCCTATTCGGTCAATTAGAAAGCTCCTGGTGATACTTTGGAAAAATACAAAGACAATACCGGTAAGAGCAGATGTTAAAACTCAATAAAGTAGCTGCGATTTATTTCTGACAATAAATAATTGCTCATAGCCACCTGCTCCCACCAAGAGTAAATGTTGCTTTGTGGGTTGACTTTATCAATAATGATTACTGTGTACGTTAAAGAAATCAAATGAATAATTGTAGCAGCATGTTGATAACAGCCATTGTTACTGATAGCTGCTGTGTCACAAATGCAAAACATTTTCAATGATGTATTCATCAGTTTTGCTATCAATACAAATTCAAACTGTAATTGACATGATTGCTGAAATAGCAGAACAACAATATCTGATAGAAGCCATGCGTTGGCACTATACAACTCAGAGACAATCCAAATATGAAATCACATTTTACATGTTGTTACTTTTTAATGGCCAAAGGTGAGCTGCTACCTGTTGCACCCTTACATCCAAACCACTGTCCTTATTCCAACTCTGCACTGCCCACCAAGGTAGCAAGGCATGTCCGAACATCTTTATCCGCCCACATCAGACAGTGACTGTCAGTTAATATTGCTCTCACCTCGGAGAGAAGTGGTTGGGAGTTCAAGCCCCACTCCAGGAACTTGGGAGCACCAGAGTCAAATCCGATGCTCCAGTGCAATACGGAGGGAGTGCTGCACTATTGCAGACTGCCATCGACCAGATTGAGTTATTAAATGAAGAGCTGGTCTGCCTGCTTTGTTGGACATACCAGTTATCAAGTTACACAGTCATACAGCATGGAAACAGACCCTTTAGCCCAACTAGTCTACACTGACCAAGCTTCCCAAACTAAACTAGTCCCATTTGCCTGCGTTTGGCCCATGTTCCTCTAAACCTTTCCTATCCATGTACCTGTACTCAACGATCGAAGCAATGAAGGCAAACGTGCCAAATGCCTTCTTTACCGCAAGGTGCCACTCCAATATGACCATCAATGTATCTACCACTTCCTTTGGCAGTTCATTCCACATATGAACCACCTTCTGTTTTGAAACGTTGCCCCTCATGACCTTTTTAAATTTTACTCCTCTCACCTTAAAATTATGCCCTCCAGTTTTGAAACTCCCCTACCCTAGGGAAAAGGCCTTTGCTATTCACTTTATCCACGCTCCTCGTGATTTTATAAACCTCTATAAGGTCACCCCTCGAATTCCTGTTCTCCAGTGAATAAAGCTCCCGCCTCTCCTTATAACTCAAACCCTACAATCCTGGCAACATCCTGGTTAATCTTTTTCTGAACTTTCTCCAATTTAATAATATCCTTCCGATAACAGGGTGACCAGAACTGCGGGCTGTACTCCAAAAGAGGCCTCACCAATGTCCTGTACAATTTAAACATAACATCCCAACACCTGTACTCAAAGGTCTAAGCAATGAAGGCAAGCGTGCCAAATGCCTTCTTTTACCACAAGGTGCCACTCAAACATGACTAAAACCAGGTAGTTGGCACACTGCATGCAATCTAGCTGCCACATTTCCCTGTTACAACGGGATAACATAGATCAGAAGTACTTCATTAGTTGTAAAACACTTTGGGACATCCAGAGGTTGTGAAAAGTAATGAGACAGTAAAATGCTGTTGTCGTCTTTACAAGGGGGCATGAAAATCAGCCGGTTAATGATGCAATGTCACTTACTCACCCAAACACCCTTCTGTGAAATATCACGGCTGTAAGGAACACACCCCTCCTGTGCCAGACCCAAGAGTCTATTTGACATGTTCAGTGCTTTATATACAAACCCAAATCTCACTGGAGCCCCATTCTACTACATTAGAGAGCAATGTTCCTGCACTAGCCACTCACTGTACAGTCATATTACTGTGTTAAATAAACTTTTTTTTTTTAATATAATTTGGGATCTACATTCACTAATTCTACTGCTGTTCATTCATTTGATCCGAGTGTGGCCTCTCAGCCTGTTCACAAACCACCAATGTCTACACAAATTACTCATGAAGCAGCACCCTACATCAGCTGGAGACATGGTCCCTCCTTATTGTCAGAAGAACGAGTGAAAAGGAGGGACGGGTTAGGTGTATGGGTGGCAGGGTGGCTCAGTGGTTAGCAGTGCTGCCTCACAGCACCAGGAACCTCGGCTTGATTCCACCCTCAGGTCCACGTAGAGTTTGTACGTTCTCCCCGTGGCTGCGTGGGTTTCCTCTGGATGCTCCGGTTTCCTCCCACATTCCAAAGATGTGTAGGCTAGATGGAATGGCCATGGGAAATGTGGGAATGGGGTGAAGTATGCTGTTGCGGTGTTTGGGTGGGATGCTGTTCAGAGGATTGGTGCAGACTGGATGGGCCAAACGGCCTCTCTTTCTGCACTGTAAAGATTCTATGAATGTAGATCAACTGAACTTGGCCATTTAAGAGTCAAGGGCAACTAGGGTTAGGCAGCATGTTTTCCTGGAGACATCCAGATCCCATGAAAGAATTAAAAAAAAAAATAAACGCATGTCCTTTCTTTTGCTCTACATTTTATCAAACCAGTTTATTGAAGGTCGGGAAACAAAAGAGGTTGTGTTACTGTTGTGGAAAGAGCAAAAAGAGGTCTATAATTATACATCACTGGGATATCAGGTGATATTGATGTCACTGTAGTACCCTGGATATATTTATGAAAATGCATCCCCATCTTGCCCTTAGGGTAGGGGTGTTTCTAGAATGAATGTAATAAAGTTCAGACAGGAATGAGAAAACACTTATCTGAATTTTAGTACCTTTGGCCTTCCAACCATCAGATAAACTTGGGACTTCATTTAATGATTTTTATTCAGTTCACAGTTTTTGTT
Organism: Rhincodon typus; assembly: GCF_021869965.1. Lineage (NCBI taxonomy): Eukaryota > Metazoa > Chordata > Chondrichthyes > Orectolobiformes > Rhincodontidae > Rhincodon > Rhincodon typus. The sequence continues at coordinate 10,443,054 of NC_063368.1, forward strand.
CTCTACTTAGGAGGGCTTTATTGTTAATAAAAAGAAATGAGCGAACTTGCATTTATATAGCTACAATGCTGTGAAAGTGCTAAGTGTTCCAAAGTAAACTTTGACCAAACTCGGGTATTTTTTAAAACTTGTACTTCTGAAAAAGCCAATGATCTTTATGGAAGCTGAGCCAAATGGATCTGTTGACATACCGAGTTTGGGTTGTTTGGAAAATAACTTCACTTTCAGGCTCAGCAAAGATTCTAAAAGAAACAATGGACACAAAAACCAAAAATATCCTTTATCCGAAAGCCAGTGGGTCCCAAAGTTTTCCAGACAATGGATTCCCAACCTGTTTCAGGGAATTGCAGTAGCTATGGGATCTTTCAAGAAAGAGTTGGATCTTAGGGCTAAACAGATCAAAGCATATGGTGTAAAAAAGTGGGAACAGAGTGCTGAGTAGAATGATCAGTCACAATCTTACTGAATGGCACAGCAGGTTTGATGGGCCAAACGGCCTATTCCTGCTCCTATTTGCTATGTTTCTATCATTCACATCAACCAGAAAAGGGCTGATGGGACCTCAGCTGAAATGTTTCATTAGTTAGACAACACCCAACACTGTGGTGCTCCCTCAATATCGATAATGCAAAGACTTTGGTTTATAAAGCTTTAGAGTTTGGGCATGGACAAGGTTAAGAGCTGCAAGATGGGGAATGGAGTACTGACTACGCAACAAGTTTTGGATTCAAGTACAGCAAACTTGGTTTTAGTGGGCACCTTACGAACCAGCACTGTCTATAAACCAGCAAAAATTATATACCTCAAATGCTGCAAAGTTTACTGTAACATTCTGTCCAATTATTAGGTTCTAATTTACCTCAATGTGAGTACACTTCAAGTGAATGGCCACATAAAATAGAAACACTTAATTCAATATCAAGTCAATTTCTCCTCAAATACTGCAGTGTCCGAGTAGTCAATTGAGGGTGAGCGCGAGATGGCTCTCTACCGGAAAAGGTTTAGTCAAGGCAAAGTTGCATTATTATAAATGATTTATGCTGTAAATAAAGTATAACAGTGATGTGTATCCTCCTCCCCACCCCCCCTGTATTACGTTTCTATTACTTCTTGTATGCTTTTACATTGATTGTGTGGACATCTTGATCAACCAGAATATTTGGCATACTCCTGGTCCAATAGATGCTGGTTAGTAAAAATATTGCTGTACTTGTTTGTAAGAGAGTAGAGACCCCGAGAGAGGTGAACAGTCACACATTTGAGGTACTGGGATGATTTCTATCACGGCAGAAGATAGGTGGCCTCCACATGTGAAAACGTAAACACCTTGCCCAGACTGGACATCCCAGTCCACTGCATTCCACTCTCAACATTGATACAACTACTCTTCCAGATTTTTTTTCTATTCATTTGTGGGATGTGGGTGTTGCTGGCTGGGCCCAGCATTTCTTGCCCATTCCTAGTTGCCCTTGAGAAGGTGGGGGTGAGCTGCCTTCTTGAACCACTGCAGTCCACCTGCTGTGAGTTGACCCACAATGCCCTTACGGAGGGGATTCCAGGATTTTGACCCAGCGGCAGTGAAGAAACGATGATATATTTCCAAATCAGGATGGTGAGTGGCTTGGAGGGGCACTTGGAGTTGGCGGTGTTCCCATGTATCTGCTGCCCTTGTCCTTCTAGATCAATGCGGGCGTGGGTTTGGAAGGTGCTTTCTGAGGATCTTTGGTGAATTTCTGCAGTGCATCTTGTAGATAGTACACACTGCTGCTACTGAGTGTCGGTGGTGGAGGGAGTGGATGCTTGAGGATGTGGTGCCAAACAAACGGGCTGCTTTGTCCTGGATGGTGTCAAGCTTCTGGAGTGTTGTTGGGGCTGCACTCATCCAGGAAAGTGGGGAGTATTCCATCACACTCCTGACTTGTGCCTTGTAGATGGTGGACCGGCTTTGGAGAGTCAGGAATGAGTTACTCATCACAGTAATCCCTGCTTCTGGCCTGCTCTTGTAGCCACTGTGTTAATGTGGTGAGTCCAGTTGAGTTTCTGGTCAATGGTAGCCCCCAGGATGATGATCGTGGGGGATTCAGTGATGGTAACACCATTGAATGTCAAGGAATGGTGGTTCGATTGTCTCTTATTGGTGATGGTCATAGCCAGGCATTTGTGTGGCATGAATGTCACTTGCCACTTGTCAGCCCAAGCCTGGATATTGTCCAGATCTTGTTGCATTTGAACATGGACTGCTTCAGTATCTGAGGAGTCACGAATGGTGCTGAACATTGCGCATCACTTCTGACCTTTCGATGGAGGGGTCAACAGACAGAAAATCCACCAGCTTTCCTGTTCTTTACAGCAACAGAATGTATTCAATTCACTGCCCACCCCCTTCTTAACCCAAGCGTTGGGGGTTGGGGGGGGGGGGGGCGCGCGGCAGAAGGAAGACTTGTGGAGCAGTGGTCAGTGACCCTACCTCTGGACCAGAAGCTCCAGGTTAAAGTCCCACTCCAGGACTGGATATCCAAGGAAGGTGTATTCATAGTGTGGCCAAATGGGTCAGGTGTCATTCTGAAGAGCCTTCCACCTATATCCAAGGCAGGTGGCACGAGCCGGAATGTCTCCTGGTCAGTCACACTTAACACAGAGCGACACCTCTCAGACTCCAGCTCAGCACTTCACAAACTTTGTCTCACTGCAGCCCCACTTTGGGGCTTGACAATTGTCCCAACTAACCCTCTCAGTACCCACTGAGAGAAGGAAATTGAGTCATAGAGTTGTACAGCACGGAAATAGACCCTTCAATCCAATTCATCCATGTCAACCAGATATCCTAAATTAATTTGGAGCCATTTGCCAGCATTTGGCCCAAATCCCTCTAAACCCTTCCTATTCATCTACCCATCTGTTTACCTTTTAAATGTTGTAATTGTACCAGCCTCCACCAATCCCTCTGGCAGCTTGTTCCATACACGCACCACCCTCTGTGTGAAAAACTTGCCTCTTAGGTCCCTTTCATATCTTTTCCCTTTCACCTTAAACCTATGCCCTCTAGTTTTGGATTCCCCTACCCTGGCAAAAAGACCTTGGCTATTCACCCTATCCATGCCCCTCATGATTTTATAAACTTCTATAAAGTCACCCCTCAGCTTCTGATGCTCCAGGGGAAAAAAAACCCCACCTCCTCCTATAGTTCAAACCCTCCAACCTTGGCAACATCCTTGTAAATCTTTTCCGAATCCTTTCAAGTGTCACAATATCTTTCCCTATAGCAGGGAGACCAGAACTGAACACTGTGTTCCAAAAGTGGCCTAATCAATGTCCTGTACAGCCGCAACATGACCTCCCAACTCCTATACTCAATGCACTCAGTAATAAAGGCAACTGTACCAAACCAAGCACATACTAAAGGGCTTGTTAGAGTGGAAGTTTGAACTCTAGGGGTGTGAAGCTTATAACCCCAATGTTTTACCTTGGAATCCTGACTGCTGCAGTGGGAAGCCCTGCTATAGCCTCTGGCGACAGTTTACTAACCTTTTCCAGCAAATAACAAACACTATCACAGAGCCAAACACAGGTTTCATCCACGTCATGTGCCAGTCGGCACAGGAGAGAGCCCAGGAGTGCCACAGGTGATCGTGGCATCGCCGTGGTTTTCAGTATATTCAACAGAAACCAGATTATTGAACCCATGCTACGTTTATCTCATTGGAAACACTTGCCGATCAGCTGTCAGAATTGATTCACTTTGTGAAAATGTAATAAGTAAACAGATCGTCAGGGTCAAGAGACTAGAGTTCAACCGTTAGCGCAAATAACTCTAGTTTTAGTTGGACTTATGGTTGTCACATGTACAGTGAAAAGTGTTTTGCATGCTACACAGGCAGATCGTACCGTACAAAGTGCATCAGGGTAGTGGAGCAGAGTGCAAAATACAGTGTTACAGCTGCAGAGAGAGAGATCAGAATTAACATTTGAGAGGTCTGTTCAAAAATCTGATAACAGCAGGGAAGATGATGCTTTCGAATCTGTTTGTACACGTATTGAAACTTTTATAATCTTCTGACCGACAGAAGAGGGTGGAAGAGAGTACAACTGGGGTGGGAGGGATCTTTGATTCTGTTGGTTGCTGTACCGAGGCAGCGGGAAGTGTAGATGGAGTGAATGGATGGAAGGTTGGTTTGTGTGATGGACTGGCCTGTGTTCACGACTCTCTGTAGTTCCTTGTGGTCTTGGGAAGAACAGTTGCCATACCACACTACCTGCAACCATGCTTGTGAAAGTATACAAATACAACACAGAACTCAAAGTAAATTCAGCTTAGTCGGAACTAATTGTATTGTGGATAGCAATATTTCCTCTTTAAATAGGCACTGACAGATACATTCTTCAAAGGCTATCAAGGGCAAGATACGCAAGAGAGGGGAAAGGGATCTGAGAGGCAACTTATTCTTCATAGTGGGTGGTGCGTTTATAGAATGAGCTGCAGAGGAAGTGGTAGAGGCGAGTACAATTACAACATTTAAAAGACAAAGTAGGTGGATAGGAAAGGTTTAGAGGAATATGGGTCAAACGCAAGCAGATAGGACTAGTTCAGTCTAGGAAACCTGGTCGGCACGGATAGGTTGGGCCGAAGGGTCCATTTCCGTGCTGCATGACTCTACATGGTCCTTGTGGAACAATGATCCTATTAGCCATGACATTGGTGAAATATCAGGCGTGAACATGGCATGGTACCTGGTGAAGATTGGCACCAGCTGCCCAAAACATTGGCAACCCACAAGGCTGTCCATTTAACCAGTGCCTTTTGTGGCCACATGACATCCCAGAGCCAGTGGAAAGTGTATTCACAGTCGTAAATGTATGAAACAAGGCGACCAATTTGCCCACAGCAAGCTCCCTCAAAATGGCAATGTGATAATGGCCAAATGATCAAATTCTAGCAACGTTAGCAGAGAAATCAGCAATGGCTGCAACACTGGGTTGCCAGCAAGTCACCACCCTGGTGCGCTGAACAATTTTGTACTGGGTCTTTTGGAACAGAATTTGAATCCACAGCCTGTTCACTCAGAAGCCAGTGGGCAAGCATAGAGTCACAGAGAAGGAATAGCCCATAGGTGAGTTCCATGGGAAAGAAGTGCAGTGAAAAAGGAAGTTAAAAAAAAACACAGAAAATCATGCTTTTAAAAAAATACCAAGTAAAGTGCAGATGAATTGAATGCGGTCAAGGAAGACAAAGCAATGGAGGACAAAAGTGGTAAGAAATAAGACTCCATCAAAGAAGAAAAAATGATTCTGTACAGGGTAGGAACCTGGAAAGGAGCAATAATGCAGAAACAGGAGACAAATACACCACGACTTTTATGACTTCTATGAAAATGCATGCATTTTCACGGGTTCAATCTTGGACTGAAGGCTGCTTTCTCAGCCAGGTCAATAATAAAAATCTCGACTTGGAGCTCTGCTAGAAGTTGAACAATTTTAGACCAGCATTGGTTTCTTATCTTTTGACTCAGTCTGGCCTGCAAGTCAGCAGGTTAATGATTTACACCTCCACCTCCTCCCCACACCAACAACTACCCCCCACCCCCACAGCCTACTGCAACATCATGTTCATCTAATGTAACACTGAAAAGAAGTGGGGGGTGGAGAACCTTCAGGTGAGGTATTAACAGAGATTGAGGGAGAGTGGATAGCAGCGGAGGTGAAAGATCCCATGACACAGTCGAAAGAAATGAATGGTGTGCTCCAGACATCCAAACTAAAACTCATCACTTAACAACACTTGTTGAGCAAGAACCACACCTCTCGCTTACTATTCACAAATCTACACTTTGCAGCAGACACTTTGCACACCTTCCCACATGGCATCAATGACTGAGCTTAAGAAGTAATTAATTGGTTGCAAAATATGCCAGGATAGGACATACGTGCTTGCAGGTTCCTTCCCTTGCTCAGCACTCCATCAAGCTGATGAGCTGAAATTTCCTTAACTGTTCCATCATTAAAACTGCCTTCTTCTACCTCCATAACATTGGCTCCTGCTGAAGCCCAGTTACAGCTGATATCCTCATTCACAGCCTTGTTTCTGTAAGTGATTGTGACAAGGTCAGCCAGCTGGACCTCATAGAATATGCGTTCCCTGATTGGACCAGGTTAACAGTCCCAATCAGGGAGCCCTGGCTGACAGACATAAACAGGAGTGTCAGGTGAAGGGTCTAGGCCCGAAACATCAGCCTCTCTGCTCCTATGATGCTGCTTGGCCTGCTGTGTCCATCCAGCCCTGCACCTTGTTGTGTCAGACATCCTGTCCACTCCGAGCTGGATCAGTGTCGAAGACTCTCCACAAGTAAATAAACGGTGACTTGGTGATGGGATACCAGCCTCTGTGGAGTTATTTCAGTTACCATGAGCCATAACAATTCCAATGCAATCCAGGCTGGTCTCCCAAGTCCCAAAACTTAAGAGCATCAGCAGAGTTGTGGATGACCAAAGTCTGATTTACCTATTAATCATGTACTCACTAACCTACATTGGCTCCTGGTGAAGTAATGTCTCTATTTCAAAATTCTCAACCTGGTTTTCAAATCTCCTGCCTCTCCCCATCTCTATAGCCTCCTTCAGCCCTCGAAGGTATGGGTTCCTCTAAGTTGACTCTTGATTTTAATTTCTCTATGAGTGGCTGCCTCGCTTTCAGCTCCCTGGTATTCTCTCCCAAAACCATTTGCCCCCTCAAACCTCACTCTCCTCTTTTAAAAACACTCCTGAAAACCTGCCTCTCCAGCTAAGATTTTTGGTCATGATCGGCTTTAACAGAGAGAGGGGCTCTTGTGCTGCAGCGCTGGCATCACTACCTCTCAGCCAGTTACTCCAGGTTCGAGACTCATCCTGGGATGCTTCACCCATAAGCATGCATCAATCCAATGGAAGTCCATGGCCCAACCCTTGGAAATAAGGATGGGAGAAAAGTCAGCCAATGTGCCCGACCTACATCAGCCGTAAGTGGCTTTGTGCCCTGACTTTGTCCTGCGTAGCACCTTCAGACAATTTGTTGCATTAGGAGGTGCTATACAAATGGAGTTTATTGATGTTATTAGAATCAGCGAGTGAGTTACAACATTTAAAATACATTTGGACATGAATAGGAAATGTTTAGATGGATATGGGCTAAATGTAGGCAAATGTGATTATCTTAGTTTGGAAAACTTGTCGAAATTGACAAGTTGAAACGGCGGGCCTGTGTCTGTCCTGTATGACTCTAAGTCCAAGCAGATCAAAGAGCTACAGTGCAGACTGAACACGAAGATACTGCAAGTACTAGTTACATTACGTAGAGGGAGTTATGGGCCAGTCCACTGTATCCAACACACACACACACACCTTCAAATCACTTCCCAATAACCTGCCTTCCACTCAAAGATACATTCTCAAGTTTCTATTAGCTTGGTAGACCATTGACTCAACCTACCAGGCCAACCATACAGATGGACCTTGGAGAACTGTAACTAAATGTCTGACACTGCATGGCCACATCAAGACTTCCCAAGCTAAAGTAGTATCTCATTTTTTCAAAAAAAGTGGAACTTACTATTAGTTCCAAATGCTTCACATAAGCCTCCTCCCATCCTACTGAAAACTAGCCCTTTCTCCCTCATGTGCTTCAATGATTCTGTGCTCAAAGAGCCCAGAATCCTCTTGTGGGACTAAGTCTATGGAATGAGCTGCCAGAGAAAGTGCTGGTACAATTACAACAATTAAAAAGGCATCTGGATGGGTATATGAATACAAAGGGTTTAGTGGGATATGGGCCAAATGCTGGCAAACAGGACGAGATTAATTTAGGATATCTGGTCAGCATGGACGAGTTGGACCGAAGGGTCTATTTCCAAGCTATACATCGCCATGACTCTAAGTTCCATAATCTACCAAATTGCTGGGTACAGAATATTCTCATTTTTTAAAATTTTTTTTAGTAACTCTCTTGGATTTTTGACTTTTTTTTGAGGAAATCTCGACTCAATCTGACCTGTTAACAATCCGTGTTCCCCCAACTACCGCTACATCACGTTCAATCAATGCAATGGCCTGATTTAACATACCGCTCCCCCCACCCACGATTGAAAACACCACAATTCAGTCTCGCCTCAGCCGTTGGTTTTTTTTTTTCCTATCACAGCGTGGCTCTGTTTTTGAAGGGTTGGCTCCATCCTAGTGTAGGAAGAAGTACAGTCATTACACCATTCTACTCCCACTGTCTGCTGATCACCCAGGGACAAGGCCATGATCCACGCCTCCACTCCTTGCAGAAGGAGAAGTCTCAACTGGTAGAGGACAACCTTGGTGGTTTGGAAATATCACATTGGCTCCACTTCAACTCCCCTTTCCTCTCTCTTCAAGCTCCAAATCTTGAGATCATTTGACGTGTCTGGAAATCTCTTGGCATCTTGCCCAAAGCAGAGAGCCTTGAGAGGAGTTGAGCATTAGGTTATTTGGATCTGTGTTAAAGCCTCATTCTACTCTCTCACTTGGATATACATGGATAATTTCAGGCTTTTTTTTCCCTTTATTCATTCATGGGATGAGGGCGTCACTGGCTGGGGAGCATTTATTGTCCATCCCTAATTGCCCAGAAGGCAGTTAAGAGTCAACCACATGACTGTGGGTCTGGAGTCACATGTAGGGCAAACCAGGTAAGGATGGCAGTTTCCATCCCTAAAGGGCATTAGTGAACCAGATGGGCTTTTCAGACAATCTGGCAATGGATTCACAGTTACCTTGCAAAGAGATATAAAAGACTAGGCATTATATAGGACTATACCTGACCACCGCCTTACAAGCAATGTTATTGCTTCAGTGTCACTGGGTCAAAATCCTGTACGTGTGTCCCTAATAGAACCGTAGGTGCCCCTACCCCATGTGGACTGCAGTGGTTCAGGCCACCAACACTTTCTCAAGGGGCAATTAGGAATGGGCAATAAACACTTACCTACCCAACAACACCCATATCGAGTGAATGAATATCTTGGAAAAAACCTGACAAAAAAAAAACTTTCCAAATTGTTGGTGCAGGAGAAAAGATTGTGCAGAAAACCCCCAAACATTAAAATATGATATTGACCAGGTGACCCATTTTTGTGTGATGCTGGTTGCAGGTGTGTATTAGCCACAACTCTAGCCGTAAGACTGGGGGCCTGTTCTTCAAAACAGTGCCACCCAAAGCACACAGACAGGGCTACAGTTTTACATCGCATCCGAAAGGTAACACCACCAGCAGTGCTGCACTCCCTCAGTCCTAGACTGGAGTGTTCAGCCAGCTGTTCGAGCCCTGGAGTGCAGTTTAAGCCAGTAACTCTGGTGAGCCACAAGCAAGTGTGCTACCAACTAAGCCACAGCTCTCTCTCTCTCTCTCTCTCTCTCTCTCTCACACACACACATACATACATACATACATATAAAATATATACATACACACAGACACACACACACACAGTGATCAGGAGCTATAATCAGGTCATTTTTCTTTTGCCTTGAGAGCAGTGATCAATGATCCACCTTTGTATCAGTTCCTCTCCATTCTTTTCCAAAAAATACAAAAAATAGGTTTGCATAACTGGTATGGGGCTCTGCTTAAACCATTGATATCCACAAGATCTGTCAGCCGATATAAAAATTCTCCAGAGGTCCAGACATTTTAACAGAAGCCATCACAGCCCCTGCCAATTGTCCCAGCCCACGATGACACTGGAATCCGGAAAATACCTCACTAGTTCCAAATAAAAAATGACTAGGAACCACATAACTCAGGTTCTGAAATGGTTTCCAGATAGCTGCTGAACCACATGGTTAAATATTAAACAGATGCTTGGATGGTGAAAGGTACTTGTAGGGGACAGCATATGGACAGAAATTACCACAAATATAAGCAGACTTAACAGAGCTTCATTACAACAAATGTTTCTCTTTTCAATTTCCTACTTAAAATGGATCATTTAAAGCTCCCCATTCGATCTTATTGCTGACTTGTTAAATCATCAACATTTTTTTAAAAAATAGAAGCATTATTTACATTTTTATCTACCTGTGGAATGCTGTGCTTCCCCGTCTGGATTTCTTTTCACCCTCTTTAGGCTTTTCTCAGGTTCAAATCTGATACGCTTAGGTGTTTACACTTTCCTTCCTTTATTCCTCCACCCTCGTTCAGTTCACTCAGAAAGGAACGGCTTCGGGGTGGGGGGGGGAAGCGAAGTTTTGAAGAAAACGAAAGAAAAATCCAAGCGGAGAAAAGGTCCAGTTTCAGTCTACAAAGCAAATGAGAAAGAAAATAACGTTCAGTATAAAATTTGACCAAAAAAAAAAGCAAAGATAATTGAAGATAAAATCTACACCCCGCGAAATAAATACAAACCAACATTAAGTCTCTGAGATAAATTTAAAAGCTAGCCCCGCAAAAAAAAAATTGAAACACACCAACATTGAGACAGATTGGATTCTCAACTCAACCATAAAAGTGCATGCTCGTAGAACTGCAACTCATGGTGATGCAGCGCCTAAATCACCCAACCCAACTCAACAACAACACTGTTACTGACTGTTCCTAGCAAACAAAACTTATTCTGTTTTATTTCCCCAAAATAAAACACTAAGGAGACAAAAGTAAAATCCTGTTGAAAACATTACCCTTCCCTCCTTACTCACACTTCCACTGAGCAAGGTCTGCCGAGTGTTTTGTCTCCAAACCCCCTTGCCCTCTTTTGCCTGTATGAAAACAACTCAGTTCCTGGAATTCCTGGGTCAGATGATACTCACACACGCAGATGCCTTTCATTCATAAAAAACACAGACCGCGCGCACGTCACCCGCTTGTTGCCCATAGATGGCAAGAGCCTGACGTCAGTCAATCCGGCTGGCGGATGATGTAATCTTCCAGGGCCGCCATCTTTCTGCGGGGCAACAGCGAACAGGCAGCTCCTCCCCAAATGTTACTGCGGGGCAAAGAGACTTCCTGGAGGCTTGCTACGCCTCGCTGCAGTGTTACTTTTATTATTTAAAGGAAGTGCTGCTTTTATAATAACACGGGACCCTCTGGGAAGAGTTGCTTTTGAATTCCAGATACTTTGTGATCTGTCCTGAGGAAGGGTCGCTCGACCTGAAACGTTCACTCTGATTTCTGGCCACAGATGCTGCCAGATCTGCTGAGCTTTTCCAGCAATTTTGTTTTTGTTTCTAATTTACATCATCTACTGTTCTTTCCGACCGAAGAGTTTAAACAGACATGGAATTAGATTTCAACTGTCTGTGTAACCTTCCTTGACAACCCCTGAAGTGTTTTTTTCTTAATTGGAGCCACTGTTGTAAACAGGACAGCCAGTTTGTGCAGAACAAGATTCCACAAACCTCTGAATGATAGTGACCAGAGTTTTTATTCAGTGATTAAGTGATAAATAGACTAGTCAGGGAATATCCTTCCTCACCCCAATTCAACATATTATCAACTTTTATCATATAGTTTACCAACTATTGCAAACATATTACCATCTTTTACATTCACCTGAGAGCACAGGCGGGACCTCACTTCAGTATCTCTTCCAAAAAGCCCCTTCAGTGCTCACTACATGTCATCCTATATTTTTGTAGAGACAAAAACAGAAATTACTGGAATAGCTCAGTAGGCCTGGCAGTATCTGTGGAGAGAAATCAGTGTTAACGTTTTGGGTCAAGTAATCCTGCCTCAGAACTGAAGGTAGGTACGAAATTGTTGGTTTATATGCAGAAGATAGGGTGGGAGGAGGAGGTAAGGACTAAACAATAGATGGGTATAACGATCTGGTTAGAAAGGCAAATAGCTATTAATGGGGACTGTTAGTGACTAACAACGGATGGTGTGTAATAGGAGACTGTATGATAACAAGGCCTGGTGTGTGGTGTAGGGCTAAGGACATGGGAAAGCTCAAGCCCTAAAGTTATTGAACTCAATATTGAGTCTGGAAGGCTGCAGGGTCCCCAAGCAGAAATTTTGTAGACCCTGTTCTGCGGAAGGGTCATTGGACCCGAAACGTTAACTTTGAATTCCTTCCACAGATGCTGCCAGACCTGCTGAGTTTTTCTAGTAAATTCTGTTTTTGTTTCTGAATTCCAGCACAGAGAATGGAATGAGGTCAGCCAGGGTGAATCTCATAGAATATGAGTTCCCTAACTGGGGTTGTTAAACCGGGCCAATCAGAGACCCCTGGCTGACAGGTATAAACAGGAGTGTCAGGGGTTCTGCTCACTCTTGGAGCTGGCTCTGAGCTAACTGTGTCAGTGTCATGTACTATGTACTATGTGCATGTAAATAAAAGGTGACTTGGTGATGGGATACTGGCCTTCGTAGAGTTGTTTCATCCAGCATCCACCATTCCTTGGTTATTTAGTTTACATTTTTTTACTCAGGTCTTTGGAATGAAGTTTGAACACCCCAAGCTTCTTAAGACCATAAGAAATAGGAAGAGTAGGCCATTCAGCCCCTTGAGCCTGCTCCTTCGTCTAATAGGATGATCCAACATTCCTCATGTTCTCTTTCCTGCCTGTTCCCCTTAACCCTTGATTCCCCAACTGATCAAGAATCTATCTCAGCCTATCTCTCGACTACTCCAACTGAGCCACGATTCACTGGCCTGCCTCAGCTCAAAGGTACAAGGGAATATAAGATGTCAGAAGTAATCAGATACAATTAGAAAATTAGAAAGTTGTCATACCTTTATATACCTTTTTAACACTGAAACTGTCCATGCAAATGTTTATTATGGTAAAGTGAACATAGTAATATAGAAGACAGGAGTAGGATTGACCAATTGGCCCTTCGAGCCTGCTTTGTCAGTCATTATGATTATGGCTGGTCATCCAACTCAATAGTCTGTTCCTGTTTTCCCATATCCTTTGATCCCTTTAGCCCCAAGTGCTATATCCAAATCTTTCTTGAAAGGCAACGTAAGTACACGAACAGCCCAAAGTCATGAGGCAGGTTTCTTTATTCTACTGGCATCAGAGACTCCAGGCCAAGATCTGGACTTTTCTTTCTTCCCTTTTTGCCCTTATTCTCTTATTTCTGCTGTTCTTTCTTTAATTTTTTTTGGTTTTTTTATTATGGTTTTGTAATCAAGATGGTGTTGTATTCCTGTATTCCTATTTTTGATGACACAAGACGATAAATCTAATTCTAATTCTATTCAGATCTCCACAAACATTAAGAGAACTAAAACTGGGAAGAGAGAGTGTTTAGATTGGATTAATCCTATAGTACACATTGTGGTTGAAGAATCTTTTGTCTCTGTTTGTATGTTGGCCTCTCTCTCTCTTTCTCTCCCCATAAGGCCTCTGCCTAACAAAGATACCACTCCTGCAGAAAGGTTCTGCAAAGTATAATCAGCCTCAATTGTTCCTTGAAGTGTGGGAGCACATTATCAGGATCATGGTGAAAAAATGGACTCAAAAGACCAGGAAAGAAGCTACTGATGGGTGAGGGATAGGTGATTGTTAGAGTGGATCTCAGTTTAAAAACACTGGTAAAATGAATTGCTACACAGCAAGCATTGATCAATTTCTTGCTGAGGCATCTCCACAGGAATTTCATGGCCAATCCCACTCCAGTGATACATTAGGTCATAGAGTCATAGAGATGTACAGAACAGAAACAGACCCTTCGGTCCAACTTGTCTCTGCCGACCAGATATCCTAAATGAATCTAGTCCCATTTGCCTGCATTTGGCCCATATCCCTCTAAGATCTTCTTATTCATGTACCCAGCCAGATGCCTTTTAAATATTGTTATTGTACCAGCCTTCATCACTTCCTCTGGCAGCTCATCCCATATACACAACACACTTTGCTTGAAAATGTTTCCCCTTAGGTCCCTTTTAAATCTTTCCCCTCTCACCTTAAACCTATGCCTTCAAGTTTTGGCCTCCCCTACCCTGGGGAAAAGACCTTGGCTATTCACCTGATCAATGCCCCTCATGACTTTATAAACCTCTACGAGGTCACCCCTCAGTCTCCGACGCTCCAGGGAAAATAGCCCCAGCCTATTCAGCCTCTCCCTACAGTTCAAACCCTCAAACCCCAGCAACATCCTTGTAAATCTTTTCTGAACCCTTTTAAGTTTAACACCATCTTTCATATAGTAGGGAGATCCGAACTGAATGCAATATTACAAAAGTGGCCTAACCAATGTCCTGGACAGCAACAACATTTCATCCCAACATCTATAGTCAATGCACTGACCAATAAAGGCAAGTGTACCAAACACCTTCTTCACCATCCTGTCTCCCCGCCACTTCACCTTCAAGGAACTATGCACCTACACCCCTAGGTCTCTGTACGGCAACACTCCCCAGGACTTTACCATTAAGTGTATAAGTCCTGCCCTGATTTGCCTTTCCAAAATGCAACACCTCAAATTTATCGAAATTAAACTCTATATGCCACTCCTCGGCCTATTGATCAAGGTCTCATTGTACTCTGAGGTAATCTTCTTTGCTGTCCACTACACCACCAATTTTGGTGTCATCTGCAAACTTACGAACCATTCCTCCTATATTCACATCCAAATCATTTAGTTAAACGACAAAAAGCGGTGGACCCAGAACCAATACTTGCGGCACACTGTTGGTCACAGGCCTCCAGTCCAAAAAACAGCCCTCCACCATCACTGTCTGTCTCCTACCTGCGAGCCAATTTTGGATCCAGATGGCTAGCTCTCCCTGGATTCCACGTGATCTAATCTTGCTAACCAGTCTACCTGGTGGAACCTTATCGAAAGCCTTGCTGAAGTCCATACAGGCAACGTTGTCTGCTCTGCTGTCATCAATCATCTTTGTCACTCCTAAAGAGGTGTTGGAATTGTGATGGAGTGGCTACCTGAAACAACACTGCACTCCGTCACTGTCACCACCTGCTGCTGCAAGTCCTGTTACAGTATTTTCCAAGGCTAACAGATGCCTGCAGCATTGTTTTTTGGTGATGAGTTCCTGAATCTTTCAAAGGCAACAGATTCTATGTGCCAGAGTGCATGCTGCCAATGCAAGGTGACCGTCAAAGATGGCCGCCAGTTGCCATCACATGTGGACATGTTGAGAATGATGTTACAACAGAACCTTCTGGTTGCCCCATCCCTAACCATCCCATTGGCCTTGGAGCTGAATGTGGGTTGGAGGGGCGCTGCTTCCCTGCTTACTGTTGGCCGCTCGCACCATTTCTGGTCATCCTTCCCTCTCCTCCCAACTCCAGCTGGTGTTTGTATCCACCCCCTCAAGCCCCCATTGCTGGCTGTTCCTCCTCCACCTGCCTGTTGGTCCCATCCCTCAACCCTTTCACCCCCACTCTAGCTACACCCCTTGAACTACACTTCTTCTGTCCACACCCTTTGCCAGTGCACCCACATTTGCCCCCAGTCACACTGCATGGCCTTCCACTTCAGACTCCTTCTCAGGACTCCAGTCATTGACCACCTATTGGTGGCATTGATAATAACAGAGCCTTTATTCATACAGAATCTTTAACATGGGAAAACATCCCAAGGTGCTTCATTAATGTTTACTCAAACAAAATTAGACTGTGGGTCAAACGAGAAGTTAGGGCAGATGATCAAAAGCTTGGCCAAGCGGATAGATATTAAATAGTGTCTTAAGGGTATAGAAAGAGATGGAGAAGTTTAGGGAGGGAAGTCTAGATTTAGGTTCTGTGGCAGCTAAAAGATTGATACCTGCCATTTATAGCTTCAAACTACAGTTCACAAATGAAATACTTCATGACAACATGGCTGAAATTATTATAAATTCCTTAAAGCATTTGTTCCCAGATTCATGCCAACCTCAAAAGTCCAAACATAGAGTCATACAGTCATACAGCATGAAAATAGACCCTTTGGTCCAAGTTATCCATGCCAACCAGGTTTCCTCTGGACTAGTCCTATTTGCCTGCATTTGGCCCATATCTGCCTAAACCTTTCCTATCCATGTACCTGTAAAAATGTCTTTTAAATCTTGTAACTGTACCCGCATCTACCACTTCCACTGGCATTCATTTCACATAAAAAAATCCACCCTGTATGTGAAAAAGCTACCCTTCAGGTCCCTTTTAAATCCTTCTCCTCTCACCTTAAAAATATGCCCTCTAGTTTTGAACTCCCCCTACCCTAGGGAAAAGACTTTCGCTATTCATCTTATCTCTATAAATCTCTATAAGGTCAACATCAACCTCCTATCCTCCAGTGAAAAAAATCCCAGCCTCTCCTTATAACTCAAACTTCCCAGTCCCGGTAACATTCTGGTAAATCTTTTCTGCACCCTTTCCAAATTAATAATATCCTTCCTATAGTAGAACTGTACATAGTACTGCAAAAGTGACCTAACTCACAGAAGTTGCACAAAGCAACCTGAGCATGTGCAGTTTGCAGAATTTCTCAGTGTGTTGTCGACAATATCTTAAGGCCATGCCCCTACCCAGAAAGGACAAGAGATTGAATTCCCAAATATTTATTTTGGGTACGAGCAGCCATTTCATTCTGAAGCGCTCAGTCAAATGAGATTTCTGAAGAAGGGACCCAACCCAAAGCATCAACTTCCCTACTCCTTTGATGCTGCCTGACCTGCTGTGTTCCTCCAGCTCTACACTGTGTTGTCTTCTTGACCTGCTGGGTTTGGCTATAGAATAATTTATTTTGATTTCCTTCCTAACACTAGTAGACAGAGAACATTTTCTGAGTCTTTTTTTAAAATTGTTTAGGCAAATATAGAATCCCTACAGTGCGGAAGCAAGCCATTCGGCCCATCAAGTCACAGTGGCACGGTGGCTCAGTGGTTAACACTGCTGCCTCATAGCGCCAGGGACACGGGTTTGATTCCACCCTTGGCCATGCTAAATTGCCCATGGTATCCAGGGATGTGTAGGTTAGGTGGATTAGCCATGGGAAATGTGGGTTGATGGGGATAGGATAGCGGGGTGGGCCTGGGTCTGATGCTCTTTGGAGGGTCGCTGTGCACTTGTTGGGTCGAATGGCATATTTCCACATTGTAAGGAATCTATGAGTCCACACCAGGCTTCCGAAGAGCATCCCACCCAGACTCACCTTATCCCTGTGACACTGCATTTCCCACAGCTAATTCACATCCCTGGACGCTATGAGCAATTTAGCATGGACAATCCCTCTAACCTGCACATCTTTGGACTGTGGGAGGAAACCGGAGCACCCGGAGGAAACCCACGCAGACACAGGGAGAATGTGCAAACTCCACACAGACAGTCACCCAACGCTGGAATTGAACGTGGGTCCCTAGCTCTGTGAGGCAGCAGTGCTAACCACTGAGCCACCGTAGCACCCATTGCATATGCTTTCAAACTTGTAAATTGTCCCCTAATTGCCTCACGACTGTAATATTGCCATGTCTCCAATGCCACTTCTAAAACTCCTTCCCCAGAAATCCCTGTCTCCATCCAATCCGAGAATCCCCTTTCCATGTCCCCGTCAGTGCTGTCCACGTATTCAGCAGTTCAGGATGCACAATCTGGAATGCTTTGCCTAAATGCTTCCAGCTCTCTGGCTTCTTCTCAACCATTTAAGACCTTCCTTCTCATTTTTTGGTTCCCTAGTTGCCATTGTCAACTGGGCATTCACTTTTGGTCAGCTCTCTGTGAAGTTATTTGTCCTGTGGAAGCAACTACATGAAAGCGTTCAAATAAAAGCAAAATACTGTGGACGCTGGAAATCTGAAATAGAAACAGAAAGTGCTGGAGAAACTCAAAAGCTCTGGCAGCATCCATGGAGAGAGAAACAGAGTTAAAGTTTCGAATCTGATACAAATCTTCTTCAGAACTATCATGAGTGTTCTGATGTGCCGAGTTTCTGCAGCAATTTTTGTTTTTTATATAAAAGTGTTGTTAGATGCTTTAAATAATATTAAAGACATTAGGTTTAAGCACAGAGGATCCTCAGAAAGATGGCTTGCTTCTAGAGTCTTCTGCACTCCAGAAAGGAACTACTCAATTGCCTTTTTTTCAAAAATGTACTTACTTATTAAATCTGTAAAGCCTACGTTATCATTGACTAGAAACCCAACTGGACTCCCCACATGTACACAGTGGCTAAAAGAGCAGGTCAGAGGCTAGAAATACTGCAGCGAGTAACACACCTCCTGACTCCCCAAAGCCTGTCCACCATCTACAAGGCACAAGTCAGGAGTGTGATGGAACACACCCCACTTGCCTGGATGGGTGCAGCTCCAACAACATTCAGGAAGCTTGACACCATCCAGGACAAAGCAGCCCGCTTGATTGGCACTGCATCTCCAAGCATTCACTCCCTCCAACACTGTTGCTCAGTAGCAGCCGTATGTACTATCTACAAGATGCTCTGCAGAATTCACCAAAGATCCTCAGGCAGCACCTACTGAACCCGCAACCATTTCCATCTAGAAGGACAAGGGCAGCAGATACATGGGAACGCGACCACCTTCAAGTTCCCCTCCAAGCCACTCACCATCCTGACTTGGAAATATATCTCCGCTCCCTCACTGTCGCTGGGTCAAAATCCTGGAATTCCCTCCCTAAGGGCATTGCGGGTCAACCCACAGCAGGTGGACTGCAGCAATTCAAGAAGGCAGCTCACCACCACCTTCTCAAGGGGGCAACTAGGGACAGGCAAGAAATGCTGGGCCCAGCCAGCGACACCCACATCCCACAAATTAATAAAGAAAATTATACTGTCCTCTATCACATTCCTACTTCCTTCTCCCAGTTGAATGGCTCCCTGTACCTGTTACTGGGTCAAAATCCTGGAAGTCCCTCCCCGACGGCATTGTGGGTTAACATGCAGCAGGTGGATTGCAGCAGTTCAAGAAGGCAGCTCACCACCACCTTCTCACACACAGCTAGGGACAGGGCAATAAATGCTGGGCACAGCTAGTGATGCCCATGACCCACAGATGAATTAAAAAAAAACATGATGCTAGGGTCAGTTTGGTCACCCATCCTGCAGCCACATTCCCATCCACACAGCTTGCAAGAACATTGTAACTGTTAGATAATTGCAGGGGCCAAGGCTCCTCAATTCTAACCCCCTGAGTCTTCATACCTGCCTCACCCGCAGTCACACCTTCCTGATCAAAACAAACTTTGAATGGCTCAATCTGAGTGGTGTGACTACCCTTTGGATCAAAGTGTCCTGGTAACTTTTCCCCTTTTCTGATGTGTCTGATGTTTGTTAGTTGAGTCTCTGAGCCATTTATAAATCTCCAGTATATATTAAACTGGGTAAAATCCACCACTGCTATGACCTTTCTGTTTGCACATGGTGTCCTTATCTTTTCATTAAGCATTCCTTCCTCTTTGTTTTGACCCAGCAATACATGACAAACTTCTAGTTTGATCTTTGCTTCATTTGTTCTTTAGAGTACGGTTGCGCAGCAGTGATGGGAATTTTATCAGATTGGCCTGCCAAAAGTAATAGACTTGTTTACTGTACTAGTGGGTGAAAGAATAAGCATACTAAATAAATGCAGATTGGAATGCTGTGGTATTAAGTAATAACATAATGTTGATTGATCTATGGAAAGGCACGTAAATGTTACATTTTCTCATTGCTAGGTGTTGTTAACTAGGTCACAATGAGTGAAATGTTAGAGATGAAATGAGCAAATGTGTTTTCAGTTCCATGGAAGTACGTGATTATGTTACTGGACTAGTAATCCAGAGGCAGGAGTTAAAACAGCAGCTGGGGAAATTAAATGCAGTTAATTCGTTAAATACACCTGAAATTAAAAAACAACTATCAATAAAATTTGCCACAAAGATTAAAATTCATTTGGCAATAACCCTTGGAGAAGGAAATCAGTCACATTTAGCTTAGCTGTTCCACATTTGACTCTGGACTCACAGGAATGTGCTTGAAATAGATGAAAGGTTTCTGAAGAAACTATATTGGATTTGAAATATTAACTCTGTTTCTCTCTTTCTGAGGCTTTCCTGCACTTTCTGTTTCCATTTCAGATTTCCGATATCCTCTGTATTTTGCTTTTACCTTGGTTGACTCTGAGCTGCCTTTTGAAGTGGTGTTGCAAGCCACTCAGTTGTAGAGTTAGGGATGGGCTGTAAAATAAGTTTTATGCAATTTGTAATTCTCAGAGAGTGGTGCATTAATGACATGATAAATTTACAGTAATTCACAGAATGATGGAATCATTATGATAAAGAAGGAGTCCATTCGGTCCATTATGCCCGCAGCCAGCTCTCCGAATGTGAGTCTCACCTGCCTTCTCTCCTTAACTCTGCATATTCTTGCTTTTCAGATAACAATCTAATTCCCTTTCAAAAGCTTTAATTGAACCTGCCTCAACCACGTTCTCAGGCAGTGCATTTGAGAGCTTAATCATTCATTGAATGAAAATGTATTTTTCTTATCTTTTTGCTTCTTTTGTCAATTGTTTTAAATCTGTGCCCTCTTGTTCCCAAACCTTCCATGAGTGGAAACAATTTTTCCCTATCAGCACTGTCCAGACCTTTTATAATTTTGAATGCTTCTGTCAAATTTCTGCTTAGCCTTCTCTTCTCCAAGAAAAACAATCCCAACCTCTCCAACTGATCATTGTAATTAAGGTTCCTCATCCCTGGAACCAATCTTGTAAATATTTGGTACATTCTTTTTGATGCCTTCAAATCCTTCTTAAAATGTGGCGCGTAGAACTGAACGCAATACTCCAACTATGGCTGAAATATTTTCTTGTACAATTTCAAAATAGGTTCTTTGCCCATGTAGTCAATCCCCTATTCATAAAGTCTAAGATACTGTATGTTTTATTAGCTGCACTCTGAACTAGTCCCACCACCTCCATTTCCTTATGCACAAATTCATCTGATGCTGCACTCATTTAGAATTGCGCTGTTAAATTTGTACTGTTTCTCCATGTTCACTTTACCAAAATGGATCTCTTCACATTTCTCCACATTGAACTTCATCAGCCACCTGTCTGTCCATTCCATTAACTTGTCTGTATCCTTCTGAAGTTCCATTCTATTGCCCTCACAGTTCATAAATCATCCAATTTTCATATAGAGTCGTAGAGTTATAGAGCTGTACAGCATGGAAACAGACCTTTCGATCCAACTCATCCATGCTGACCAAATATCCCAAATTAATCTAGTTCCATTTGCCAGCATTTGGCTCATATCCCTCTCAACCCTTCCTATTCATGTACCCATCCAGATGCCTTTTAAATGTTGTAATTGTACCTGCCTCCAACACTTCTTCTGACAGCTCATTCCAGATATGCACCACCTTCTGCATGAAAAGGTTGCACTTAGGCCCCTCTTAAATCTTTCCTCTCTCACCTTGAACCTTTGTCGTCTTGCTTTGGACTCCCCCACCCTGGGGAAAAGACCTTGGCTATTCACCCTATCTATGCCTCTCATGATTTTATAAACCTTTATAAGGTCACCCCTCAGCCTCCGACACTCCAGGGAAAATAGCCCCAGCCTATTCAGCCTCTCCCTATAGCTCAAACCCTCCAACCCTGGCAACATCCTTGTGAATCTTTTCTGAATCAGTTCAAGTTTCACAACACCCAACATATAATACACAAACTTTGAAATTGTGCCATAGACATTAAGGTTTAGGACATTAATATATATCAGGACAACCAAGGGAACCAATGATCCTTGGGCAACTTCCTCCAGCTCAAAAAATATCCATTAACCACAACTCTCTCTTGCCTGTTTCTAAGCCAGTTTCATATCCATGTTACTATTGTCTCTTTTATTACCTGAACTATAACTTTGCTGACAGGTCTGTTTGTGGCATCGTATCAAATTTCTATTGGATGCCCATGGTATACCATATCAACAATATTGTCCTTTTTGTCATCTCTTCAAAAAGGATCAGCAAGTTAGTTAAATGCAATTTTCCCTTACAAAATCTGTGCTGGCTTATTTAATTAACCCGCATTTGTACATAAGACTTTTGTATTTTTCCTAAAATGATTACTTCTAGAGGTTTCCCCACATCCAAATTAACAAACTAGCTTGTAGTTAGTGGATTTATTCTTACACCCTTTTTCAAACATGTGCAAAACATTTGCAGCTTTACAGCCCTCTGGCACCACCCCTGAGGCTAAGGAAAGTTGAAAAATGATTACCTTTCCTCAACTTACACTCTCACTTCTTTAAGCACCTTTGGGTGTATCTCTTCTGGCCATGCTGCCCTATCACTTTAAATACAGGTTTACACCCTGATTCTAAACAACGTTCCTCATTTTATTATGGTTCCCTAAATTGTTAAAGTCCTTGGTAGGGAAGGATGAACGGGCTTATTTACCCATCTGAAAAGAGTTGCAAGGCACGCAACAAGATCACTTTTCCCTCGTGAACACCTTTATCCAGACCCAATTAAACTTATGTTGTAGAATTTACTCAGGCTTTTTTGAGTTAGCAATGAGTGAATTTATTAAATAATAAACATGATAAGTATTAGTAATACAGCACACATACATGCAGATCAGAAATAAGCTTTTATTTATTTATTGTCACATGCACCTTGTTACAAAAATACAGTGAAAAGTGTTGCATCGTGCTGCCACTCTCCAGTACCATCTTATAAAAGCAGAAAAATGAAACAAAACATAGAATATAAAGGCAGAAAAATGAAGAAATAAAAATATAGAGGTTCATCCAAAAATATAAAATATTAAAAAAAATCTAAATCTTATTTATGTGTATGTGTGTGATATATAGATCAGTCTCTGAATTGTTTATGAGGAGCGGGTAGTTGACCCCCTTGAAGCCAATGAGGGTGAGCTGTCTGGTAGCTTTGATGTTGGTAGTGGTATAGTCAATTTCAAGGTAGTTAGTGTTGCAGGTTGGTTGAGACCCTATTGTTCTGTTTCATTTTGCCTTGGACGGAAATCCAGCATTCAGGGTAAAAGACGGTTCTGCTTGGGTCCTGTTTCCTCTTGCCTGGCTTACTAGCTAGCTGGCTACTCGCACATAAAAGTGAGAGAATCTCTTTGCCTGCAATGCCAGGGTGACTGAAGATAATTGTTCAACTGCGATCTTACAGCATGCTAACTCTTGAACCCGGGCTAGTATGCACAGGTACCTTAGCCCGCTGGCATGTCTGACAGCTTTCTGTTCCACTAGCACGCTCCATAGAGTTGGAACTGGTTTTGTAGTTCTGTCCTTGAGTATTCTTTAAAGGAAAATACACCAAATGTGTCTGTAGTTTTGGACACAACCCGCTGTTGGTTGCTGTTGAGCAGTGGATGGTCGACCTCTCGTTATCTTTGTAGTCACAAGAGATCACAGTCCAGTCTGTTTTGATTTGCCTCTTTCTCTGAAGGGTTAGGGTTTGAAGTTCCCCTAACATCTTCAGGTGTGACATTCCATGGATCACTCTCTCCGGACAGCGGCTTAATTTAAATCTGCAACCATTTCTGCTTGTATCACCCTCTTTTAAAAAAAACATATCAAGGAATTACAGGGTAAACTTGTTCACAGTACTTGAGGGTCTGACCTACAATCATGTTGACAAACAGCCTAAACAATACCTCAGAGATAGTAGGAACTGCCGATGCTGGGGTCTGAGATAACAAGGTGTGGAGCTGGAGGAACACAGAAGGCCAGGCAGCATCAGAGGAGCAGGAAAGCTGATGTTTCGGGTCTGGACCCTTCTTCATAAATCTATCCAATAACTTTACTTTCTCAATTTTAAATCATTCTTTTGTCTGAATTACTTCCTCTTTCACCATTGTCTGGGTAGCATCTTCTTCCTTGTTAAAGACAGCTGCAATGTCTTCATTTAATACCTCAAGTAGGCTATCTCTGTCAATGTGTAAATCCCTTTTTAATCCATAATCAGACCTACTCCTCCTTTAGCCACTCTGTACTTAGCAGCAGTTACTACTTTGGCCAAGGCTGTGGCCCAGCTCGGGCTCCCTCTCATGCACTAGAGTGGTTTGTTTTCTAGTTGGTCCTAAAACTTACCTTGCAGCACTGGTAGCATCATTCGAGTGGCTGAGGACTGGAGCGGAGCTGGCTGGATGGGTGCGTGCGAGCGGGACGGCCAGTGTGCACGGAGCTGAGCAGTCTGGACACCTAAGCCAAGTGGGATGGCCAGAAGGAGGAAGACAGTCAGCTGGCTGGAGGCCCGAGCAGAGCAGGACTTCCAGCGGGATGGAGGGGGAAGGACAGAGGACTGGAGGCCTGAGTGGAGGGGGAAGACTTGCGTGCCCAGAACGCAGCAGGATGGTTGTTGGATGGGGGATTGCTGCAGGTGGTCAACAGCTTGTGAGCCCAGTCAGACCATGTGTGGATGCCCCCTGCGTTGATCTACTGCAGGCCCGTTATAGAAAGACTGTAATGTTTATCTTTTTAGTTTTATTTGTTATTTTTCTAACTTATACTACAAATAACTGTAGGGTAATGCAACTTTTTTTCTTTATTTCCCTATTTTGTATCTAAGTTGGCACCATGTGAGGCGACATTGTAAACTTTTCGCTGTATCCTGTGCTTCCGTACTTGAGTACACATGACAATAAACCTAACTGTAATTCCCTTTAGAGATAACAAGGTGTAGAGCTGGATGAACACAGCAGGCCGAGCAGGATCGGAGGATCAGGAAAGCTGATGTTTCAGGTCTAGACCCTTCTTTGCTTTTTTGATCTTTGGCCTCTCCTCTGTGAAGGAAGACTAGATAGGCTAAGATTCCTTTTCATTGGAGCAAACAAGGTTGAGGGGGAAAGCTCATTGAGGTGTACAAAATTATGAGAGCCCAACTATTAATAAATTATGGTCAATAACTGGTGCTTATTTAATGAGCCAGTGCAGGGACAGTGGATGAAGGACCACCTTCTGCACCGTAATAGTTCTGTAATATCTTTATTTCCTTACGTGTTGCTGAGGAAGTTCCTCTTTGGCTGCATTGTGAAGATTCATATTACTTGTCCTTCCCACTTTGCAGTCTGCCAGTATTAAAGATGGCAATCACCGCTGCATGCCGTCTTGGGTCCTCGCAATGCCTTGAACAAAAATGGCGCCGGGCGGATTTCCCGTGAGTGAAAGCAGCGACAATCCGTAGCCGTGGGAAAAGGTCCCGCCCCAAGCCCACCATGTGATTACACGCTGCACCCTTCGGAGTTTGCGCCTGTTTATTGGATAAAGTGACTGTCAATCATAGCTTCGTGGCAGGTTTCGCTTGTTTATTGGAGAAAGCGTCTGTCGATCAGATCAGGTGGGTGGGCACCACGCGTAGATTGGGGAGTGCGGCTATCTATTATAACGGGTGGGTAGCGACCGCTTGCTAAATGGACGGTCTCACTGTCAATCATACCAGGTGGGTAGGGTCCGCCAGCCGATTGGAGCTTGCGGCTGTCAATCAGGACAGGAGGTGTCGGTGGGTGTGGCGAGGGGGGATCGACGATTGAAGGTAAATGTTTCAGGAATGTTCTGAGGGAGGGATCCGGGAGCCTGGGTTAGGCCTAACGATATTTAATTAAAATATAACAGCTTGGTAAGTGAGGGAGAACATCATGAATGGGGCCCTGGTAAATGTATTAGGAGTCAGAAAATCTTTCAATTATAGTCAATTTATACCTTAAATATGAATAAGACACAGTTTGCAAAATCCAGTCAGGATGAGCAGTGATTCATTTTTTTGAAAGATTGCTTCTTGTCTGGGATGTGGGTATCAGTGTCTGGTTGCTCAAAGGACAATCTATGATGTCCATCTAATGAGCTGAGATAGGCTTAATGGGCTGAGTGGCCATCTTTGGCACCCTATCACTTATGTAATTTTTTTTGGGGGTGTTTAATTAAGATTCAAAAGCATTGCTGTGGGTCTGGAGTTGCACGTTGGCCAGATTGGGTAAGGTTGGTAGATTTCCTTTCCTGAAGAACATCAGAGAAATAATATGGCAATCGACGGTAATTGCAATTAAAAACCCCCCCAAAAAAAAACGGTGGATGCTGACAATCAGAAGCAAAAACAGAAATTGCTGGAAAAGCTCGGAAGTCTGGCAACATCCGTGGAGAGAAATCCGAGTTCATGTTTTGGGTCTGGTGACCCTTCCTCAGAACGGAATACAATTTCTGATGAAGGGTCTAGGCCCGAAACGTCAGCCCTCCTGCTCCTCTGATGTTGCTCGGCCTGCTGTGTTCATCCAGCCCTGCACCTTGTTGTCTCAGAGTACAATTAGGCTAGGTTTTAATTCCAGATTTCTCTATAAATTGAATTCAAATTACACCATCTGCCATGGTTGGAATTCAAAGACATGCACCGAGAACATTGGTCTGGGTCTCTGGATTGCTAATCCAGTGACATTACCACTACACCATCCCCCTTCCCTCATAAAATAAGGAAATGATGTGGAGGTGCCGGTGTTGGACAAAGTCAGAAGTCACACGACACCAGGTTATAGTCCAACAGTTTTATTTGACATCACAAGCTTTTGGAATACTGCTCCTTCCTGATGAAACGTTCCAAAAGCTTGTGATGTCAAATAAAACTGTTGGACTATAACTTGGTGTCATGTGACTTCTGACAAACTAAGGAAAGGATTAGAAGGTTATGGACAGAAACTCAGCATTTCAGAAGGGAAACAAGAATTAAAAATGTTTTGAGTCCAGTCGAACTCTTTCTCTGGTGAAATATTTTGAGGATTTAGATGTTTTGTTGAGATACACCTCTGGAGTAGTTAGGGACTTGAACCCAGGCTTCTCCTAACTCAGAAGTAGGAGCACTACCACTGCACCACAAGAACTGTCCCACCATGGTTTTGTGCTTTGTGCTGTTGAGAGGAAGGAAAGTCAGGTAGAATGGAAAGGAAGGCCTAACGAGTTAGGGAGTGCCTGACATTCAACGTCAAAGATATTGTGGACAAAAATGTCAAGAGGGTGTGATTAACGCTTGGAATAAACAAACAAAATATTGGCCTATTCTAAGTGTTAAGCCTGAATAAAAGAGAGCTTGGTATAAAAGGGAAAAGAAAACCTACAAAATGGTGATACAGACCAATGCTTGAAAAAAAACCTACTGGACATAGTGTGGAGTTGTTGAACTCAATCTCGAGTATAGAAAGCTGTCAAGTACCTAATCAGAAGATAAGCCTTTAGCTTAGTTGCACTGGGGAATGCTGCAGCAGATTATGGACAGAAACGTGAGCCTGAGAGCAAGGTGGTGAACTAAAGTGGCAAGCGTGGAAGGTGGAGGTCATGTTTGTGGGGCTAAGTGGAGGTGTTTAGCAGAGTGGTCACCCAGTTTGTATAAGACATAGTCTGATTGCGTAATTTTAGAACAGCTTGCAGGTTACATTGGGCAGGGAAATTTCCTCCTCTGTTTTTGTTTCCAGTCTCACTCCAGAGACTTGAGTGCAAAAATTTCGGTTGACACTTCTCTCTGCCTCCGCTTGTGTCGTACTCCGGGAGTGCTGCAGTGTTGGAGCTGCCATTAAATCCGAGGCTGTGAGTGTCATCTTGGGCAGGCGTAAAAGATTGTGTGGCCAATATTTAGGAGAAGAGTTACCTCAGTGGCCTTGCCAATGTTTATCTTACGACCTAGGGATTATCTAGTCATCATCATATTGCCATTTGTAGGAACTTACATTATGCCGATTTAATGCTGTGTTTCATAATCCATGCAGTGACTACTTACACCACTATGCAGTGACTACATTGCTTCTTTGACTTTGAAACATTTTTGAGATGTTCTGAAGGTGTGAAAGTTAATGTTGAAGTTTTTTTTTTAACATTCATTCACAGGATGTTGTTGTTAATGACTAGGCTAGCATTTAATGCCGATCTCTGGTTGCGTTTGAGAAGGTGTTGGTGAAGGAACTGTAGTATAGATCAGTCAGGATTCTGTGTGACCTGGTTGTGGGGGCATGGCGGTGTGGGGTGTAGGGGATGAAATTTTCAGCTGGTGGTGTTTCCATGCATCTAGACCTTCTGGGTGGTAGAGGTTACAGGTTTGGAAAGCATTGTCAAAGGAGCCTTGGTTGCTGCCGCACATCTTGCATTTGGTACACACTGCTGCTGCTGAGTATTGGTGGTGAAGGAAACGAATGCTGATCTTGGTGCCATGGCTGTTTGTTCTGGTTGTGTCTAGCTTGTGTTATTGGAGTTGCATGCATCTGGTGGACCAGCCGCCACCACTTGCTCTGGCAGCTCATTTCCATACATGAACCGCTCTGAGTGAAAAAGTTGTCCTTTCAGCCCCTTTTATAGCTTTTTACCTCTCACCTTAAACCTATGCCCTCTTGTTTTGGACTCCCTTACCCTAGGAAAAGACTATTGGCTATTCACCCTATCCATGCCCCTCATGATTTTATAAAGCACTATAAAGTTCACCACTCAACCTCCGAATGTCCAGGGAAAATAGCTCCAGCCTATTCAGCCTCTCCCTGTAGCTGAAACCTTCCAACACCGGCAACACCCTTGTAAATCTTTTCCGAACATTGCAAAAGGAGGCAGTGGCCTGATGGTGTTCTTGCTGGACTGTTAATCCAGAGACCCAGATAATCTTCTGGGGACCTGCGTTTGAATCTCACTATGGCAAATTGTGGAATTTGAATTCAATTAAAAAAAATCTGGAATTACGAGTCTTATGATGACCACTACTTCTTTGTTAATTGTTGGAAAAACCTATCTGGTTCACTAATGTCTTTTAGGGATGGCAACTGTCATCTTTACCATCTTTATCATGTGATTCTTTTAGGGATGAGTAATAAATGCTGCCCTAGCCAGCAACACCCTCATCCCGTGAATGAACAAATTTAAGAAATAAAGTTTAGCAGCATCTTTCCTGTAGCAGGGAGACCAGAATCAAACGCAGTGTTCCAAAAATGGCCTAACTAATGTCCTGTACAACTGCAACATGACATCCCAACTCCTATATGTGATCAGGAAAAGGACTTTTTCCTTCACAATTCTGAGATGGTGACCAGCTCTTTCAAGCAACCCAACAGATTTTGGCTAAATGCAGCAATTTAAGGGCAACCAGGGATAGAACATTAGATGATGTTCTAATAAGCACAATGGCATTTGAAATGTTTACTAACTGCTGAACAGATTTCTTTCCAAAAATCAGACAGTTAGTTGCCTGGAAATGAAACTACCTACTATACTTGATGAGATAAGTTTTACTTGTTTCGTGGTTGGAGCAAGGAACTATGCCCAGCAAATACTTGATAGTTGCAGAGTGCTTCAAGGAGTGGTACATATCTCACAGTGCAGGCTGGCATCGAACAAGCAATGCTAACCACAGGCATGGGCTATATACCTTTCGAACATCACTGCACTTTTTCTCAGACTTGGCCCAAATGGTCCAAGCACTTCCTTTTTGGATGTTTTCAGTATTTAGGATTGGCAAGTGAAGGCTAATTGTATTCAGCTGGTGAAGTAAAATTCAGAATATTTTTTATGCTATCAACTGACATTTTCTTGATCATTGCATTTGTATCATTGAATGACTCAGTCACAAAGGATGGTAGTTTGAATCAACACTGTGCCAGGAGAAAGCCCAGTGCTGTCAAAATTAAACCAAACAATTTCTTCCTTGATTTATGTTCTGCAGATACCAGAGTGAAAAGCATCGGTTCTAAACTCTTTGAACAATAGCAACTCTGTCTCATGTGCTGCATTTAAGGTAATAAATCATCTGAAAGTATTTGTCAATTTTCAATTGGATCACTGCGAGTCATCCAGGGTTCGTTGGCTTTCCTTGATTTTGGAGAATTGAATTGAAAAGCTGAGCGAGTGACATTGATTTATAAGCAAAATGCCTCAACCTCATGCAAATCTTTTTAGTATTAGATATCATGGTATTTGCATGGTGAGGAAGTGTTTGACTCACATACAGTTAGAAAAACTAGAATGTCCTAGATTTTTGTATGTGATTAGGATAATAACTGGATACTGCTATTTTCCTCCAGTTCTCCTCCACTTTGCAACCCAGGAAATTTACGGGGAGTCAGAGGGAGGGGAACCTGCTTTTGAAATTGCTAACCTGCAGAAAAATCTCTCATTTTGCTGATTTCTCAGGCAAACTTGAGACATTATGCTTACAAACTGGTGGGTGACCTTCTTCTCAAGTATCTCCACAGCCCTGCTCCCTGCTGCCCTTATTTCTGAAACGTCCTCAGCTTTACAATCCTCTGAAATATCCCTGCTCCTCTTATTCCGACCACTAGTGCATCCTTGATTTTAATAGCTGTACTGTTGGTGGATGTGCATTCAGCTGCCATGGCTCTTAGCTCTGGATTTCCTGTAGAAACCTCTCTGCCTCTCTTTCCTTCTTTAAGGCACTCCTTAAAATGTACACCTTCAAGCAAGCTTTTGGTTGTCAGACCTTATGTGGTTCAGTGTTATCTTCTGCTATATAATATGCCTTGAAGAGATTTATTAAGTTAAAAGTGTTACGTAGAGTCATACAGCACGGAAACAGACCCTTGGGTCCAACTTGTCTGCGCCAACCAGACATCCCAATCTGACCTAGTCCCCATTTGGCCCATATCCCTCTAAACCCTTCGCCTTCCTATATCCATCCAGATGCTTTTTAAATGTTGTTATTGTACCCGCCTGTACCATTTCCTCTGGCAGCTCATTCCATGTACGCACCACCCTCTGTGTGAAAAGGTAACCCCTAGTGCCCTTTTTAAATCTTGCCCCTCTCTCCTTAAACCTATGCCATCTAGTTTTGGACTTCCCCACGCTAAGAAATAGACCTTGGCAGCCTATTCAAGCCTGTTTCTTTATCTCAAACCCTCCAGTCCTGGCAACATCTTTTGTAAATCTTTTCTGAATATTCTCCAATTTAATGATATCCTTCCTATAGCAGGGCGACCAGAACTGTACACAGTACACATATAAGTTGTTGTTATGGGCCCATGAGTCGCTTTTCTCACATCTTTGACATATAACGGAAAAATGTTCTGGTGCTGGGGAGGTGTAATTTTCATTTACAATAACATGTTCTCTAATCTAGCATTTGGTTCAAAGAAATTATCTCTTACCTGTAATCTTATGAGTATAACAGCATTAAATTTATTTAAATCTTAGTGTTAATGTAGTAAGGCTTTGCTGCAAATTGGATTAATCACATTTCCATATGCTCTTACCGACTCAGTGCCTTCCATCTTGTGCCTGCTTTGTGTGCTCTTAAAACAAGAAGTGAAAATATAAGAAATTGCAAACTTTGTACACCAGAAAATGAAATGAAAACAGAAGCAATTGGAAATATGTAGCAGGACGGGCAACGTCTGCAGGGATAGAAGCACGGGTAATGTTTTAGGTCCAGCGATCTTTTGTCAAACTTATTGAATGTTTCCACTTTTTTCTGTTTTTATTATTCGTGAGTGTGTGATGTAGTGACATGGGACAGAGGGGTAACAGCTCAAGTTTCACATGAGGCAGGCATGTGGAAAGCAGGACAACATTCTAATGCTCCCCATGCCTTTGAGTGGGAAGTTTCAGGTGTGCTGCTGGGATGGAGTCAGTAGATGTAAGGCCTGGATCGCTCCAACCATGGAAGAGGCTCAATTGGAAGGAATCACCTTCAGATTTCCGTGGTTGATATCCAGAATTAGTGAGATATTGCTGAGGCCTGTAAGAGAATGCTGTTAACCGTTTCATGCCCAGGGCATAAGTTTGCCTATAATACAGGAAAGAGGGCAACAATTTGAATGTGACATTTTAGTTCAGTTTGTAAGCTTCAGCTCGCTCGCATTTAAAAATAAACTGGAGATGTAGAGCAAAGTATAAAAGCTGCTTGCATTACACTGCAGATCATTACTGAGAATTCGAGTGTAACGCCTTCACCAGAACTAAAAGTGTTTTTACTGAAATCAATGGGAGAGATAACCAGCAATTCCTCCAGCGATAGAATGTTAACGGCCTGAATGAACCACAACTGAGGAAAGCGGGAAATGTGTTCGATGATATAGATTCCTCTCGGGGATGCAGTGGGAATGTAGAGATAGCTCTGAAGTTGTGGCACCCACCCAAGTTAAAAGAAATTAACATGGAGAAATTGGAGAAACAAGGCAAAAAGCAAACTGAAGGCAGTGTGTTCTGTGACTCCTTCAAGGTGTAAAGACAGACCAATGTTCAGGGTGAAAATTGCTCTGGATTTGGACCCTTTGTTGTGATAATCTATAACCTTCCTTCCCCTGATATAAGCACTTCTTATAAACATGAAGATGTAGCTAAAGTCTGAAGTTATAAAAGCTTGCCTGACTTCAGACTAGAGGGCTCTATCGTGTTCGGTGAGAAGATGAGAAGTTCTTCCTGAAGCTGGTCTCGAGTTGTTTGCACAAGAGAAGCAAAGATGGGAGTAAGTCTTGGAGACGTTTCCAGCACAGAAAGAGGCCACCCAGCAAATCAATTCTGTGCTGGCTCTTTGTGGAGAACCCAGCCAGTCAAACTCCTCTGCCTGGACCCCATTTCCTTCGAGTCTTCATCCAGTTTCTTTTTCATCATTGATTCCTTTGTATTCCCCCAACCTCACGAGAGGTCAGTTCCTGTGTATTACCACTCATTGCCCAAAGTCTTAAATTTGTGTGCCCCAAGGTCCATGTACAATCATAACTGTGTCCACCTCAATCTAATCTCCACTCTGTCTCGCTTACTCTAAGGAAACCAATCTAATCTTGTGAATAAAATCACCGACTTCCTTGGAGCCATTCCATTTAATCTGCTCTGCATCCTCTCAAGGACCTTCACATCTGAAATGTGGTAACCAGAAATGGACATTATAGTCTAGTTGGGGCCTAACCAGAGCCGGATATTGAATCAGCACAAATTCACTACATTTGTACTGGGAGGGAGTAAAGCCTCTGTAAAGATAGTGCCATTCCTGTGAACGCCTCGATTCCCCCACTGATCAAGAAACTATCTATCTCAGACTTAAATATACGCAAGGACTCTGCCCCCACAGCTCTCTGTGACAATGACAATAGACACTCAAACCCTCTAAGAAGTTCCTTTTCAGTCTTAAATTTGCACCTCTTTATTGTGAGATTATATCCTCCTGGTTCTAGACTTTCCCATGAGTGGAAACGTGCTCAAGTATTAATAGTTTTTGCCTCACTTGTTCCATCTTTCAGATGCAGTTCATTTGGGAGCACTCTGACCTCTGAAGTTAAAAGTGTGTGGGCTTATATCCTTCTCCAGAGATGTAATCCAAGCCTGGGCCTTCCAGTGTAGTACTGAAGAAATGCTGCAGTGTTGGAGGAGGCTCTTTCAGCTGGAGAATTTGTCTACTGAGGACTTGTCTACCTCCTTAGACAGACTTAAAATATCTTACGATACTCTTACGGAAGCAGAGCATGGGAGTTGTCCTTATATCAATTAGCATCACTAACACAGATGATCGGGTCATTATGATATTGCTGTTGCTGTTAGCAACTCCTTTGTCTGTCCAACTGTCTTTCTCTCTCTTTGGGCCCTATCATATCGTTTACTCCCTCCCCCACCCACCTCCCTATTTTCCGCATATAAACTGACGTTTTCCCAGCCACCACCAGTTCTGAGGAAGGGTCACCGGACCAGAGACGTTAACTCTGGTTTCTCCTTCACAGCTGCTGCCAGACCTGCTGAGCTTTTCCAGCAACTTTGTTTTTGTTGCTGTTTGTGGGACTTTGCTAGATGCTAGATGCTAATTGGCTAATGTGCTGGCTACCTTACAGTAGTAATTGCACTTGAAAAATATTTTATTGATGGTTAAATTGCTCTGGGATGCTGTAGAAAATACAAATCATTCATTATATGAGCACTGTGGAGCATCTTCAACTGAAAACTGAAAAAGAATAATAACTCATTTCCCTGTGTCCCCCAACCCCTCTCATCTCCTTGCAGGTTGTTGTAGGAATGCAGTTCTTTGGCCGTTTGGTAGACTCACTGAATACTGTGACTAACCTCTTTGCCAACCCTTACCGTGTACGGGAGGTGCCACTGTCCGAATATGTGTCACACAGCAGAGTTATGGAGGACGGACGAATTATGTTGCATCGGACAGCGCGGTCCTGGGACTGCTTGCTAATCAACCCCAAAACACCTCAGAATGCTTTCAGGTGAGAATCCAGTGATGGAGATTTCCTAGAACTGTGCAGTTCCCAGGTCACAGGGTTTGTGTGTAATATTTTCCCTCATTGAATATTATCCTGGGTTGCTTTTAATTTAGAATCAGAAAAAGAGAATCCAAAAATGAAGAGAGTTGGGATGGATTGTGGCGAGGGATGAGTTTTCTTTTGCATGTGCATTCTGCTGCATGGGATCTATGTTAAATCCATTGTGTGTGAAGGGGAAGCGCAGTCACATTTCGGGGCTTAAGGGAGTCTTTAAGTGGAAAATCTCTTCATTGTAGTACAGAATTTGGCAAAAGTCTATAGATTATGTACTTTAGATGGAGATCATTTGGAACAGTTATGCGCGCAGAGAAAAGGAGAGAACTTGCATTTACCATGCATAACGTCTTCCATGACCTTAAGATGTTCCAAATACTTTGCTAGAATGAGGGGGGCATAGCCTCAAATTAAGAGGGAGCAGATTTAGGACTGAGTTGAGGAGGGACTTCTTCACCCGAAGGATTGTGAATCTGTGAAATTCCCTGCCCAGTGAAGCAGTTAAGGCTACCTTGTTGAATGTTTTTAAGGCAAAGATAGATTTTTGAACAGTAAAGGAATTAAGGGTTATGGTAGCGGGTGGGTTAGTGGAGCTGTTTCCGTGCAAAGATCAGCCAGATCTTCTTGAATGGTGGAGGAGGCTCGAGGGGCCAGATGGCCTACTCCTGTTTCTTCAATTCTTATGTTGTTCTGTTTATAGTCAATTGAGTATTTTTAAAGTGTGGCTACTGCTGTGATGTAGAGAAATTTCCCACCTCTTCTTTGAATAGTGTCATGAGGTTGTTTACTGCCCAGAAGGCAGTTAGGGTCCAGTTTTAACATGTCATTTGAAAAACACTACCTCCATTAGCACTCCCTCTATACTGCACTGGAGCGCTAGCCTAACTTAGATGTTCACATTTTGGAGTGGGAGTTGAATCCATCAAGTGAAATTGCCAGCTACTAAACGACTGGTCTTGGGAATATCTGTTAGTTGTCCCCATGTTTTGTGAGCTTCAAAAGTCAGTGAAGATATCTGAAAAATGAAATTGTTTGGTGGCTAACAGCACAGGAGCACTGTGATGTAAGCATACACTGATTCTAATCCTTATTTAGACCCGCTATTTATTGCCCATTTGTGGTTTATATCCCTCTGTTCGCCTCTCGTTCATGTGTCTATCAAGGTACACCTTAAGCGTTGCTAATGTGCCTGCTTCCACCACCTTCACTGGCACCCAGTGTTCCAGGCACCCAGCACCCTCTGTGTGAAAGATTTTCCCTGCACTTCTCCCCTAATCTTTCCCAAGTAGAGACTCTTCTTCATGTCCATTCTTGTGTAGGATGTGCATCTGAAATACCAACCTGTCTGTATGGTTCCGCAAATGTTTCCCAGCACATTAGGTTTTTGTTTAGATCAGTAAAGATCAACTCATATGATCTTTAAAATGTGAGAGGCTTTTTGATCCATCTTATCTAATGATCTTGGCAAACAACAAGGAAAAACAAACTTGAATTAAAGGGTTTTAATGAACAACTTAAAAATTTCATTTAATTTTTTTATTTACTCATAGGATGAGAGTTGCTGACCATGTCTACACAGATTGCCTAACATTAATTAATATCTTCATTAAGTTTAAATTTAAATAACTGAAGGAAAAAGAAATATAGTTTAATTGCACTTTGAAGAATGTTTTATTGAAATAGAGCTACATGAAGTATGAATAAATATGCATTGATCTTGAAATTCATTTCACTACTAGAAGCTTAATGTGCTTGGATTAATGTCCTTATTAAAATAATGGACTAAATAGTTTAACATAAACACATTAACAGTTTCATTCCAGCCTTTTAGATTAATTTAGGATCTCAGTCTCACTCAAACATTTGGTTGACCTTCAGCTGAATTAACTGAGCATACCCTATTGTAGATAAGGTCAAAAGTCACACAACACCAGGTTATAGTCCAACAGGTTTATTTGAAGACACAAGCTTTTGGAGTTGCACTCCTCCTTCAGGTCTCACCTGACACCTGAAGAAGGAGTGAGACTCTGAAAACTTAAGTCTTCAAATAAACCTGTGTCCACATCATGACTAATGTAGATAGACATTTTGTGTCTTCTCCTGAGTAATAGCTTCAGCACTATGTCTGTAGAGAGCACCACCTGTTGGTGGGCAGTACACTTAGCTGCACGGAGTTCAGTGCTGTCATCTTGCAAGTGTCTATGGTTTTTAATAAGACAACATTTTTATTAATCTTAGCGATGAATGGTTATGTAAATTGTGGCATGGAAGTTATACATGGACCTTAGTGAATTTAAAAAAAGTACAATACCAGGACATAATTGCTGTACTAACACTTGAAAAGTCTGTAGAAGAGTGACATTTTTTTTGACGCAGATGATAGCAGGCTTGTTTTTCTCTGCAGTCCATGACTCACCAACAAAATTGAATTTTCAGAAACCACATTTTCAAAAGTCACTTTGTTCTTACTGTTTTGCTGGTGAATCATTAATTATGAAGAAAAACAGGCTTTCCCCTTTTCACTGCTAAAAGAGGAACTCTGCATCTCTGTGGTAATGAAAGGCTTCCTGCCTCTCACTTCATGTTACTGTTTCTCTTCCTTGTACGCGATTGAACTGTTTCTGGAACACTAACTGACACTGGTTTCTCTATCAAGTTCATAATAATTTTTATTTTGATTAAGAATGTCTATTGGAAATAATTGACATATTGATGAGTAAGTCTGTATCGTGTCAGTGTTCAGCAAGAAGTGTTGGTATTGGAAAGTGAAACACTCAAGAACACCAGATTATCAAAGTCAGTCTGAATTACTCCCAGGTTCATTGAACTGACTGCTCAGTGTTGTAGTTTAGTTTATTATAGACTAATAGTGGGCTGTTTTATAATACCTAGACATATCGCGCATCACTCCCAACTATTAATTCTGATGCTATTGTCTATGTTATTTCAAATCAGATTGATATGCCCCAGCAGCCCATGACTGTCTTTGAGTTTAAAAATCTACATTAGCACTTGATTGCAATGCTTAGGGAGTACTACACTGTTGGATGCGCCATCTTTTGCATGAGGCATTAAACCCATATACTATCTGCTGTAAAACATACAACAGCATTATTTCAGAGAAAAGCTGGAGCCTTCTTCCTTATGTCTTGGCCACATTTATCCATCAATCTACACCACTGAAAAGCAGATTTGTTTCTGTTTGTTTGTGGGAGCTTGCTGTGCTCAAATTTACTGCCCTGATTTTGACTTTACAGCAGTGACTGTTTGTTTGTTTTTCATTGGTTGTAAGGCACTTTGGGACATCATGAAAAATACTAAAATGTGAAGTCTTTTTTCTTTTCATAATTTAATGGTGTAACATTTCCGATTCAATCCCTCATTATTTTACATACATACGAATTAGAAACCACTCAGTCCCTTGAGGCAGCTCCACCAATCAGTAATATTCATGGATGATCTGATTACTTTACACGCCTGCCTACCCCTGATATCCTTTTATTCCTTCACTTATCAAGAATGCCTTAAAAGTATTCAATGACTCTGCTTTGGTACAGCAGAATACTCCAACAACTGATTATGTCTACGAGACAAAAAACTCATTCATCTTGCTGTTTTTGGGAAGCCAGTGACTTCCTACCCTTTTTTTTTGTCAATAATTAAGATATTCTCATGATCTTCCAAGTCTCCACTGACCCTCTCTCCCCTAAAGTAATGCTGTATGACTCTGACATCCCTGTCTTGACCTCTCCCATCCTTGCTGGAACCGGGCCTGGCTTGGCTTGGCCTGGCCTGATCCACATCCAGTCCCTGACCTACCCTTCCTCACCCACCTGACACCCTTCCTATCCCTGTCCACTTGGCACCTTTCCCTCCCCATGTACCTGGCACCCTATCCCCTAACCTACCTGCCTGGCACACTACTGCCTCACTATCTAATGTACTTACCTTTCTTCAGCCACTGTCAAAGTGCCTGTGGGACACTAACAGTTACATGTGTGGTGAGAAAGGGGCATGTCTTGCCCTGCTCCACTATTCCTTGTTGAGTGGAAATCTTCCTGGTTTCCTCCAACGTTAGCATTATGGACAGGCCAAACTCGTAACCTTAGCTGGAAAAATCGCCAACAGGTAAGTCGGTAATCTTAAAGAGGATTACCATCGGTCAAATCTGTACCGATGGTAATCAGAATATCTGAACTATTGTAAATTGTGGAATGAAGTTTGCAATTGACCAAAATAGCTTGATTAATGTTGGGTTGGCCTGACCTGCCCCAGGTCATTTCCATACAGGTAGTTCTGCTGTAACACGCACTTTGTTAGTGCGAATTGGCTGTAGCGCGATTGATGAATAGTGGATACTGTTAACATAACACAAACTTTCTGCTGTACAGGTCTAGCGATTTCCAAAACTCAATTTTCTATAGCACGAGGTCACACAAGAAAGCAACTATCACGTTATAGAAGAACTACCTGTATGTTGTCTATATCAAGATTGTATGGACCTGAAGCAGAAGAATCACAAGCTTTTGGAACACAAACATTTCTGTGCTCTTAATGCCCAAATTTCTGCTTCACTGCTTTGCCCTGATTGTATGTTTGGAAGCTCATGAAACTGTTGGTTCACTACTTATGCAAATTCAAAACGGAACATAAAATTTGTTAACATCGGTAACTTGGAATGCAAATTAGTAGATGCATGGATTTATTCTTTTCATGGGAACTTTGAGGCTCAGCAGTGCACTTTTACGCAATCTACAAAAACTAAATGTTCCTGCCTCAGCGAACACTCAGTAGCTTAAAGCTACTTCAGGTGTTTACAGTTGCCTGTGTAAAATGTGCTTCTTCAGAAGCTTGTGAGGGGGACTCTTCAAAATCTTTGCACAAACTTCTTCAGGCATGGTAGTTCATGTAGGTTCCATGCAGTCATCAAAAATCAGGCCTTTGTCTCCTCTGTTGAAGCTGGATTCAAGCCTAAATTCCAGAAGTGTAAGGGCAGTGTTTGGTTTTGATTGTTTCTAATATTGTATTTTGTATTGTTGGCCAGCATTACATTTAGAAAGTTGAAAATGTGGGGACTGGAGTGAGCCACTTGATAATTGTCAGCCTGTTTTGCCATTCAGTTAGATCATTGTTGATGTGCATCTCAACCCCATCCACCCGTCATTGTTCCATATCGCTTGACACCTTTGCTGGATTGATTTCTGTTTTGAAAGTTTCAATTGACCCAGCACCCACAGTCTTCTGAGGGAAAGTGTTACAGATTTCCACTGTCCTTTATATGCAAAAAGTGCTTGCTGATTTGACTCCTAAGTGGCCTCGCTTCAGTTTTAAGATGATGCTGTTTTTATTTTGTTTTCTGCTTCCAGAGGAAATAGTTTCTCTTATACTGCCCGATTTAATTATTTGATCATTTTCAACACCCAGATTAAATTAAACTCAAGGGAACATAATTTTGACCCTCGTTACTCTGGTCATTGTAGGCTTCCAAGGTGAAAATACCTTCCCCGGAGTGGGGTTAGGACTTGGGAGGTAAGACAGCATATGATTTTTAAACAAAAAAAAATCACTTGTGGGACATGAGCATTGCTGGCTGGAGGAGCATTTATTGCCTATCCCCAGTAGCCCTTGAGAAGGTGGTAAGGCACTGCCTTCTTGAACTCCTGCAGTCCATTTGGTGCAGGTATACCAGTAATGCCATTAGGAAGGGAGTTCCAGGTTTTGACCTAATGAACTCTCTTCCTAATTATGGTAACGGGTGCTAATCACTTGGGCCCTTGCCTTCAGTGGGGAGCTGGGCTTGGATAGCACTGTCTCTGTTTCACTGGCTGTGATGTGTTCAGAATCAAGGGCAACTAGGGAAGGGCAGTAACTGCTGGCCAACCAATGTGCCCATGTCCCATGAATGAATTAAAAAAAATTGAGCGCATGAAGGGCATAAATCGCAAAGAAAAGCAAGGTTGAACACCAAAATCACCATTTATTCTAAACTTCTCCAAAATACTGGCAAATTCGTAAAATCCATTGTAGA
Organism: Rhincodon typus; assembly: GCF_021869965.1. Classification (NCBI taxonomy): domain Eukaryota; kingdom Metazoa; phylum Chordata; class Chondrichthyes; order Orectolobiformes; family Rhincodontidae; genus Rhincodon; species Rhincodon typus. Next base: position 10,483,203 of record NC_063368.1, read on the forward strand.
TGCTACTAAATTGCAAATCTCAGTGAGACAAACAACTTTGCACATCAAAATCTCCATTTCTAGCAAACTTCTTAAAATTGTTTGGAGATGTGATTAAAGTTCATATCTCAGTGAGATAAGCAAGTTGGAACGGCAAAATCATCACTTCCAACAAACATCTCCATCACGTGATGGGTCCCATACCAGGGTGGCGTTCCAGTGCTTGAGATCGAGTTGTCCTTGGCCATTGGTTTTCACAGCTAGCGCATTCTGGGCGATTGTAGTCTGCCCTTGACTGTACTCCAGTTTATGCAGGTCCACTAAAGGACAAAAGGAACTGACAAATTTCGGAATACTTGTAAGGCCTCTAAACAACGGCGCCCTAGAACCTTCAGCCACAGGAACCACAATCACCAGGAGCTGCTCTTCCAGTCATGGCTGTTTCTTTCCAATGGTTGTTGCTGATAGAATCAGTAGTCAGCTTAAATCAGTAATAACCATGTGAGCAAATCAGCTTTTGATTGGAGGAACATCAAGCATTGAGGCAGTTGCCAGGGGAACTGGAGCTGTCTTTTGGTTTGAATCGTGAACTGTGAGCCCCTTGATTGAAGCTGACACTGGAGAGGGCCAACTTTTGGAAGGTCAGGGTTTGTGTGCGAGTTTGGATGAAGGTAGACTTTTGCAATGGCAAAAGTGTACCTTGGTTTTCAGTGGATCTGGGGTTATCTGTTTGCTGGTGACAGTTTGGAGTCTGGCTAGACTGATAATGTGCTGCTGGGGTGTGGGATGTGGGAGTGGGGGGGGATGGCTCCAAGGGTGTAGGGGAGAGAGAGAGAGCGAGGTGAATGAGTCTTTGGGATTAGTCGGGGAGAGAGCGAGGCTGCAAGGTGAAGTGGGATGGAGAGGGAAGCTGCAAAATCTAGAGACAGGTTTAAACCTATCAACAAAAGAATCATTTGGTTAACTGGAAGCCAACTAATCTTGAAATTACTGAGGCGATGTATGTAGAATCTCTAGCTTAAAGTTTCTCTATTCTCTGGGCAAAATGCAGTGGACGTTATTGTAATGAACATTATGACACTTGTTAAATTTAAATTTGAGACACCATAAAAAGAGTTGTAATTTCATTGCTTTTGGAGTACTGTGTACAGTTCTAGTCACCCTGCTTTGGAAGGATGTTATTAAATTGGAGAGTTTTCAAAAAGATCTATCGGGATGTTGCAGACGCTGGAGGGTTTGACTTGTATTGAGAGGCTGTATGGGCTGGGACATTTTTCACTGGAGCGTAGGAGGTTATCAGATTATGAGGGGCATGGATCAAGTGAATAGCAGCGGTCTTTTCCATAGGACGGAGGAGTTCAAAACAAGGGGGCATTTTTTAAGGGAAAAGGAGAAAGATTTAAAAGGGACATTAGGGGCAGTGTTTTCACACAGGGTGGTTTATATTTTGGATGAACTGCCAGAGGAAGGTTGTAAATCCAGGTACAGCATTTAAAAGCCATTTGGACAGGTACATGAATAGGAAAGGTTTAAAGGGGTATGGGCCAAATGGAGGCAATTGGGAGTAGTTTAGTTTGGGAAACTTGGTCAGTATGGACGAGTTGAATTGAAAGTCTGTTTCTGTGCTGTATGACTCTATGACTCTATAGCTGTCTGGTTAAAATCTTCCAACTTTGTGCATATGTGATAGAAATACATTTGCTGATTTGACCAGTCTGTGGCAGGGTGTGTTTATGGTGATATCTTTTTACATTAATAAATGTATTAGTTATTTTGAAAATAATTTTTACTAACTTATGATGTTGTCTTGTGTCAATTTAAAAACTGTGTTGTCTCATAAATTAATGCCCACCTTGTGCTTTATCTTGAATGAGGGAGTGATTTTTGAGGATATTACTGAATTCTTCTAATTTTCCTTACGTATGAGCCCTAAATCACCATGCATCAACACAAATGCAGAAGGTTATGTTACTGTGTGAATGCATCATTTAATAGAAGAGTTAGTGAGAATGAAAAAGAAGCTCTTGAAAACGAAAACATAGCCTCTGAAAAAAGTAATTTTATATCTTGTTTGCAGTGTCTACAGTATTTTGCACTTTATATTTTGCTTCATGGTCGGTATTTGTGAGTGTAGTTAGTTTCAATTTAGAATTAAAGGCTTAGACTGCAAAAGGCTGCATTTTTAAAAATAGGTTTAACAAAACTGCTCAACCCCGCTATAACGGTTTTCCAATTCTGGATATTTGAGTGATGTGAAGTGGAGGGTTAAACGTTGAAGGTGAGTGGTGGGTGAGGTCAGGGGATAAGGGTTCCAGGAACAGGAGAAGCACCAGGGGTCATGATTTCTCTCCCTGCCCTCTCCCTGCTCCTGATCCAAGCACATTACTCCAGATGGGATCTGGTACAACTGAAGCATAAGTTCTGAAATTTTGAATTCCCCCAACCTTCTCAAGGTAAAGGTCAACATTCTAGACATCCTTTTGGTATGCATGAGGACACATGAGATTCATTGGGAGCTCCATTGGTTACATCCCTCTGCATAGAGGGTGAATCCTCTGTCTTTACTCCCTATTTACTATCTCCCAATTATTTACTGTCCCATGATTAGCTCCAATTCCATGCACTTGCAGTTTGTCCAAGTAATTTATTAGGGCCTGTTGATGTACATAAAGCAGCATCGGTTGAGGTGCAAGGCAGAGCCAGTAGATTCTTGGGTTGGCAGCCACGAAGTTTTTTTGGCTACAGTCGTCTTCTTCCCTTGAGTGAATTTGTTTGTGGCATAAAGTAAGATCATTTAACCAGCAGGAGGTGCATTGTTGAATACATTGAGCTCCTTTTAAAAGCAGCTTTGTGCAACCAGTGCACTGTAATGAGCACTTGAAAATTGCAGGCCAAACGTCTGAGTCAGAAAAATGATTTTGGAAGGGAAGAGATTCTTGCCTCCAAATCACTACCAGTCCAAATATGGAGGAAAGTTTGAAGAAAAGGAGCACGTAACTTCATTAGAAATTGATTAGCTTTTGTGTCTTGTGTCTCTACAGGTTGTTCCAGGTGAGCTCTGAAGTGGAGGCAAAAGCAATGTTCGTACAGTTTGCAACGAAGATAAGGCCATTTTATGAGATCTCACCAGACTCGCTGAAAGTTGACACTGTACAACAGCTGACTGACTGTTTGCGAAGCCATCCGAACTGGTCCTTGGCTCACGTAGCCGTAGAGATGAGCATGAAAGAGAGCTTTCGCCACAATCATATTATGTGGTATGGATTTATCTGGAAGATGTAGAGGGAGGTGCATGCACTGTAAATGTCTGCCTTGTGTTTCCTATGTATAGTTGTGAAGTGGTTAATATTGTATTTGTACTCTCCTAGTTCCAAATGAATTCATGGCCTAGAACCACCTGCCTGAAATTCAGCATTTTAAAATTCATTAATTGAATGTGGGCTTTGGTGGCTGGGCCAGCATTTCAGTGCCCATCCCTAATTTCTCTTGAGAAGGTGGTATTGGGTGGCGTTTTTGAACCGCTGCAGTCAATTTGTTAAGGGTGGATCTGTAATGCTGCAAGGTAGCAAGCTTAACAGGATGGTCGGAAATGAAAAATTGAAAGTGTCAGAGTGTTGAGTTTAGGGATGTATTTTCGAAGCTGAGGGATATATCATGTAAGAGATGTTTTACCTTAATTCCATTAAATTGTGAGTATGAATGCTAGAGGCTGACTTCAGTTAGAAAATGGTTTCCCCAGCCCTGAAAATCAAGAGGAAAACTGCTCCCAGAGGGAAAGCACACTGGTCTCTCTGTCGTTAGGATGGAGACAAAAAGGCTACTATAGAAGTAAATCGAGAAGTATCCTTAAAGGATGGGTGGGAGAAGGACCAAAGGAATAAAGTTCCAGAAAAGGATAAAAAGACAGTATTAACAAGGTCTGGCTTTGGGACACTGGAATTATAGTGTCCGGTTTAGTATTTATAGTAACCCTAAGTTTAACTACTCATTAGATAGTGAGAGATGGAAAAATGGGGAGAAGGGTAGGCTGAAAATCAGAGTTATTCTTGGTGATGCTTGTATCAACCATGACTTTGGGATCTATTTAAAAGCCTATTTTCATGGCCATGATAGAAAATGCAGCTGCTGAGACCTAAAGGACAAACTGAATCATTATTTTTGTATTTGAGGGTGTGGAGAGAAGATTGGAGCAGTTGGAAATTGTATTTTGCAGTCTCTGTAGGCCTTTTAGTTTCATGTCCTTGGCAAGACCAACAGTTAATGGCCTTCCCTAATTGCCCTTAAGAAGGTATCGGTGAGCTGTCCATTACCCTTTAGGAAGGGAGCTTCATGGTTTTGACCCAGTGACAGTGAAGGAAAAGAATACATAGTTGTAAACCAAGATGGTGTGTGGCTTAGAAGTGAACTTGCAGGTGATGGATGTTCTCATGAATATGCTGCCCCTGATGTTTGAAGTGGCAGAAGTCATGAGGGTGAATGATTCTGTTGAAGGTGCCTTGGTGTGTTATAGCAGTATGTCTTGTAAGTGGTGTACACTGATGCACTGTTTACTGGTGGTAGAGGGAATGAATGCTTAAAGTGATGAATAGGGTATTGATCAAGTGAGCTGCTTTGGATGGATGTTGCACTTGTTGTGCCCTGTACATAGTGGACACACTATAGGATGTCAGGATGTGAAGTACTTGTAGCAGAATTCCTATCCTATGATTTGTTTTATCAGTTAGTGTTAACATGGCTGGTCCAGGAACCTGCAAGATGCAGATGATGGGACATCTAGTGAAAGTAATGCTGCTAAATGTCATGAAAAGATGCTTGGTTTCTCTCGTGTTGCTGATGGTCATTGCCTGGTTTTTGTGTCCATATTTTCTCCATGGAATGAATTCAAATAAACTACTTGATGTCCTGAAGTCTAGTCGAGAATCCCCAGTTTGCACCAACACTTAACTGATTTTTATTTTACGCCTACAGATTATGTTAATTGTAGAAGGAAACTTGTAATCAGAACTCTTAATGGTTGTGGAATTGGCTGTCTGACTTTCCCTATGAGCAAGTTAATGCCAGAGACAGTTTTTGGGATGTCCAACAACAAATATACCCGAGCAATAGCCAAACACATCTATGATTGAAATAAAACCAGAAGATGTTGGAAATAGCAGACCAGGCAGCACTTGTGGCAAGAGAAACAGAACAAGTACTTCATGTGGACAACCCTTTGTTCATCCTAATAGAAACCCAGCGCAGTTGCTGAAAGAATGGAGACTGGGACAGATTATAAAAGACTGAGGCTGGATCAGTTATGAAAGCTAAGCAGATGCATGGCTGCTCTGGAAGAGAGGGAAGATATATCTTGAACACAACAGAGAACCTTAGGGAGCTAGAACTTAGTCATGTGAAAGATAGATTTCTCCTTCAAAAATAAAAGTTGTAAATTAGTCTAGAGATAAAAGTAGAAAATTAAATTGGTTTCCAGTTTATTTTCTGTGATGCTGACATTTGTGATGTCACCAGCAAGATCATCTCGTCCTGAAGGCACACAGTTGGCTTGGTCCTTTTGTTCAATGCGGTATTACCGATGCTCAATTTTTATGTATAATCGCATTACTTGTGGGACTAATGTGTAGTTCTCTGTACAGCTGCATAAATGATACGGAGAGCGAAGAGGGGATGACCCCTCTGCACCTTGCTTGCAAGAAGGATGATATTGACTGTGTTCGCGAGCTGGTGGAAGGATGTGGAGTCAGGTTGGACATTGCCGACAAGAATGGGGAAACTGTCTTCCACTACGCAGCTCGTCAGTCTAACTGCCAGATGATTGAGGTAATGGCCAAATTCTGTAATCGCTTCCATAATTCCCTATGCATTTCATTTCTTCTTTGTCCTTTGAAATGTTTTGTTTAACAAAATAAACTCAGTTTATTTTCTGGCCCAGGCAGAAGCTGTTCAATGCATTGTGACTTTTCAGCTCTTTGAAAGAACTTTTTGATCAGGTTCCTCCACCCTGCTGTTGCCTCACATTACTGATTTTTGAAAATATTTTCAGATACATATTTTCAAAATTATATATAATTAGTTTTTGAAAGTGGCCTTTAATTCTGCTGCCTGCACCCTATAAGGAATTCTAGTTCAAAACAGTGTGTGCATTTCAAAAAAAATCATCCCATCTCCCCTCTAGTTGTTTTGCCAATTATCTTAAATATGTGTTTTTGCTGGTTGCCAGCCCTCCTGATGAAAACAATTTCTGATTATCCACACTATCAAGACCCTTCATAATTTTGAACTCCTCTTTTAGAACATGCCTGACTCTCTCTGTTCCAAGGAGAATACTCTCCGGTTCTCTAAGTCTCTTTATTCAAACTGAAGTTCCTCATCCCTGTTTCCATTCTGGTAAATTTCCTGCGGCCCTCTCCAAGACAGAAAAAACAACTTTTATTTGCACTTCAATCTAATGTGAAATCTATCATGTGGATCCAGGGCTGCTTCTCACATTATTTGTGGAGGTGTCACACTTGCTGTATGGAGAACGGAAATAGCTAAAGTGATGTTTAGTCCATTTGATTCTTGATGGGGAATTTGGCAGCCTGTACAAAATACTTTTAAATGGAATTTATCTGCAAATTTGTAAATGTGTTAGCTGGCATCAGAGGGATTCAAGTTTTGAAGAACCTATTATTTCCTGTAGTGATAATTTTGAGTTACTCATGGAACAATCAACGAGATTGCAATTGCCACAAAATATACCTAATTACACAGTGTATTTGGGCAGAGATTGTGAAGTAGATTAGTTACCACAAAATGCATTGTGTATTCTAGCGGAGGTAAACTTCTAATCTCAAACCTAGCTGGCAATTGCCAACTCTTCTCACTGAGAAATGTCTGTTATATTTTGTGAAATAGTTCACTGTATTTACATCCTTACCAGTGATGATTAGCCTTCTGAAAAGACGGAGAAGGTAATCACGCAACTAATGGGAATCAGCAATATCTTATTTAGCGACATTGTGTTGGTTTAATTTGAAATTGTAATTTTTATAAATAGCGCTCAATTGGGGTCAGAGATATTTCAGATTAGGTGGATTTTTTAGATTGCTCTGTGAAGCCTGCAACCAAGGAAAGATAAAAGGGAATTTTTTTATTATGGAATTTGTAATTGCAGTTGCAGCATTGAGGATGCAACGTTAGACAGCTGGAGCTGATTGTCTGGCAGACACTTTGAGGTGCTTAGTTTGACCGAATTAGATTTAATAGTGCCTACACTGTTACACTCTTACACGTAGCAAATCTGACTGTATATTGACTTAAATAAAAGCTAATGGGGGGAGAAAAGCTATATAAAAATAATATGCTGCTGATGTTGGAAATCTGAAACAAAATAGGAAGTGTGGGAGAAACTCAGCAGGTCTGGCAGGATCAGTGGAAAGAAAAACAGAGTTAACACTTGAAGTGAATGTAACTTCAGAATAGAAGCCAATTTGACGCAAGGTTCACTCTGTATCTCTGTTCACAGACCTGTCAAATTTACCAGCAGTTTGCTTTTAGAGTGACAAGTTTGACTTCTGTAGATTGCTCTTTGGTTTAGAAGAGTGCAGGTAGGTAAAATAGCTGAGTTCAGCCAGTATTCCCTCGGTAAAGAAGGCCAGGATTCTGCTTCTGAGCAGGTGAACTCCTGTTGTAAAGTGTGTGCATGAGAAAATGGATCAGGCTGTGCTCCCAGTCACTTCAGACTGCGGTTAGAAGTATAGCGCAGTGTATAGCAGGACCATATGGAGAAGAAGAGAGAGAATCATTGCAAGAGATAGTTGGATAAAATGATCTTGTATCAATCAACGATTTTGCCTGTGGGAGTTTAATTTGTAGATTATGAAAGGTGCGTGTGTGTATGTGGTGGGCATGTATATTTATTAATACTTGTTTTTGTGCTTCTAAAGGTGAAGGGTGACATTTCTGAGAAATGGAACATAGATATGTCTCTCTGCAGCCGATGATGACATCTTATACTCAGGTCAGATACAATACAGATTAGATAGAGTGAAGAGCTTTCACCACCTTCCCAGCTATGCACCTGACTCCCTTCACTTTATAATCCCAGAACTTCACGGCTAGTAACACTGTGGCTGTGCTTTTCTCGTAAGTTTGTCCAGTAGAGCTTTTAGCAGAGCTGTACATTTTACCCTGCGTCTAGTATGTTGTCCACAACTGCAGCACTCTTTGTAACCAGTGCATTCTGCAAAACCAGCACTCTATCCAGGTTTAGCTTAAGCAGAATACTTGCTAAGCTTTGTGCAAAGCCAGGTTCTCTATATTGTGCGTTTTGAGGTGAAATTTTCCAGGTTACTGCAAAACACCACACATTAACACCATGTATTATAATCAGTGTTTCCTCTCATTTTCTTACTGGCTGTGTGGACCTTTGAGGTCTGTATGTGGCAAAGGTCAATACCACTATTTGCCCGCCGACACCACTTGCTGTGTATGGAACCTTGGAGCAGCTGCGTGCGCACACAGATTGTGGGGAAAATTGCCTATAATGGTTCGAGATTAAATGTGCTTTGCAAGCGTGTATTATTGTCCCAATAATTTCTGCAAAAACTTTTGTAAGAGATACTCAGACAACGGATTCATAAATAGTAAGGAACAGATCATCTTGGTCAAAACATTTTTAAGTTGTGTGGCATTTAGATGTTAAAACAAATGCTTAAATGTGATATGGCTGTTTTGAGCAATTTGACCTAATGAACCTAGACCGGAACTTAAGTACAACAATTGTTAAGTCCTTTCTGCAGTGATCGAAAACCTAAAAGGTGTATTGATAAATTTGCTTCATTTATGTAGGAGTTAGGGAGGGACAATACTTGGAAGGGAACTGGAAAGTCTATAATTATCGTAGTCACACCTGGACTATGAACAAGACAGGTGAAAAGTTTACTTGCTGACGGGCCTACTTTTCAAGTTTTCTTCTATACAAAAAGTTTGTCATTGACAGAGGCTTTGTAGCAAGTTGGTTGCTTGCCTCTGGCAAATGGTGGCAAGGAAAATTTTGAAATATTTGGGTCTTGCTGAAAAGAAAGACAAGTTGTTGAACATATTTATCTTGTACACGTCAAAGCTAATGCAAGAATTCCAAATTTCAGAGGATCACCGCAATTTTTACTACAGGAAAAAAGGGTGCAGATAGGTTGGCAAGTCAGATTATCAACTTGGCGTTTGTCCTGATGAGTGCCGGGGAAAGCTTTAGCAGCACATCCCACTTTGCAGAAATATTTAAGATGTGTAACACAGTGTGACTGTTTCACGTCTTCACAAAGTGCACATTAGTGTATTCATGCTGTGGTGCACCTCTTCATATGTGGATATCCCTGAACACACTCGATCAGTATTTCATTTGACCGTACAGATGAACAAACTTCCAGGTTACATTTTTGCTGACAGTGCTTGGGCAGGGCTGGAGAGAAGTGGGATGTAAGCGGGAGAGCGGTGGTGGGTGGAAACGTGGTCCCTGTGTCTCCCCCTTTTCAGCTAAGAAAGCAACCAGGTGGGGTTCTGATTATTGTTGACTGACACTTCCAACAAGGGTCAGTGTGAAGAGATGGTCAGACTTGGCTGTGGTGCCTGAAGACCCCAATAATCCTCCTTGCTATCTGACTTTTCACTCAAGAATTTTTATCAAAAGGAATCATTTTGGTACTGTGGAATGAAGACACTGTTCGAGCCATTTCCTTATTGGCCCAAGGAAAGGAGGATTTTATGCTGTAATTATAATTTATGGTCTTGGAAAAGAACTTGGCAGGAGGCACTTGTTTTGTACTTGGATTTGACTCTTTGCTAATGTAGACTCTGATTTGATTAACATTTTGGTTCTGCATAGGCAACAGGCTGTAGAACATAAAAGTTGTCCAAAGCCTTTGTTATCTTGGTAGCTTGAGTTGTACATTTGAATGCTCAGAGTACTGCCCAATCTGATTTTCCTAGCTCTGTTGGGTCAACACCTTCAGCTTTTAGTACTTGGTGGATCAGTAGGAAGGATTTAGAGGGATATTGGCTAAATGCTGGCAAAGGGGACTAGATTCATTTAGGATATCTGGTCGGCATGGATGAGTTAGACCGAAGGATCTGCTTCCGTGCGGTACATCTCTGCCTTCGACATTCCAATTATTTGGCTTTGGATTAAGTGCTTGTGGAATGGAAACCTTAAGTCTTGATTTTAAAATATCTTTCCAAAGCTGAAATCTCTTTCTACATTGAAATTGACTGATCTGTGCTGCAGTAAGATGCATTACAAACCTGCAATGACTGCTTCCACAGATGGAAAAATGTATTTGCTCACAATAGTAGATCCATCCCCTGGAGCAAGCAGTCAAGTTTCACATTGAATCATGGCCATTTGACGAAATAAATGGTGCTAAGAATGGGTAGTTAGTGCCGAGGATCATACGTCTGGTTGTATGAACTTTGGTGGGCGGACAGAAGGTGATGTGGGGGAGAGTGTGACTGTGGAAAACGGTCATAGAAAGATAAAAATAAACAGATACTGTAGACCACTGAGAGAATAGAAAGCTCGATTTGAAGAAATGCCATTCAGAATTGAAACTTAAGTTTTCAAACAACTGTGTTATTTTGGGAAACCGAAATGAAACAGCAGAGGATGATGAAAGAAAGTGGAAAAAAATGCAAAATCAATGAAACAAACCCTAAGAACTGATATTTTCATCAGGCTGGCTCGTAAGTTTGGAAAATCTGTAAAAGAAAAGGCAAATTCTCAGCCAAAAGCCTGGTAGATACTGACTAAAACTCAGCGATCGAGACACAGCATAAGAGAATCAAGCTGCCACACCTGAAGCCATGTAAACAGTGAGTGCTCTGCAGCTATCCTAGCTGACTTTATCAATACAGTATATGTCCTGTTTTCACTAAAGATGACGTTCCAAGTGTACTAACCAACCTTCTGCCTGACTGAAGTGGCTGCTTCCAATGTCTGAACCTGGTCATGAGCACTTATCATCCCACCAGCATCCACATCCAGAAGATCATCAGACGCTATTTCCACCACCTCCAGCAAGATGCCACCACCCAGACACATATTCCCCTCCCTTCCTTTGTCTGCCTTCCGCAGGGACCGTTCCCTCTGGGATACCCTGGTCCACTCTTCCTTCACCCCCCAGCCCCATGGCACTTTCTCCTGTAACCGGTAAAGGTGCAACACCTGCCCATTTACCTCCTCCTTCCCCACTATCCAAGGGCCCAAACATACCTTCCAGTTGAAGCAACACTTCACCTGCACTTTCCAGAATCTAGTCTACTGCATTCGCTACTCACAATGTGGTCTCCTTGAAGAAACGAAGTGTAGACTGAGTGACCGCTTCACAGGACATCTACGTTCTGCTTGCAAAAAAGACCCTTAGCTACCTGTTGCCTGCCACTTTAACACCCCACCCTGTTCCCTGGCCAACATCTCTGTCTCTGGATTGCTGCAGTGTTCCAGCGAAGCTTAATGCAAGCTGGAAGAACAACACCTCATTTTCCGCTTGGGGACTCTGCAGCCCTCTGGACTCGATATTGAGTTCAATAATTTTAGGGCCTAAACTCTCCTATGTCCTAGACCCCTACTCCACACACCAGGCCTTGTTATCACATAGCCTGCCATTATACATTACCTATTGTTAGTCATTAACAGTCCCCATTAACAACTATGCACCCTTCTGGCCAGATTGTTATCAACTCCTGTGTCTATTCAACTGCTCTTCTATTTTCGGAGATCTGTCCCAACGTTTACTGCCTACTCCATCCCCCTGCCTATATTCAGCATATAAACAGACGTTTTCCCAGTGACCATCAGTTCTGAGGAAGGGTCACTGGACCCGAAATGTTAACTCTGATTTTTTTCTTCACAGATGCTGCCAGACCTCCTGAGCTTTTCCAGCAACTTCTGTTTCTATTTCTGGTCATGAGCAGTTTATTCTCATGACTGCATCATTGAAGGACCTTGTCTTGACACTTTCCTGCAGCAATCTCAATAATCACAGGTTGACTATTCTCAGTTTATCCATACAGAAATATTTTAAACTGCCCACAGCAGCTTCTGATAGTTCTTTAAAAGTCATCAAGGTTTTGCTTAAGCTTCAAACTGGAATTTCTTTCCCTGTCTCGATCATTCTTCAAATTTCCCTGATATCACTATGAACTTTGACTTTTAATGTGTTAAAATGTGTTAAAGGCAGTTTAAATTTTAAGTAATTTCCTGATTTTCCATTTCCTTACGTTTGTAAGGTTAGTTCTCTTCAAGTTCACTCAATCCTTCCTTCATAATTCAGATCTTTGTCGCCAAGATCAGTCTCATGTCTCTGAGCAACACTTCTTCAAGTGTTTGGATTCCTCCCTTGTGTCCATAGTGATGGACACAGTCCATGGAGTATATTTTGCCTGTGCATTTTGGCTATTACCTTTTCTGACTTATGCCTATGTAATTCACCATTCTGTTGTCTCTGTTTGTCTTCTGTTCTTGATTAGTGAGACAACTTGAATGTAAAAGCTGCAAAGACTTGCAAATCTCATAACTTTATTCTTAGCAATTTCAATATAATTCAGTTGTTTTTGCTATCTGCAGCACTTGTCTGCAGTGAGAGTCAGTTTTGGCTAAGTTTAACCAAATTAGCACTGACAAAGTAATAAACCTGCTTCTTTCAAGTTTCTAGCTGTCACCTCCTGGGGTAGTGCGCTTGAAATCAAGCTCTGCTATTCTTGGAGACATCACAAAAGATACAGATTATAAAAGCCACTATCATACCAAAATTTAAAAACCAAAAGAACTGCAGACGCTGTAAAGCAGAAACAAAAACGAGAAATTGCTGGAAAAGCTCAACAGGTCTGGCAGCGTCTGTGGAGAGAAATCAGAGTTAACGTTTTGGGTCCAGTGACTGTTCAGAAATGTTAACTCTGATTTCTCTCCACAGAGCTTTTCCAGCAATTTCTGTCTTTGTTCCATTCCAAAATTTTTCTGCCTTCTAGACTCCGGTTGACAGAAAGCATGGTCCAAGTTTGCGTACTTAATTTGAATTGCTACTTATTATAAGTAAATTGACTCTAGCTATAGGCAAACAGTTATGAACCATTGGCATAATAGCTCTATGAATTAAATCTCAAATTCCCCTATAAACTTGCTCTATAGACATACACACACTTGTAGACAGAACAACAAGCACATGGAGGGAAAACTGGGAAAGCAGGTCACTAGTCTTTGTTTACAATATCTGATGAGGTGGTTCCTGCTGATCAGAAAGGACCATCTCAGCCTTCCTTTTCTGCATCCATTCACTCGTTTTCTAGAGGGACAGGGTGGTTGATTTTACTTGTAAAAGGTTTCTGACTTATCAATTAAAACTCACAGCTTACAACATCTGTTGAAGGCAAGTTAAACAGGTTTTCTTCAGGCTTAAAGAGGCCCTCACTTCAGTGAACTAAGAAAGGGGGCTCCCGGGCTGCTGCTAGCCTGTAATAAAAACTGAGAGAACTGCAGATGCTGTAAATCAGGAACAAAAACAAAGTTGTTGGAAACGCTCAGCAGGTCTGGCAGCATCTATGAAGGAAAAGACAAAGTTAACGTTTCGGGTCTGGTGACCCTTCCTCTTTGTTCTGAGGAAGGGTCACCGGACCCGAACATTAACTCTGTTTTTCCTTCACAGGTGCTGCGAGACCTGCTGAGCTTTTCCAGCAACAAATTTTTGTTGCTGCTAGTCTGTGTAGCTTTTCTGTGTCTTGTTCACAGGCCCAATCTGTTCAGCTACCTGATAACCAATCACGTGGCTGTTGGGAGGCAGCATACTGGTTACTAGTCCGCAAACAAACAAGCTTCTTATTACCAACCAAAGCTCTGTATACAACCCCTCAGCTCCAGTTCGTGTGCAAACTAAGCTTCAGTTACCGTTTGTGCAGGCAGATGTTATAAACGATGCTTGTTATGAGTGTCGAGTTACATGCTTTTCAAGCCTTACAGCAATTCTTGTAAATCCCTGATTTCAAAACAGTTCTTTCTCCTATCAGTCCACATTTTAAAATATTCAAAAATAAAACGATATGATCTTTACAAGTGGAGACACTGATTGGACAGCTCACGTTTCAGATTAATTTTTTGTCATCTAATATCCCTTTTTGTGACTTGCTCATGGTTTGGTTTACAGTGCTCCTGTGAAGCATCTTGGAACATTTTATTGTGTTACCGGCACTATATAAATAAAAGTTGTTCATTTTGATGTGAGTACTTAAATGACCTGCAGTGTCATACTTCATAAAAGATCTTTGAGCTGTCTAAATCCTGAATATCTGTCAGGACTCGGAAGAATTTGTGAACCAACATGCCTAAAAATGAAATGGATAAAACTAGGATCCTTAAACCCAACATTGTGGTGGCACATTGGTACTGGAATGTTAGTAAAAAGGTACATGATTCTTTAACAAAGTTTCTTTCCTTTAGACCTTCATAAGAGTTTGAAGTGAAACAAAAATGCCTGTCCCTTGAGGTTCAAAATGGAAGAGCTATAGAAATGGTTAAACAGTATTTCAGCCAGACTTCTAGCATTATGAGGCAATATTTAGGAGCAAAATATTGGTAGTGACAGGTGTTTAGTCTACTTGCAGGAGGGATTTTATTTTATCTGTTCCCCTTGCCAGCCATTTGTAGTGTTGTGTACGGAGACAGATTTCATGTTTAATGAGCTTTCTACTCTCGCCGAAACTGGAAAGATATGAAGTTTGCTTGGGATGATTTCTATGCAGCACATTGTGCAATTAGAGACTTATGTGCACATTTGATGAGAAACCCACTGTCCCTGTGGACCTGAAATGGGTCAAACTGTTCCCTTTGTAATGGTGAGCTGCCAAGTTCCAGAGGATTGTGTAAACAAATTTGTTCATAACACTCAGCAATTAGCCATACTGAGTTGGAGGATTGTTAAAACAGTAAATAATTGTAAGCTCTTGGACTGAAGCTCCAAGTACATCAACCCACATGCTGTTACTTCTACTCTGTATCTTCACTACATTGAAATCAATACTCTTTGCACAAATGCCCACACTACTACTGTTTCTCTGGAACTGTGAACTGTGAAAGTACTTATCTTCTTTTATCTTCCTGGTCTCCTGCAACTTTTAAGAAACTTAAACTAAAATATTGCCTTATGATTAGTTCATGATTTTCCTTGTCTTGTATTCTTTTCAAGCTTAGTAATGTACAGGACAGAAAGAACTTGCATTTATATTGTACCTCTCATGACTCTAGGATGCACTGAGCATCTCTTTGTCAATGTATTAGAACACCGACTCTTCTTCTAGGTTCATTAATTAGAACAAAAAGTCTTTGATCTCTGTGAGAATGAATAATGAGTTTTCCTGAAATTATTGAAAGATTAAGTTGCAGTAAGATATAATGATAAGTATATGTTTAATTGCAAGAAGTAATTGAGGGTGGCATCTTTTATGAGCATGAGCCAATGTGTGAATACTATAATATTATTGATAGGTCTAGAGTGTGATTTTTATTTAGATACATTAATATCCTAATCTTTCGTGTCAGGACAACTGCTTCTGCAGCTTGAGGCATGTGTCCAAGCTGGCGTGTTGACCCGCTGCTGATATGCTCGAGGATGTCACTGAAAAGCTGCAGAACACCCTCCGTGGGAAGTGTGAGCAGCCTGCAGTTGTGGTCCACACGACATAGGCAGAAAAATGGAGGTGGTCTTGAAGTCAGAAGTTGGGAAACTAGGTACTAAAGTAGCAAGCAGGACTTCAACATTACTGATCACTGAATCACTCCTACTACTATGTGAGAGAGAATATTACACAGGATAAGACAGATGAATATCCGGCTGGAAGAATGATTGTTGGGTCACTGGGACCAGCTCTGGAGAGATCACTTTTAGAGGCTGGGAGGGTTGCACTTAAATAAAACTGGGACTGAATTCCCTAGAATTCGAACTGGCTGCTTATGGCCGCATGGTTCTCTTTAAATTCTTGATTTTTTTTTTTAAAAAAAGGTGGGTTTTGGCTAACAGACTGCTTCTTGAGGTCTGAACTGCACCTATCATGTGTTCGCCTGCCAGGATCTTTTGAGGTCAGTGCAATTTTCACGCACCAAAATGGGGTCATAAAGCGGGAAAAAAGAAGTTTGGAAAGCGGTCATATAAGATTTTTGTGGAAAGGAAGGCAAGAGGTAGAAGTTGCAGTAATGATCATGGAGGGCATTCATTTTATTTGATTTGATTTATTACTGTCATGTGTCCTGAGGTACAATGAAAAGTGTTGTCTTACATGCCTTACAGGCAGATTGTACTATGCAAGTGCAACAGGGTGACAGAACAGAGTGCAGGATACAGTGTTACAGTAGGTGCAGAGAGAGATTAACATTAAAGAGGTCCATTCAAAAGTCTGATAACAGCAGGGAAGAAGCTGTTCTTGAATCTATTCATGCGTGCATTCAAACTTTTATATGTTCTGCCCAATGGAAGAGGGTGGAAGACAGTATAACCAGGGTGGGAGGGGTTTGATTATGTTGGTTGCTTTCCTGATGCAGCGGGGTGTATAGCTGAAGTCAGTGGATGAGAGGCTGGTCTGCGTGATAGACTGGGCTCTGTTCGACTTTGCTTTGCGGATGTGTATGTTGTGTAAGCCTCGCCACAAATGATGGGTGTTCCATGTGGTTAGTCTGGGTCTCAAGCTTAGTTTGGTATTGCTTCTTGGTGTCCCTGATGGCCTCACGAAGGTCGTACCTGGATTTCCTGTGTAGGTCAGGGTCACCTGATTTGAATGCCTCAGATCTGGACTTCAGTGGAAGAGTGGATCTCCTAGTTCATCCATGGTTTCTGGTTGAGGACTGTTGGATTAACTTGTTCGGCACGCAGTCATCTGTACACTTACTAATGAAGCCTGTAAAGGTAGTGGCACACTCATTCTAGTCAACTGACTGTAAGCAATCACCTAGAAGCCCTTCCATTTCCTGAGACCAGCACTATACTGGGTTCTAACTGTTCAGTTTCTGCTTGTCAGCTGGGAGGAGGAGCACAACGTTGTGGTCTGATTTTCCAAAATGTGAACGGGGAATGGAGTGGTAGGCATCTTTGGCTGTGTAGCAATGGTCAAGGATGTTCAGACCTCTGGTAGGAAAATGTGTTGGTGACATTTGTGTTACTGAATGTGGAGCATGCTCCAGAGAGGTCAAGTACAGAATTGATTTACCGAGAAGTAAGGAACAATGAAGCTCCATTATAGAAACATGCAAGAATTATTGTAGTTATAATGATTGACATGTTTTATTCAATTATAAACTTGGATGGTGGCAGTGAAAAGGGCAAATATGGGGGAAAGAGTTCCCCAGATGTATACAGGAGAATTTTCTACAATGGTGTAATTCCAGTCCAGTGTGAGAGCCACTATATCTGTTATTGGAAATGAGGTGAATCAAGTATCATTAGGAGACCATTTAGGGACAAGCAACCATTGTGCATAAATCATAAGGTTTAGGTTGTCTATGGAAAAGCAGCCAAGGTATATTCCCTCAAAGTCAGGTAGAATGACATGAGCTATCTCTGCACATGAGCTATGAAACTCATTTTTTTGTGAAATGATGCTCATGGCTCACTATTGCCCTTTCACAAACGAACACTGATTCTGACCAGACGGATAGAAAGCCCTCCAAGTTGAAACTTGGCTCATCCAGAAACAATCACATAACCAGATTCTCACCTTAGCTTCTGTAATTTCTCGATAATCTTGCTCCAGTCTAGTAAAGATTTCAAAGCTGCTAACATTACAGTCAGATGCCATATTGGACTAAAATCTCAAATCTCAACCTCTTTCGTGGGGTAGTTTCAGGAAGAAACCTTGTATTTACCTGAAAAGTAGATCAACTGCATTGCTGTGTCTTCAACAACCACAAAAAAGATTCTGCCTGTAGTCAGCTGAACCTGCCTGAATCCACACTCCAAGAGAAAAGAACCTTCACTGGAACAAAAGCAGAAGTTGCTGGAAAAGCACAGCAGGTCTGGCAGCATCTGTGAAGAAAAGAATCAGTGTTAACGTTTCAGGTCCGATGATAACCCTAACCTTCACTGGACTCTTGGACTCGGACAAAAATCACCTGAATCAATGTCCGTAGGTTTGTTTGTTTTTTAAATTGTTCTTAATTGTATCCTGTTTTCTTTATTCCTTGTGTGATTCCTTGTGTGTTGTGACATTCATGCCTTGGTTTTGAATAAACGTGTAAATCGTCCTGCTGATTTAACTCTGAAGATTTTGCTGTGGTAATTTTGAAATTAAGCTTCACAAATAGTGATGTGCAGGGCAGAATTTCACAGTTTGTAGGCGATTCGAAACTTGGAAGCATTGAAAACTGAGAACATAGTTTAGACCTTCAATAGAAGCATACAGAAGTTAGTGGAATGAATCGGTGGACAAGTGACAGAATATATGCATTAGTTATTGAAAGTAGCAGGAGAAGTTGAGAAAGTGGCAAATAAAACATCTGGTATCCTAGGGATAGTAGGAACTGTAGATGCTGGAGAATCTGAGATCTGACATTTTCTGAAGAAGGATCTAGGCCCGAAACGTCAGCTTTCCTGCTCCTCTGATGCTGCTTGGCCTGCTGTGTTCATCCAGCTCTACACCTTGTTATCTGGTATCCTACGCTTTATAATCAGTGGGATTGAGTACAAGAGCAAGTTTGGAGGTTAAGTTGAATTTGTAGAAGGCACCAGTTTAGTCTCAGCTGGAGTGTTGAGTCGGGTCTGTGTGCCATACTTTAGGAAAGAATGTGAAGATATTGAACAGAATGAGAATAGTTTCAGGGGTGAGGAACTTCAGTTAAAAAGACCAATTCGAAACGTTGGGACGACTTTCCTTGGAGAAGAGAAGGCTAAATGGAAATTTGATAGAGGTGTTCAAAATCATGAGGAGTCTGGACAGTATAGTAAGGAAAAACTTCTGCTTGTAAAAAGGCTTTTAAAATGAGATGGCTAGATTTAAAGTAATTGGCAAAAGAAGCAGTGTGAGGGAAAAAAAAACAAATGCAGGGGCAAAGAGAATCAAGGGAATGTGGCGTTTGATTAGGAAATTGGAATGAATGTAGAAGTTAAGCCACAACCTTATTGAATGGCAGGCTAGGCTCCAACTACTGCTTGTCCTATTCCTCCTGTTTTTTTATGTTCTGAATTATGGTTTAGCATTGAAGGATGTGTGTGCAGTAGACAGCAGTAGACAACAGTCCAGACAGTATTGTGGGCAATATTGAGAATCGATTTAGTTTTACTGCTGGATGACCGCCTTGTTGCAAACTGCAGGTCGACTCCTCCTAGACACTCAACTCCCTAGGTACAGCACTAGTCATGTTTACTAATTGCTATTTAATCATTTTCTGCTGTATTTTAACCACTCACATGTTTTATGGCCATTGCCTAGCTTCCAAAAATCTCTTGAATACTGGCGTTTGTTGAACCTCTATTGCCACAGAAAGGAAATATGAAAAGAAACTTGTAGCATCATTTATCACTATCTGAATCAAATCTTCTATTGTCGCTTTGGACAATCAGAAGCTGATTAATTGAACAGTGTGGCTGGATTTAAATTTGCTCGCTATAATATGAAACTTATAAATCTTGGTAACAAGGTTGGTGGGCAGGTAAAAACAGTTGCGAAAGGTAGACAAAGTCTTGGCACGGTGATATTCCAAATGCTAACAGTCATCTTACAATTTTAATGGAATAAATTAACTTTAATAACGTTATGAAGATAATCTTAATCGTCAAGCATGAACTGGATCCTTTTTCATCAATCCCATTAATGCTTTGAATGGTATCTCCACTGTTCTGTGCACCAGGTTGTGCTTTAATGCAGGGGATCGTGAAAAGCAGTATATAAGGTTGCCTTCCTGCATTCATATTGCCAGCACAGGCATCCTTACCATGATTTCTAATTGTTTCTGTTTTTTGATGCTGTTCTCAAAAGGAAACCTTTTTGCTTACACAGTGGACTGCTACCGATGGACCGCATCTTACTCTCTTTCAGAGACATTCGTATAAGGGTGATATATGGTTTCTTTCCGAATTTGAGGGACTGAAGCAAATTGCTGAAATTAACAGAATTGACTTGAAATCAATACAGGCATTTTAACACAATCCATGTGTTTCTCTTTAAATTACTACTATTTCAATTCCTTAGATCAAAGTGAAGTATCTGTGCCAAGCCTCCCGCTAGTGTCTGTTATTGTTATATGATGGACTGTTTGTTCAATCTGCTGGTGCCCATTGGAAACAGGCTTGGATCTTTCTACATTTATTTAGCAAAGTTATTTTAATGGCCATCTTGCAGGGGAGACTTAAGTGTGCATTTAGGCTGGATGTGAGCCCAGGTGCACAGTGGTTAAATGACCATGAACCAGTCCACATTCACCTACTGTATCAGATGGAGAAGTCCTGACCTTTCTCTCCACCTTTTTCATGTCTGTTTCTAATTCACAGTTGTTCAGCAAACAGCGCTCTGTTGGAGTGAATCACTTGAGCAATAGTGGCGAGACACCACTTCACATTGCGTGTCGACTGGGAAAAACTGATGTAGCTAAATCCCTGCTCCACTGCCAAGCCAGTTGTAATGTTGTTGGATCGAATGGTTATCCAATCCATACAGCCATGAAGTTCATCCAGGCAGGGTAAGGGCAAGAAATGTTTTAATCTCCGGCTCCTCCATTTTTACTTTCCTTCAAATGCTGCTTAATTACTGCATGTGGTTCTGTTTCGAACCCTGCCCCATCCTTCAAATTTATTCATCTCCCTTTCTGTTGTTAACGATGTACACACACACTGCCTGTTTCAATGCAGCAAATTAGATGACAGCCATTTTCTGGTTTGTTTCTCAGCAACTGCCTGGACCAAACAGTGTCAACCTGCCCTGTTTTTAAAAAAAAAAAAAATGTTGGCAATGAACTGTCAGTCATCATTAACTAGTGTGTTCTTTATGGTAACACCTCTATCTATTTGAAATTCATTTGCCGAATAATCTGCACGTTTTTTTTCCTCTTGCATTATAAATGTCTTCCTTTTACTTTGGTACCTTTCCACAGAATCCCTACAGTGTGAAAACAGGCCCTTCGGCCCGACAAGTCCACACCGACCCTCAGAGCATCCCACCCTGACCCATTCCCTAAACCCACCTAATCTACACATCCCTGAATACAATGGGGCAATTTAGCATGGTCAATCCACCTCGCCTCCATATCTTTGGAGTATGGGAGGAAACCAGAACACCAGAAGGTAACCCACGCAGACATTGGGAGAACGTGCAAACTCCACACAGACAGTTGCCCGAGGGGGAATCGAACCCAGGCCCCTGGAGCTATGAAGCAGCAGTACCACCCTACTTCTTGTGAATTATCCTCAAGAATGTAAGAATAAAAACTTTGACAAAATGTGTCCTTTTTCGGCAATACTCAAGTTCCATGATAGTTCATTCTTGGGCTATGGGTAGTGACAGCTGGTGAGCTTTTTTTATATTTTTGTCAGTTTTCATGCGTCAGCTTGATTCTCAAGCTGAACTATGGGGTGCATCACATTTGTGATAGAATCTTGACCTCTCCTATATGGATGTACACTTTGCCGAGGGATCCAGAACTGGAATTCTGATCATTTCCAGGCCACCACTTTGCTGAATTTACCACCGCCAATGCTGTTTTGACTGACAATAAACCTGAAAACTTGACTAAGAAAAACTGATGTAGCCAAATTTGTTGGCAAGCCAGTTATAATGCTGCTATTGGAAAGGTGTTGTTAAACTTGAAAGGGTTCAGGAAAGATTTACAAGGATGTTGCCAGGGTTGGAGGGTTTGAGCTATACGGACAGGCTGAATAGTCTGGTTCTATTTTCCTTGGAGGGTCGGAGACAGAGGGGTGACCTTATAGAAGCTTATAAAATCGTGAGGGGCATGGATGGGGTGAATAATCAAGGTCTTTCCCCAAGGGTAGGGGAGTCTTAAACCTATGCCCTCTAGTTTTAGGTGAGAGGGGAAAGATTTAAAAGGGACCTAACGGGCAGAGGGTGGTGCACGTATGCCGTGAACTGCCAGAGGAAGTGATAGAGGCTGGTACAATTACAATATTTAAAATGCACCTGGATCAATACATGAATAGGAAGGGTTTAGAGGGATATGGGTCAAATGCTGGCAAATGGGACTAGATTAATTTAGGACATCTGGTCAGCATTTAATAGTTGGACTGAAGGATCTGTTTCCATGCTGTATGACTCTCTATAATACTTTTGGATTGCATGGTTGCATAATCATTACAAAACTTATCAATGTGAAACATTACCTTTGCTTCCTTTTACACAGATGCTGAGAGTTTTCAGTAGTTTCAGTTTTTAACGGCTGATTTGTAGCATCACACTATTTTGTTTCTGAGCTTTTTCTTAGAATGAAAACCTTGGGATGATTACAGCACGGAAAAAAGTCTTTCAGCCCATCGTGTCTGTACCATCTGTCTGCAAGTCTCAGCCAGTCCTACTCTCCTATCTGTTCCCCTTAGCCTAGTATACACACACACTCAAACTGCTTATCCGATTTCTTTTCAAAAGCAACAATTGAATCTGATGCCATTACTCCATCATGGTATGTTTTCCAGATTGTAACCACTGCTGCGTAAAAATGTTTTCCCTCACGTTGGTTCTGTTGCTAATTACTTTAACTTGGTGATCTTTGGTTTTTGACAGTTCCACCCAATGGGAACAGTTTCTCCCTATCTACTTTGCGTTGACTCACCGTGATTTTGGAAACCTCTATTAGATCTCCTCTCGACCTTCTCTCCTTTAAGGAGAACAAGTCAGCTTCTCCAATCTATACCTGTAACTGAAATCCCTCATCCCTAAATTATTCCTGCACCCTCTCTAAGGTATTAACATCCTTCCTGAAGTGTGATGCCCATAATTGGGTACAGTGCTTCTCCTGTTGAGGCCAAACCTGTGTTTATAAAGGTTCATATAACTTCCTTTCTTTTTGTACCGTATGCCTCTATCTATAAAACTTAAGAGCCTACATGTCTTTAAAAGCTCTATTTTCAAACTGCCCTGTCATCTTCAATGAATTATGCGCATATACCCGAAGTCTCTCTGTTCTTGCGCTACGTTTACAATTTAACCTTTTTATTTGTATTTTCTTTCTTTTTGTTCTTCTGAACAAATCTGCGTCCTCTTGAAATCCATCTCTGTCCTCCTCAAAATTCAAAATACTTTTCAAATTGTGTGTCATTTACAGATTTTGAATTGTGCCCTGTGCAACCAAGACAAAGGCATTAAAATATCAAGGAAAGCAATAGTCCCAGTACTGACTGCTGGGGAACCTACTGGATCCCTTCTTCCAGTCCGAGAAATAACCCTTCACCACTATTGTCTGTTCTCTAACTGTGATAATAGTCAATTGTGTTTTCTGAGACAATTGACCTACAAGGCTAGAGTTGGCATTTATAATGTAGTTGCTAAGAGACGCCAATCTACCAATTGGGATATTTTTGCCCATTACTTGGGCATACTTGTAATTATTTGCCATTTTATTTTGAAATATTCCTTTTACAGTTACAGTGTTGATCAAAATGCCACTTCAATTCTGTGTAAGTTTCACACAGATAAGATATAACTTTGTCACTGAAAATCTCTGCAGGTCAAGACACATGATGTGACTGTGGTTTCTGGGAAATGTTGAGGATGTTGGACAATGAAACACTTTCTCATCTGTTCCTGTTGCTGTCATTAGCTATTTAGAGATTTAAATGGAAAATTAAAATCATACCATGGCATTAATTGATTGTAATTCAGTTGGAAAGGGCATTGGGATCAGGAGGATTCGAGGTTTAATTCCTGGTTTGTGCTAAAATTGATGGCATTAGCTGGAGCAGCAATAGGGGCATCCCTTGATTATAGTGCCTTTAAATTAGAAGGAAAAGAATCAGTAAGAACTGAAGCTCCTGGCTGATGTTCAGGAGTCTTGAAGTGTGCTAATGGTTCCTTGATGGTACAAAACCTGAGAATTGTTGATAAAAGAGACATGCTTCTGTCTTGCACTCATCAGCACAGGTGCAAGAATGCCAAATTTCAAAGGGAGCAGCATGCTCTTAAGATTTGGTATTCTTGCATCTGGTCTGATGAATTGAAGATGAAAATCTTAGCAGTATGTCTCTCTTTTAAGCATACCTCAAGAGTAAGTCATGCTTGATCATGGTTATCCAGCCAGTCATTGACCAGTCACTCTGATATTCAGCTTCAAGGCTATCACACAAAAAATATCATTGTTGTATAGGAAGGTGTATTTGCTCATTACCTTCATGAGAGAACAGGGAGAGAGGAACGAGACACTTCACTTTGGGCCAAGTCGCATCTTTCAGATGTTCCATTTAATACTTGGGTTGTTTTATTGTGATCTCAATTATTCTTAACCATCTGACTGTAAATGTGTGGCCCAATTTGTGTAATGCTAGCACCAGTCATCTCTCCTATTCATTTCCCTGTAGGTGTGCTGAGGCTATCCTAGAAGCAGACCCAAGTCAAATCTCAACTGAAGATGCTCATTATGGAGGGACACCCCTTCATTGGGCCAAGAAATCAGATGTAAGTTTTTTTTTTTCTCTCCCTACAATGCAGTTCATAGACTTCTCCACCTGGGACTTTGGTACTTAAGAATTGTGATGACATTAGAGTGAGTTTTGGATGATCAGTGCATTCCTGATTTTGCAGCCTTTGTTTGCGATCAGCATGTAATTGTGTCAATCACTAGTTAACATTTCCATACTTTGTGCTTGATCTTTGTAGATTTTGTTCAAAGTGTATATATTGACAATGAAATACTCTGCATATAAATCAGAGCAGAAATTACAAATGAGACTCAGGCTTGTATATGGCTAGTCGGCTCATTGTGTAAATGTATTCAATGGTATAATCCTGTGGTATACCAAACAGAAAGGGTACAGACGCATCTCTGATCTGTGTTGAGTTTAGCCACACTTTTCTAGAGCACTGTAGTTACATTTAATGTTCCTGGGCTAACAGAAGGGAATCAAATCTAGCTGTCAAGTGGCCTGAGTTAGTCGGGCTTCACCTGAAGTACATCACAAGGCTCATTAGGGTAAAGACCTATCGGTATTTAGAAATGAAGAAACAGAAGAAGGTCATTTAGCCTCTTGAGCCCTGTTTTGTCATTCAATGACACCATAACATATTGTCATAAATGGCCTAAACCCATATACTGCCCTCTGCTCCATTTCCATTAATATCTTCTGACTAAATCAATTCTCTCAGTCTCGGACTAAAAATTAACAGTTGAACAAGTGATGATTGCTGCTTGTTAGAGAGTTCCAAACTGGGAATTACATGAAGAAAAGTACTGGCAGATCCCTCTTGGTTTTGGAGCCACATTTGAGCACAAGCCAGTTCTATTGGACTAAAGGGAATTATGACCGTTCACAGTTGGAAGAGTCGTTCACAGTGCTGGCAAATCGGGAATCATGTTATACAGTGTTTGTACTGAAGTCTAACAGTGAATGATTGACAAATGTTGAGTTATTGTTGAGCATTAATTCTCTTGGGAAAGAAGAAAACACTTGCGAAAATACAGCTGTGTCACCTTCACAGATATTGATTGTTTCTCACTTCATTGGGAGGAGCAGAATTCTGCTTCTCTTTGTAATGAATGACTTGCTAACAAAATGCCCAAAACATATAGAATTCCTAGAATTAAGCTTTGTTAATTGCGGAGGCTAAATATTGTTCAGTTTTTCATTCAAAGGACTTATCGTCCAAAGTTCTCAAGCTTACATTAAAATTAAGATGAAGAGCCAGTTTAAGAGCTTGAACAGATTGTGGTGAACTATCTTCCCATTGTGCAGGAAGATGTCAACTTTTCCTCAGTGGCAGCACTCTAGCCTCTGAGTCAGGATATGAGTTCAAGTCCCACTCCAGAAGCCTGAACACAATGGAGGTTGATACTTCTTTGTGTTACTAAGGAAGTGTTGTCTTTTTTTTAATCAACCAGAGATGTAATTAAATGCCTCTGGAACAGGTGGGACTTGAATGCAGTTTCAGAGATAGGGACACTACTGCTGCATCACCAGAGCCCAGTTAGAAGTGTTTTTTTTAATATTCTCTGTTCAGCCTATTCAGAGATGTTGTTAAATGCCTCTGGACGAGGTGGGACTTGAACCCAGGTCTCCTGGCTCAAAGGACTTGGACCTCTCTGTCTCCATCTCTGGTGACCGCCTCAAAACAGATATCTATTTCAAGCCCACCGACTCCCACAGCTACCTAGACTAACCTCCTCTCGCCCACTTTCCCGCAAGAATGCGATCCCCTACTCCCATTTCCTCCGGCTCCGTCGCGTCCGCTCCCAAGATGGGGCGTTCCACTCCCGAACATCCCAGATGTCCTCTTATTTCAAGGACCGCAACTTCCCCTCTTCAGTGTTAGAAGATGTTCTTGACCGCATCTCTTGCGTTTCCTGCGCCTCTGCCCTCACATCCCCTCCCCGCAAAGACAGAATCCCCCTTGTCCTCACATATCACCCCACTAACCTCCGGATTCAACATATCATTCTCCGCCACTTCTGCCACCTGCAATCTGACCCCACAACCAAGGATATATTTCCTTCCCCACCCCTGTCTGCCTCCCATAGGGACCGCTCTCTCCACGACTTCCTCGTCCGCTCCACACTCCCCTCTAGTCCCACCACCCACGGCACCTTTCCCTGCAACCGCAGGAAGTGCTACACCTGCCCCTACCCCTCCCCCCTCACCTGCAGCCAAGGAGCCAAAAAAACTTTCCACATCAGACAGGGGTTCACCTGCACATCTACTAATGTGGTCTGCTGCATGTGCTGCCCCCGATGTGGCCTCCTGTACATCGGTGAGACCAAGCGGAGGCTCGGAGACCGCTTTGTGGAGCACCTGCGCTCTGTTTGCAACAAACAACAAGACCTTCCAGTCGTGAACCACTTCAACTCCCCCTCCCACTCCTGGATGTCATGTCCATCCTGGGCCTCCTCCAGTGTCACAACGACGCCACCCAGAAACTGGAGGGGCAGCACCTCATATTCTGCCTTGGGACCCTACAACCCAGTGGTCTCAATGTGGTCTTTACTAGTTTCAAAATCTCCCCACCTCTGGCCTCATCCTATGACCAACTCTCCCTCTTATCCCCACCTCCTTGACCTGACACAACCTGCCCATCTTCTCTCCCACCTATCCGCTCCTCCCACCTCACTGACCAATCCCCATCACTGCCTACCTGCATTCAACTATCACCATCCCACCTACCTTCCCCAGCCCCACCCCTCCTCTCTCGATTTATTTCAGAGCTCCCTTTCCCTCCCCCATTTCTGAAGAAGGGTCCCGATCCGTAACGTCAACTTTCCTGCGCCTCTGACGCTCCATGGCCTACTGTGTTCCTCCAGCTCTACACTGTGTTATCTCCTAGCTCGGAGATTAGGGAACTGCCACTGTGCCACAAGAGCCGTTTAGTGCTGTCTTTTGAAGTATTTTTTATTTAACCTATTTTTCCTAATCAACCCGTTCAGAGATGTTACACATCTTTGCAGCTGTTGGTACTTGAATCCGGGCCTCCCAGTTGAGGGATAGGGACAGTACCATTGCACCACAGGACAGTCCAGGTGTTGTCTTTGAGAGGAGATTTGTAACAGGTCCAACCTGTCCTCTCAGGTTTGTGGCGTTAAAGAAGTGCAGGGGAATGGTTCCATTGTTCTGACTAACATTAGTCCCTCAATTAATGTGAAATCAGATTATCTGGTCAATTATCACATTGTTTTTTGTGGTACCTTGCTGGTGAATTGGCCATTTGTTTCTCTACAGCATTGACAATGATTCAAAACAACTACATGTGCTATTTATCTGTGGGAAGTGCACCCAACTCCAGCTCCTCGGAAACCGCGTTAAGGAACTGGAGCTGGAGCTGGATGAACTTCGGATCATTCGGGAGGCTGAGAGGGTAATTGAGAGGAGTTACAGGGAGGTATCACACCTCAGGTGCAGGAAAAAAGTAGATGAGTTACAGTCAGGGGACAGAAAGGGAACAGGCAGACAGTGCAGGGATCCCCTGTGGCCGTTCCCCTCAAAAACAAGTATACCGTTTTGGATACTGTTGGGGGGAATGACTTACCAGGGGTAAGCCATGGGGTACAGGTCTCTGGCACAGAGTCTGTCCCTGTTGCTCAGAAGGGAAGGGGGGGTGCAGAGGAGGAGAGCATTAGTCATTGGGGACTCCATAGTTAGGGGGACAGATAGGAGATTCTGTGGGAACGAGAGAGACTCGCGGTTGGTGTGTTGCCTCCCAGGTGCCGGGGTCGGTGATGTCTCGGATCGTGTTTTCAGGATCCTTAAGGGGGAGGGGGAGCAGCCCCAAGTCGTGGTCCACATAGGCAGGAAAGGGGATGGGGATGTAAGGCAGAAATTCAAGGAGCTAGGGTGGAAGATTAGAGCTAGAACAAACAGAGTTGTTATCTCTGGTTTGTTACCCGTGCCACATGCTAGCGAGGCGAGGAATCGGGAGAGAGAGCAGTTGAACACATGGCTACAGGGATGGTGCAGGAGGGAGGGATTCAGATACCTGGATAATTGGGGCTCATTCTGGGGTAGGTGGGACCTCTACAAACGGGATGGTCTACACCTGAACCAGAGGGGTACCAATATCCTGGGGGGGAAATTTGCTAATGCTCTTCGGAAGGGTTTAAACTAATTCAGCAGGGGGATGGGAACCTGAATTGTAGCTCCAGTGTACAGGAGGTTGAGAGTAGTGAGGTCATGAATAAAGTTTCAAGGTCGCAGGAGTGTACCGGCAGGCAGGAAGGTGGTTTGAAGTGTGTCTACTTCAATGCCAGGAGCATCCAGAATAAGGTGGGTGAACTTGCAGCATGGGTTGGTACCTGGGACTTCGATGTTGTGGCCATTTCGGAGACATGGATAGAGCAGGGACAGGAATGGTTGTTGCAGGTTCCGGGGTTTAGATGTTTCAGTAAGATCAGGGAAGGTGGTAAAAGAGGGGGAGGTGTGGCATTGTTAGTCAAGGACAGTATTACGGTGGCAGAAAGGACGTTTGATGAGGACTCGTCTACTGAGGTAGTATGGGCTGAGGTTAGAAACAGGAAAGGAGAGGTCACCCTGTTGGGAGTTTTCTATAGGCCTTCGAAAAGTTCCAGAGATGTAGAGGAAAAGATTGCAAAGATGATTCTGGATAGGAGTGAAAGTAACAGGGTAGTTGTTATGGGGGACTTTAACTTTCCAAATATTGACTGGAAATGCTATAGTTCGAGTACTTTAGATGGATCAGTTTTTGTCCAATGTGTGCAGGAGTGTTTCCTGACACAGTATGTAGATAGGCTAACAAGAGGCGAGGCCACATTGGATTTGGTACTGGGTAATGAACCAGGCCAGGTGTTAGATTTGGAGGTAGGTGAGCACTTTGGTGATAGTGACCACAATTTGGTTACGTTTACTTTAGCGATGGAAAGGGATAGGTATATACCGCAGGGCAAGAGTTATAGCTGGGGGAAAGGCAATTATGAGGCAATTAGGCAAGATTCAGGATGCATAGGATGGAGAAGGAAACTGCAGGGGCTGGGCACAATTGAAATGTGGAGCTTGTTCAAGGAACAGCTACTGCGTGTCCTTGAGAAGTATGTACCTGTCAGGCAGGGAGGAAGTGGTCGAGCGAGGGAACCGTGGTTTACTAAAGAAGTTGAATCTCTTGTCAAGAGGAAGAAGGAGGCTCATGTAGAGATGAGGCGTGAAGGCTCAGTTAGGGCGCTTGAGAGTTACAAGTTAGCCAGGAAGGACCTAAAGAGAGAGCTAAGAAGAGCCAGGAGGGGACATGAGAAGTCTTTAGCAGGTAGGATCAAGGAAAACCCTAAAGCTTTCTATAGGTATGTCAGGAATAAAAGAATGACTAGAGTAAGATTAGGGCCAGTCAAGGACAGTAGTGGGAAGTTGTGCGTGGAGTCTGAGGAGATAGGAGAGGCGCTAAATGCATATTTTTCGTCATTATTCACACAGGAAAAAGACATTGTTGTCGAGGAGAATAGTGAGATACAGGCTATTAGACTAGACGGGATTGAGGTTCATAAGGAGGAGGTGTTAGCAATTCTGGAAGGTGTGAAAATAGATAAGTCCCCTGGGCCGGATGGGATTTATCCTAGGATTCTCTGGGAAGCTAGAGAGGACATTGCAGAGCCTTTGGCTTTGATCCTTATGTCGTCATTGTCTACAGGAATAGTGCCAGAGGACTGGAGACTAGCAAATGTTGTCCCCTTGTTCAAGAAGGGGAGTAGAGACAACCCTGGTAATTATAGACCAGTGAGCCTTACTTCGGTTGTGGGTAAAGTGTTGGAAAGGATTATAAGAGATAGGATTTATAATCATCTAGAAAGGAATAATTTGATTAGGGATAGTCAACACTGTTTTGTGAAGGGTAGGTCGTGCCTCACAAACCTTAGATTTCTTTGAGAAGGTGACCAAACAGGTGGATGAGGGTAAAGCGGTTGATCTGGTGTATATGGATTTCAGTAAAGCGTTTGAGAAGGTTCCCCATGGTAGGCTATTGCAGAAAATACGGAGGTATGGGATTGAGGGTGATTTAGCGGTTTGGATCAGAAATTGGCTAGCTGTAAGAAGACAGAGAGGGTGGTGGTTGATGGGAAATGTTCATCCTGGAGTTCAGTTGCTAGTGGTGTGCCTCAAGGATCTGTTTTGGGGCCACTGCTGTTTGTCATTTTTATAAATGACCTGGATGAGGGCGTAGAAGGATGGGTTAGTAAATTTGCGGATGACACCAAAGTCGGTGGAGTTGTGGATAGTGCGGAAGGATGTTGCAGGTTACAGAGGGACATAGATAAGCTGCAGAGCTGGGCTGAGAGGTGGCAAATGGAGTTTAATGCGGAAAAGTGTGAGGTGATTCACTTTGGAAGGAGTAACAGGAATACAGAGTACTGGGCTAATGGTAAGATTCTTGGCAGTGTGGATGAGCAGAGAGATCTCGGTGTCCATGTGCATAGATCCCTGAAAGTTGCCACCCAGGATGATAGGGTTGTTAAGAAGGCGTACAGTGTGTTAGGTTTTATTGGTAGAGGGATTGAGTTTCGGAGCCATGAGGTCATGTGGCAGCTGTACAAAACTCTGGTGCGGCCGCACTTGGAGTATTGCGTACAGTTCTGGTCACCGCGTTATAGGAAGGATGTGGAAGCATTGGAAAGGGTGCAGAGGAGATTTACCAGGATGTTGCCTGGTATGGAGGGAAGGTCTTATGAGGAAAGGCTGAGGGACTTGAGGCTGTTTTTGTTAGAGTGAAGAAGGTTAAGAGGTGACTTAATAGAGACATACGAGATGATCAGAGGATTAGATAGGGTGGACAGTGGGAGCCTTTTTCCTCGGATGGTGGTGGCTAGCACGAGGGGACGTAGCTTTAAATTGAGGGGTGATAGATATAGGACAGATGTCAGAGGTAGGTTCTTTACTCCGAGAATAGTAAGGGCATGGAATGCCCTGCCTGCAAAAGTAGTAGACTCGCCAACTTTAAGGGCACTTAACTGGTCATTGGATAAACATATGGATGATAATGGAATAGTTTAGGTTAGATGGGCTTCAGCTTGGTTTCACAGGTCGGTGCAACATCGAGGGCCGAAGGGCCTGTACTGCGCTGTAATGTTCTATGTTCTAAAGTGCTTTGTAATGTTCTGAGGTTATGAAAGGCTCTACATAAATGCAAGTTTCTTTTTGTTCTGGCATTATAACACTGTTTTGAATGAATAATTTCAGATGATCCGACTGCTGATTAACCATGGATGCGCCTTGAACTACCTAAGTAAAACAGGAGAGACGCCATTGCACATCATGGTGAAACGCGGACGTTTTGAGTGTGCCATGCTTCTGTTAGTACATGGAGCAGATACAAATTCAAAAGGCGAAAGTGGGAATACTCCTCTTCATCTTGCCATGGAGGTCAACACTTTTAGCATTTTACAGAATAATTCTAGTTCGTGATAGTCCATATCAAGTCTCTGTTAGCTTGTAGCATTGATTATGTCCCTACTGAAATGAACATTTGTTTATGGGTGAAAACAAAAAGTGCTGGAAATCACAGCGGGTCAGGACTATCCAAGGAGAGAGAGCAAGCTAACGTTTCGAGTCTAGTTGACTTTCCATCAGAGCTGATGTGAGGTGTGGAGGGGACAGAATTTATGCAATAGTGCGGGGATGGAGTGCTGGGGGAGAAACGGTGCTGATAGTGCAGATTAAGTGTTCTGAATGTGTTCTGAGCATTCCAGTTTCAATCACTTAATCTGCACTATCAACACCCCTTCTCCCCCAGCATGCTACCCACCCCCAATTATTGCATAAATGCTGTTGCCTCCACGCTTCACGGCAGCTCTGATGAAGAGTCATCCAGACTTGGAACGTTAGCTTGCTCTCTCTCCACAGATGCTGCTTGACCCGCTGAGATTTTCAGCATTTTTTTGTTTGTTTTCAGTACAGATTCCAGCATCTGCAGTAATTTGCTCCTAAATTGTGTATGGGTTTCTCAGTGATTGAGTAGGATGGAATTAAGTGTGATCATGGGTTTCTGTGCAACTAATATCTTGATAATTTAAGAAAATAACATTGGGAGAGTAGCCCAGTGGTTAGCCCCCACTAACTTTGATGTTTAAGGCTCATTTCCTGCCCACTGATCTCAAGACTGTGTTAATTGTTGATATGGGAGGAGAAAGTTTTTTGTTATTTCAGCTGGAGAGGAAAGAGACTGTGAATGGGCGTTCCACAAATGGAAAAGAATTGTTAGCATTTATCTTCTTGTTTATCATAAGGTCATTGACTCATACTGGGGCGCTGATGGACAGACATTGGCATTCATCCTTGTGTGCCAGGATTAAATGGCGACTGATAGCAGGCTATTAATTATGGTGGGCATTGGATGCTGTTCTTACACGGTGTGCCTTTATTTGCCCCAAAATTGAATTTTCCAATTGGACTAATTGGATTGTTTTCTTTTCCTCTTCTTCCTAGCCCAGGGGCATTGTAATGAGTTGTAACTATGCATAACCGTAAAGTTTCCAATTCTGCGCCAAAGTTGCAAGCACCCTGTGTGGCGTGTGCATTTTCAATGCAAGAGATTTTATTTCCAAGAGTGAGCATAATGTGTGTTTTTTCAAGTGGTCTTGTCAAGAAGTTAGTTTGCGATGTGGAATGATGCCAGTAACATGGGTTCAATTCTTGCATCAACTGAGGTTACCATGAAGGACTGTCCTTCCCAACCTCGCCCTTGACTGAGGCGTGGTGTTTACTTCACTTTGCCAAAAAATGCTGATTCAAAATTTAAGCACGATTCCTTCTAAAGAATAATATATAAACTTAAACACTCTTGAAATGTACTTTTATTAAAATTTGTAAAGTAACTTTCTACTACTGTTGCAGCTAGATAATCTGGATCTTATCAAGGCTCTGATCGTATTTGGGGCTGATGTGAAATTGCCCAATGATTTCGGCGAGACACCTGGTTTAATTGCTGCACGCCACAGTAAAGGTGGGGAAATCTTTAACTTAACAAGGTATACCTGAAGACTGCTAGGGCTGGATTGACTGCAAATAATTTGGTCTTTCACAAAAAAGTCCAGGCCTTTTAAAAATTTTTGCAGCTGTCCTAGAGTTGTAAGATTTATCAAAAACAACTGAGTATGAAGTTTAAATAGAATTACTTCATAATGAACCCCTACTGTGGTTTTTTGGTTTTCTGTGCAAAGATAGTTCACTTCTTAAACTGTTTCCTAATCTTCCTTTATGATTGCTGTTTTCCCAGTTTTTTTACCTTGACTGTTTTCGTATTTTGGAACCGAAATAAGGTTCTGTATGAGCCCTCTATCCAACCTGTCTCTTCCACGATCCTTACCGCCACTGTCCTTACCACTACTGCCATCCCTGAATAGCCAGTGGGTGCTTGGAGAGTGCTATAAAGTGTGAAAATTACTTTAAACCTAAAGCTACTGCCTGGTCAGGCTTCATTTTGAGGGGACAATATCCCTCCTTCCTTTCTCCTTTGACTGCAGCAGAATGGCTAGATGTTACTTCCTCCTCAATTCCCCTAATGCTTCTCCAGTAGGAGGCAGACACGCATTTTTGGAACATGTGCAATGCTGGAACATTTATTGTTCATCCCATGTTGCCCTGAGAAGATAATGGTTGTGTTCTTCTCCCTGAGTCATCGTAGTCTTCCTGCTAATGCTGCACCCTTGTGATGTTAAGTAGCATCATAGAGTGATACAGCATGGAAACAGATCCTTCGGTCCAACTCGCCCATGCTGACCAGATATCCTAAATTAGTCTTGTCCCATTTGCCAGCACTTGGCCCATATCCCACTAAATCCTTCCTATGAGGGCTGCATGGTGGCTCCATGGTTAGCATTGCTGCCTCACAGTGCCAGGGACCCAGTTCAATTCCACCCTTGGGCGACTATCTGTGCAGAGTTTTCACATTCTCCCCGTGAGTGTGTGGGTTTCCTTCCACAGCCCAAAGATGTGCAAGTTAGATGATTGTCCATGCTAAATTGCCCATAGCATCCAGGGATGTACAGGTCAGGTGGAGTAGCCATGGGAATATGCAGGATTATAGAGAAGCAGTAGGAATGTGAGTCTGGGTAGGCTGCTCTTCAGAGAGTTAGTGTGGACTTGTTGGGCCGAATGGCCTGTTTCCACACTGTAGGGATTCTAAACAAACTGCCATTCACGGTCATGAAGCAGCTGCAGTGTGTGGCCAAGATTTCCTCTTCCTTTGAGGAGCTATTCTCGCAAGGGCAGCTGAAATGAAGAATAGAGGAGTGGCACTTCAAGTTTCCACCCAAGCCTTCTGTGCAATTGTATGTTGCTGTAGTAAACAAAGCCAATGTGTGTGCATGTATTTCTGCATGGACGCCCTTTTGAGGGCCTTGTTCGAGTGTATGCCTTTATGATTTAAAAATATGTTGTAAAGGTGGTAAATGTATTGAAGTCGAGGAATGTGAAATGTGGAGAGTTGTATGTGATTGCTTTTGGTATATGGAGTTGTGTGTAATGCATGGTATATTATGTGACTCCAAGCGCTTGATCGGACACTAATTCACTAAGACACTGTGACCAGAGCATGTTGCATGAGATATTATGATGCATTGATTTTCAGCTGATACCAGCTTGTGTCATGGAATGCTATTGTTTTTAAAGTGCTATCCTACAATTTATTTACAAGTACTGAATACGTGAAAGAAAATTTAACTTGCTTTGTTTAACTTGTTACAAACATTCAATATGGTGAGCAATCATTTGCATTATTTGGGGTTCGGTTTCTGACTATAAGCCTGGCCCTGTCCCATTGATAAGGAGCAAAATCAGAAATTGCTAGAAAAACTCAGCAGATCTGGCAGAACTGTTCTGAACAAGGGTCACTGGACCAGAATTGTTAACTGTTTTTCTCTCCACAGGTGCTGCCAGACCTACTGAGTTTGTCCAGCAAATTCTTGATTTTGTTCCTGTTTTCCAGCATCTATAATTATTTGTTCCTTTGATAAGGATGCAGTTTTCCCTGTACTGATTTTCTGCAGTTTCCAATGGCTTCTGTAAGGACACATTCAGCTATGGCTTTGGATTAAGTTGCCCATCCAACTTGACTGCTGATGATGGAAGCAGCAATGTACCTAACCCACATGTCTAGAAATTGTTGCCTGTGAATGAATTGCTTTTTGAATTGTAGGAAAGATATCCAGTTTGGGAAAGACTGGAGAGAGGAGTTTCAAAAAGATGATCTTGGCCAAGATTGTGCATAAATGCAATGCAGAATAGTTCAAATTTATCCGCACGTTTAAATTCTCATGTCAGAGAGAAAAATAGCTCATATATAACAGAAATTAACTGGGTAATAAACAAAGAAGCTGTCTTGGACAAGCTTGCCTCAGCTAAATGAAACTCTTCCTCTTCTCTCACTTCCCAACCTCTCCCACACTTGATTAAAGGAAATAAATGGGAAAAGTAGGAGCAAGCTTCTTAATGTAGAAGTCTTGCTCCTGAGAAAGAGCCTAAGATGGTGCTCTAATATGGTTTGAAACTGTGCGATTTTTGCTCATGTTTTAAAAGGTGCATTATCAATAAATAACAGTTAAGCCTGCATGTTGTAAATGTGTTTCTTTTTAGTTCAGAATAAAGATTGTGCTTTGCTTGTTTATATCCCGGTACTAACTGTTTGATGCCTTCAAAGGCAATAATCGGAAGGTGATGCTGAGCCTACTGTATAGTATAGGGGCTGAACGCTGTTATCCGCCTTCTCCAGACTCCCCCACACCGTTACCCAGCCATACTACAAGACCAGTCCCAGTGAAAACCAACCATGGATTAGGTAACCTCAGCCATTTGGCCCCTGTTGCTACATCCTCGCTTCTGTATCCTGGATTCCTGTCCTGCTTTGCACCGGGGTTGGGGTGGGTGAAGGGAATCATCTTCTAAAATAATTGTCCATCAAAAATAATTACAGGCCAAGCTACTCTGCAAGATTTGTCTTTCCTCTGTTGTCTATTTTCTTTACTTTTAATTCTGCTTTTTATTTATTTTTGAATTACGCTGAAGTTTTAATTTGTTAAGACTGCTGATAAATGAATGGAAGGTCTTGTGTTTAACTTCACTGGAAAGGTGACTGTGAAATGGCTTATGTTTTCTTAAGTTTTTACACAGTGAACAGATCCTTTAATTTCCATTTACCAGCCTGTAAATTCAAATACAAGAGTAGCCAGACAGTGCTGAGTCGTCATTTTGAAAACATCTGTTTCTGAAAATGCTGGGTGTGAGTACAGTTTGTACACATTTTCCTGACTGACTAGCTACTGTAGGCAGATTCTGTTTGAACTTCTGTCCTGGAGGAAGAAAGATGTAGGAACTAGCTCCTCCATTTAAGAGTTGTGGCTGATCCTCGACTTTCGGGCTACATTCCTGCCTGATCACTATATCCCTTTGATGCTCTTAGATTTTCAAATCTATCAATCTCCTAAAATGTACTCAGCAAACTGAGGATCCATAGTTCGATTAACTTTTCTTATGTGTGCTAAGCATTGATTGTCAGGTAGCTATTTAATCTGGCCTCCATGATTCTCTAAATGTCCTTTCCTAGATAGCAGTTGGCAGCGTGGAAGAGGGATAGCTGATCTAGTGGTGAAGTGACCAACTGTGCTTTGCTGAATGTCCCTTAATGGGAAATGAGTTGATTCAGTGCAGGCTGGCAATTGAAGCTAGTTCCTTAGCAAATGCCACAGCAATATTTTAAAGCAACTCCTGTGAAACCTTTCAGTGAATGTTGATCGTAGGAGATCATTATCCCAGTGCATCATTTATTTTGTGAACGTGTTTCAGGCACCACCCTTGGGTCATGGCCACATAGCTAGTTTACCTTTATTTCCTACTCCTATTTGAGAAGGTGGTAGTTTGGCCACCTTTCTGAACTGGTAGTGATGATGGTGATTTATTATAACGGAATAGCTTGCTAGGAAATTTCAGAGAGTGCTTAAGAATCAACTATGTTGGTGGGATTGGACTAACACAAAGACTGGAACTAGGACCCTTTCCCGAAATGTCATTAGCCAGTTAGGCTTTTACAACAATCTCATAGCTCATGGTCACTGAACCCAGCTCTTTACTTTTGAATTTTAAACTGAATTAAAGTTTTGTGAATGCTATGGTGAGTTTTGAACTTCTGTTCTCCAGATTATTAGTCCAAGCCTTCCAAGTACTAATCCACCAAAAATTTGTTATACTTCTCTACCTCAAATCAAATAACAACAGTTGTGTATGAGTTTGCACTTTGAATGGAAAAGTAGCATGGCCTTGTAACCAATAAAGTGTCTTCTGTTTCCAGGTTTCGAGGATATCTTGGGGATTGCCACTGTAGTCGGTTCCTTATCAAAAGGGCTAGATGCTGCAGACGGTGATGGATATGGGCACAGGAGGTGAGAAAATGAATTGAACAGACAAAATACAGTTTTGGTGGTAATCAAACCCCATTTTGGGGTAAAGGAAGTAATACATAATAATATAGGGAGTGTTTGACCTTGTTGTATTGATTTTCAGATATGATCGTTTGCTGTGCTTGGATGGGGGTGGAATTCGAGGCCTTGTCCTCATTCAGCTGCTTATTGCCATTGAGCAGGCTGCTGGCCAGCCTGTCCGGGAGCTGTTCGATTGGATATCGGGGACCAGCACTGGTGGAATTCTAGCCCTCGCTATTGTACATGGTGAGTACTTGGCAAAGTGGGCAAGCCTTAACCAGGATTTGGAACCATGCAGATGTGGCTTTGGAGGTGAGGAACATCAGTTACATGTGAAGGTTATCTAATGGTGGGAAATTTGTTGGTGTGTGTTTCTCGAAAGACATAGATGACCACATGAATGTCATGACTGCTTATTTTGACAGATATGGCTGTGAATTTCGTAGGTGCTTGATTTGTTTTGAATTATTGTTGTCACATGTACCTAAGTACAGTGAAAAGGTTTGTTTTGCAAGTGGTACAGTTATATCATAACAAGCCAGGACATTCAGATCGTGTTGTGCTTAGACAGAGCGAGGTTATGACTGCACAGGAGGTGCACAAAAGCAAGGTCAGCGTTAGATTTGAAATTACAGAGGTCCATTCAGCAGTCTAATGACAGCAGGGAAGAAGCTGTTCTTGAACCTGTTAGTGCATATGTTCAAGCTTCTGTATCTTCTTTGCAACTGATGTAGTAAATACATAGTTTTGAGAAATCTTATACTCATCTTGACTTCACTGGTTATTCTGAGACTTACTGTCCCCTTCAGTTAAGTCTACAGGGCAACAATATCTAATTTTTCACTCACTTTGGGTTTGTAAAGCCATTGACCAATCACAGCCAAGAGGGCAATACTCTTATCTTACTGTTAGTACCTATCAATATGTCACACTGTTATAATTTTCGGCAACAGCCAAGACACCTCTCCCTGTGTTGAATTTGAGGTAGATATTTGTCCTGTTTTTGACTATTTTTTTGCATCCAAACTCTATGCTATTGAGGCAGCTCTCAACCCAACCAGTCCAGTTATTGACATGTGTTAGGTTAATTGGTTTGTGGCTGTACTTGTCTCTCCACAGGAAGTCTGCATTCTGTACCGAGCTGGGTACTTTTAGGGAAAAACAGATTTGTATTGTTTCACTTAAATTGCATAATTTAGTGTTTTCCCCCTGTTGGGGAAAATTCAAGCCATGTTTTAAATTATCTCCATTTGAATCTTGGTTCCCTCTTTCCTTCTAAAGATAATCCAGAGAGAAAATCACTCACACTGAATTCAGAGAGATGTGCTGTGTAATCCTCATGAGATAAATAAAATCAAAATTAACACGGATAGGTTTTGGAGTTGGTAGGCAATTATGTTTAAAAAATTCAAATTCCTGACTTCCCGATACCTGCTGTCTAAAATGCCCAGTATAATCTGAAGAACTGTGGATGCTGTAAATCGGGAACAA
>NC_063368.1:10523122-10577744 GCF_021869965.1 Rhincodon typus
GGCCATTGTCGACCAGTTGGCCTTGGCTTGATTCCAGGTCTACCCTACCTTGGGCAATTGCAGCACTGAACAGGGTGTCTCTGTTTTGATTTGTGATCCATGCTAAGAGAGCTGATAGAAAAACAGAAATTGCTGGAAAAGCTCAGCAGGTCTGGCGGCATGTGTGGAGAGAAATCAGAGTTAATGTTTCAGGTCCACTGACCCTTCCTCAGAACCGAGGAGAGCTGATGTTGGCATTGAACAAGAAGAGTCCTGTTTGAACGCTGTTTCTCATTTAAGTTAGTTAGCTTCAGCTGAGGCATTTCTAAATGGACTGCAAGTTAAATCACTGCCCATGGGCAAGGGAAAATACTCTGATCTCTATAAAATGAACCTAGTTTGAAATGTCATGTGGACAAAGCCAGGCTAGGATCTTCCTCGTCTCAAGCACTTGTCTAGACTCATGCGTACA
This sequence comes from Rhincodon typus, assembly GCF_021869965.1. Lineage (NCBI taxonomy): Eukaryota > Metazoa > Chordata > Chondrichthyes > Orectolobiformes > Rhincodontidae > Rhincodon > Rhincodon typus. The sequence goes on from NC_063368.1 coordinate 10,523,574, forward strand.
GTGTAATCAGTGAGGAGAGAAGTTCTGTTATCCCAATCTATGTGTCTCATGAGTAAAAAAATAAGCATGTATACCGAATTATTGTTTAAATTGATTATCATTTATTGTTGGTATTTTTCATTGTCCCAATGCACAAAACTGGAAGTAACTCAAAACGAATTTTGCAAAGAACAAGTGTGATAGTACTTTCATTTCTGATTACGTAGCTTAGATGATAATGAGCGGAGAACAGTAATGCAATTTCACTGAAGGGGAGCCATCATGAAACTAAGAGTTTGTGTCCAGCAACATTTTAGGTGGAAGAAATGCTTTCTTGTTTTATCATTTTTTTATCATTTCTTTCCATTGCTTCTTTATTGGACCATTGTGTCATGTCTATACTTCTGCAAATAATTAGTCCATAGTACCTTAATGTGCTCCCCAGATTGCTGATAACTCCCCAATTCCTCCGTTAATGTGTTTTCGACATTGATTATACTCTATTACTGGGCTAGTGATCCATGAGCAAAAATGCTGGCAGCACTCAGTCAGTCAGAGAAGAAGTGAGTTAATGTCTCATGTTGTCAGAACATTTCTGTGTTAACTATAATGTTGGCTTTTCCAATTTCTGTGATGCGTACTTTGCTTAAGGCTCTGACTGTTGGGTTTTGCTTTCCTGTTACTCGTAGGCAAATCCATGCAATATCTGCGCTGCCTTTATTTCCGGATGAAAGACGAAGTGTTTAAAGGATCCAGACCATTCTCATCAGTTCCACTGGAGGAGTTTCTGAAGAAGGAGTTTGGGGAAAATACGAAAATGACTGATGTCACCAAACCAAAGTGAGTTCATAATTTTCTCTTGGAGGCTCATGGTATTGTTGAATTTTCTTGCACACAGTGTGTGGAGACCGGGTTGTTGAATATTTTTAAGACAGAGATACTTAACTAGTAAGAGAGTCAGAGTATCAAGGTTGAACAGGAAAATGGAGTTGAGGCTGCAGCTGGATCAGCCATGATCTTATTGAATGATGAACTAGGCTTGAAGGGCCAAAAGGCCTACTCCGATTCTTGATTTTTGTTTGGAAAAACAATTTACAGTTTACTGAATGGCTGATTTGTGATTCCAGTAATGTGGGTTCAATTCCCACACTGGCTGAGTTTTTCATGAAGGACTCTCCTTTTGAGCATCTCTCCTCGCCTGAGGCGTGGTGGCTCTTGGGTTAAACTGCCACTAATTCTCTTTGTCAAATGAGAGAGCAGCTCTGTGGTCCAGTAGGACTATGGCTTCTTTACCTTGTACCTTTATGTATTATTTTCAGTTTTAGGATGGTAATTAAAACTTGTGATTTAAAGGAACTGAAGGGCGCTTAAGCTCAAACTTTACGGAATTTATCTGACATACCAGGTTTATTTATACATAAGCTTCAACCTGACTTTGTAATCTGGAACTTGATAGCACGTAGGAACAAAAATAGGCCATTCAGCCCATTCAGTGAGATCATGGTAATCTGTGGTCTAACTCCATATTCCTGCCTTTTGCCCGTATCCCTTAATACTTCTACTTAACAAAAAAAAAATCTGATTTAAAATTAACAACTATCTATCATCCATTGCTGCTTGAGGAAGAGCGTTCCAATCATATTTTATCTTGTGCTCTGTGCAAAATACTGTCCATTTTCCAAATAGAGCTTCTGACTCCAACTAATCCTCTGTACAATGTTAAAATTCAGTCTCCAATTTTTAGAATAAAAGTGAACTAAGATAGTGCACATCATGCTTTTCAGTTGGTTTATCAATTACATTGTTTAATGTTATCACTGTCAGTGATCATTCGATCAGGGCACTGTGAAATGCAACGCTGTTTGAGATTCACAAAGTAGGGTGCATTATGGGTAGCATTCTATTGTGATTTAGTAAGAAAATTGTCCATTCAAGTCTCACTCCAGAGCATTAAATCTAAACTGACCCAGTAGTCCTGTAGTGAGGGAATGCTGTTGTGTCCAATATTTTATCTTTTAGCGTATGGAATGAGCTGCCAGAGAAAGTGGTAGAGGCTGGTACAATTACAACATTTAAAAGGCATCTGGATGACTACGTGAATAGGAACGGTTTGGAGGGATATGGGCCAAATGCTGGCAAATGGGACTAGATTAATTCAGGATATCTGGTCGGCATGGACGTGTTGGACCAAAGGGTCTGAATCCGTGCTGTACAACTCTATGACTTTATAACTGACACTAAACCCAGGCTCTATTTTCCCTCTGAGGTACATGATGGATCCCAAGCATTGTTTTGACAGAGACCTCCCCAGTGTTCTGACCAGTACTTTACCCACGACCAGTATCATTATAAATGTATTATTCAATCGTCATCACGTAGCTGTGTGTGGGATCTTGCTTGGCTTTTCATTAGCTAGTTTCAATATTTAAACAGTGCTATACTTCAGAAGTAATCCATTGGCTGTAATACGCTTTGGGATTTTCTGGGGGTGAGAAAGGCCTATCTGCGTTTTGTGGGTACTGCTCACTCTGTGACTCCCTCGTCCACTCCACACTCCCCACTAACCCCATCCCACACGGCACCTTTCCCTGCAACCTGCCCCTACACCTCCCCCCTCACCTCCATCCAAGGCCCAAAGCAAACATTTCATATCCGACAGGGGTTCACCTGTACACCCTCCAACCTGGTCTACTGTATCCATTGCTCCCGAAGTGGCCTCCTCTACATCAGTGAGAGCAAGTGTAGACTCGGGGACTGTTTCATGGAGCATCTACGCTCTACGTGATAATCGACAACACCTTCTGGTCTCCAACCATTTTAACTCCTCCTCCCACTCTCTTGATGACATGTCCATCCTGGGCTTCCTCCAGTGCCACAATGACCCACATGCAAACTGGAGGAGCATCACCTCATATTCCGTGTCGGGAACCTACAGCCCGATGGCCTTAACCTGGAATTTACCAGTTTTAAAATCTCCCCACTCCCTGGCCTCATCGCACGTCCAAACCTCCCTCTCATTCCTGCCTCCTTGACCTGACACAACCTGTCCATCTTCTTCCCCATCTATCTACCGTAGCCTTCCCACTGACCAATCCCCACCACTCCCTACCTGCATCCACCTATCACCATCCCACCTACCTTTCCCCAGCTGCACCCTTCCTTTCTGTATTTATTTCCCAGCTCCCTTCTCCCTCCCCCTTTCTGAAGAAGGGCCCCGACCCGAAACGTCAACTTTCCTGCTCCTCTGATGCTGCCTGGCTTGTTTTGCACTTCCAGCTCCACACTGTGTTGTTTCTGACTCCAGCATCTGCAGTTCTTGCTAACTCCTCCTGCTAAATGATTGAGAGTCTTTCCTTCATATTAACCATTGCATTGGGGAATGGTTTTCATCAATTACTTTGTTGCTGAACTTTAAAGCATTATTGTTGGAAATTTAAATTTTGGGTGAGTGGGAGCATGTTTGAAGTTAATGTATTTATGTATTCGCCCCCAAACACACACACACACATCCGACCCACCTCTGCCTGTAGAGTGATGGTGACTGGAACCCTGGCCGATCGGCATCCTGGAGAGCTTCATCTGTTCCGTAACTACAACCCGCCAGAACTACAACATGATCCACCTTATATGAGGACAGCAGAGTTCCAGGCTGTCACCCAACCTAAAGGTAAAGCGTGATACAAGAGGTCCGCCTAAAATCTTGTATTTTCTTGTTATCTTGGGATCAAAGTTTGCAATTTAAAATTGGGCATGAAATGTTGATATTAGTGACATGGCATTTCATGCTCATCGCTAATTGCCCTTGAAAAGGTGTGGTGAGCTGCCTTCTTGAATACAAGTGAGTGTTTGTTAGGCCATTTTAAAAAAAAAAGGTCATTCAAAGGTTGTAGATTTCACTAGCTGGGCTAGTGAGATTTTAATTTATTTTTTTACCAAGTTGTAGATCTGCTCAGAATTGTGCATCAAAACTTGAAGTAAACAATAAGCCTGTTTACAGAATTATTGTTTAAATTGGTTATCATTTATTGTTGGTATTTTACATTGTCGCTTTCATTGGAAGTAACTCAAAACGAATTTTGCAAAGAACAAATGTGACAGTATTTTCACCTCTAATTACCGAGGTTAGTTGATAATGAACTGAAAGCAATAATGCAGTTTGGTTGAAGGGGCAACATTGAAGCAGCTATATAGTGAAAGCACAGATTTTTAATTACTTTTTAACCTTAATCTTGTTGTATAGTGTGGTAGTTTAACAGGCGTGAGTGACTTGCTTTACTCCTGACATAGCTGTAATTGTCATCTTGGAACAGAATAGCACAGTATCATGTCACGTATTTAATATCAAAGCTCCTAATTTTAAAAAAGAAAGATGCTTAAAAATGTCAAGGCATTGCATCAGGCTTTATATTTGCAGTGTCTTTTTGCAGTTTTTGAAAGAAATTTCTTGTGTGTACCAAGCCTTAAATTGCTGTTTTTTCTCTTGCCTGATGTTTTAAATACTAATTTTCCCTTTTCTTCAGGGCTGTTTTCTGTGTTTTTCAAAAATGCAGAAATTATGTTATGTGAAATCTTTCTCTGCTTTCTCCACTTTTCTCCCTTATCGTATTCCATCAAAAAGCAATTCTCTAAAACACATCTCCGCATGCAAATTCCTCATTTGCTCTATTCACCTGTGCACTATTAAAAATAATTGCAACAGTGCAAAGCTGTTACTGTACACCCCAATTGTAGGTATAACCTGATGGAGCCACCCAATAATAAATCATGCAAAGTGCTTTAAGAACCAAATAGGTGGAAAAGAATGTCATCTAAGGCAGTTAATACCTGAACGGGTTTTCTGATCCACATGAAAAGCTCTTACCAAGTGGATATAAGCGACTGTTACTTGGAGAAATTAACAGTATGTTCTTCAGATGTCACTTAAGTTACGTACCATAATGATTCAGTAATGTTAACTTATTTATAAGTATAGCATAAGGTCTTACCATGGACTCTCGTGGAACACCGATGTAATGCAACTGTGTATTTATTTATTATATAATATACTACTCAGTATAACAAAGCTGAGCTAGTCATGTGCTGAAGATGTCATGTGGGCATCCTTCTCCACTTAATAATAGTCTACGTTATTGATACCAATAAAAAATATTGGTTGTAATGAATGTACCCAAGACATTCCAGATGTTTCAGTAAAGCATGGAAGGTGTTATCAACAGTGTTATCAAGCAGCGCCTGCTCAGCAATAACGTGCTCAGTGATGCCTGGTTTGGGTTCCGCCAGGACTGCTCAGCTCTGGACCTCATTACAGCCTTGGTTCGCACATGGACAAAAGAGCTGAATTCCGCAGGTGAGGTGAGAGTGACAGCCCTTGACATCAAGTCTGCATTCGACCAAGTGTGGCAAAAAGGAGCCCTGGCAAAACTGGAATCAGTGGGAATCTGGGGGAGAACTCTCAGGTAGTTAGATTCATATCTGCCACATAGGAAGATGGTTGAGGTTGTTGGAGTCAGTCATCTGAGCTCCAGGACATCTCTGCAGGAGTTCGTCAGGATAGTGTCCCAGGCCTAACCACCTTCAACTGCTTCGTTAATGAACTTCTCACCGTCATAAGGTCAGAAGTGGGAATGTTCGCCGATGATTGCGCAATGTTCAGCACCATTCATGACTCCTCAGATACTGAACTAGTCCATGTTCAAATGCAACAGATCTGGACAATATCCATGCTTGGGTTGAAAAGTGGTAAGTAACATTCATGCTACACAAATGCCAGGATATGACCATCGCCAATAAGAGACAATCTAACCACTGCCCCTTGACATTCAATGATGTTACCATCACTGTTAACATCCTTGACCAGAAACTCTGTTGGGCTCACTACATAAACACAGTGGCTATAAGAACAAGTCAGAGGCTAGGAATACTGCAGCAAGTAACACACCTCCTGACTCCCCAGAGCCTGTCCACTATCTACAAGATACAAGTCAGGAGTGTGACGGAATACTGCCACATGCCTGGATGAGTGCAGTTCCAACAACACTCAAGGAGCTTGTCACCGTCCAGAGAAAGCTGTCCACTTGATTTGCCACCACATCCACAAGCATCCACTCCCTCCACCACCAAGTTCAGTAGCAGCAGTGTGTACTATCTACAAGATGCACTGCAGTAATTCACCAAAGATCCTCAGTCAGTACCTTCTGAACCCGCAACCATTTCCACCTAGAAGGACAAGGGCAGGGGATACGTTGGAACACCACCACCTTCAAGTTCCCCTCACCATCCTGACTTACTGAAAGAATGGTGATATTTCTGTTGCTGGGTCAGAATCCTGGAATTCCCTCCCGAAAGGCATTGTGTGTCAACCCACGGCGGGTGGACTGCAGCGGTTCAAGGAGGCAGCTCACCACCACCAAGGGACGGGCAATAATTGCTGGCCAGTCAGAGATGCCCACATCCCACAAATGAATAAAAACAAAAGTGAGAATGTCTACAACATTACAGTAAAGAGCATTTAAAGAAAAGACATTTGAAAGAAAATCTTCCTTCCTTCCTCCTCTTCCTTGTCATTTCTTTCACATCTCTACTCTTGGCCTTCTTTTGTTTCCTATGTCCTTGTTTTGTTCCATGCTTTTCTGTCTTCCCCCTTCTCCTCTATCTAGCTCCTTGTTTTTCCTTCTATCCCATCCCCTGTTCCACTTGAGTTATCAAATACCTCCCTACCCCCCCTCAAAGAAAGCCATACTGCTGGACCTGAAAGATGGCTTGATGCTGAATCTTGATGAACTGATCAAGTGGTATAATCCCAAGAATAAAATGCATCTTTGCCCAGCAATGTGGATTAACACACTCTATCTTTAGAATAGTGCTCCATGTCATTTCAGAAGAAACAATCCGCTCAAAGTTAACAAACCTTTCATAAATTGACAGCAGCCATTTCCTTCCATTCCAGAACCTGTACAACAGAACCTCTCTCATTGCTGAGTTCTGTTGGAGTACAGCTCCCACCCCCACCACAATGACATTGACACCAGTGCTACAAGAAGCTTTTCCTTTATTTTAAAAGAAAGTGTTTAAAAATAAATGTATGCAATCCCTCACAGATGCAGGACTATCTAAGAATGTGGGCTGCCATGAAAATGGAATTTCCTTGGGCATTTACTGTGGAATGCACGAAATACTGGAGATTTAGTTGGTGTCTCTATTCAGTGTAGCTGCTTTCTCCTGCACATTGTGATGTTTGGATCGTTAGCTATTTTTAAGCTTGTTTGAAAATGAACAGTAGAGTCCAAGTTTTCTCAGAACAGCTGTTGCAAGCTCAGCAATTCTGTCCAATCTATTACAGCACCTTTTACCCAAATCTTCATCTGCATCAGGAATGGAAATTTTGAATTTGATCCCACAACTCTTAACTCATGCCCCTCGTGAAAGGCAAGTTCCTTGGGTGGGCCCCTACTTCCTGTAAGAGAGCTCGGCTGTGGCTGCATTGGTAACATTCTCGCCTCCTTAGTCACAAGGTTTTCAGTTCAAGTTTCACTGCAGGACTCATGCACAGAAAAAACATCAAGTTGACACTCCCTTGCAGTACTGAGGAAAGGGCACCACTGTCAGAGATGAAATCTTTTTTCCAATGAAACATCTAACTGAGGTCCTGCCTGTCTGCTCAGGTGGATGTAAAAGCCTCATGACTTCATTTAAAAGAAAAGCAGGGATTTATCTCTCAATCAACATCAGAAAAGCAAATCATTTAATTATTATCTCATTACTGTGTGTACATGCTTGCCATGTGCAAATTGGCTGCCACTCTTTCTACATTTCAGTAGCAACCTCAAAAGTATTTCATTGGCTGTGAAATGTTTTCGGACATTCAGTGGCTGTTGAAAATGCACAATATGTATAATGTCTAAAGACTATGAAGTCTTTATTTCTTTTTATATAATTTTCCGTACTTGGATGGATCCTGTGGACAGTTGAAAGAGTGACAGATATTAATTTTTTGTAAACATCTTCAGTGAAGGATGAGCTTTGGAACTTATAAACTAAAAACAACCTCTTTTTATAAAGTCATACCAGGCTGGTATTACCGCCTGGAAAGCCACGATCATTGCATGTTACTTTGCGAGTAAACTGCATGTAAAATCATAGAATCCCTGCAGTGTGGAAGGAGGCCATTGGCCCATTGATTCTACCCCAAACCTCTGAAGAGCATCCATCCCACCAAGACCCACTGCCTACCCTATCCCTGTAAGCCTGCATTTCCCATGGCTAACCCACTAGCCTGCACATCCCTGGACACTATGCACAATTTAGCCTGGCCAATCCACCTAAACTGTACACCTTTGGACTGATGATGTGGAAGTGCCGGTGTTGGACCAGGCTAGACAAAGTCAGAAGTCATATGACACAAGTTATAGTCCAACAGGTTTACTTGAAATCACAAGCTTTCGGAGCGCTGCTCCTTTGTCAGGTGAAGTGGAGGGAAGCGCACAGGCACAAAATTCTGTGCCTGTGTCATGTGACTTCTGACTTCACCTTTGGACTGTGGGAGCACCCAGAGGAAACTCGCACAGACACGGGGAGTATGTACAAAATCCACACAGTCAGTCACCCAAGGGTGGAATCGAACCTGGGTCCCTGGTGCTGTGAGGCAGCGGCACTAATTACTCAGCCACTGTGCCGCAACATATGTGGTGAGCAAATGTTTGGAAAAAGTAACACGTAAGTGGTCAGTTGGCAACAGTGTGTCATGTGTATGTAGTCTAAATTGTGGCTTTCCTTCAAACAGACCAGTTGGTGTGGCGAGCCGCTCGATGCAGTGGTGCAGCCCCTACCTACTTCCGACCCATGGGCCGCTTCCTGGATGGAGGGCTGCTTGCAAATAATCCAACGCTGGATGCCTTGACCGAAATCCATGAATACAGTCAGAACCTGAGGAGAAAAGTGGGTGTTACCTTTATTTCATTAAATTTCTGCTAATTCTTAGACAAATCTAGGAAGCTGGTTTAGTTCCTCACTGCTGCTTCCCAGATTGGAATGAAAATTGTTCATGAAAATTCCAGTCACTACCTTGTTGGAAATCTTGGTATTTTAGATGGAAAAGTTATCCACCCAAAGGGAATTCCAAGCCTCTTCTTACCACTTTGTCCTTTTAGTCATATTTCTGCATTGGATAAAGTGACATTGCTTAAAGATTTTCAACCATAATATTATTATTCTGTGTCGTTTTAATCCAATATATGAACTGACACTACTAAAATATTACCAGAGTCTTGTAAGAGTAATTCTGATATTGAAACATTGAGTGTGGCCGTGGATGTTTCCCGTTGTTCCTAGCAACGTCATTTAACTAGAGATAAATGGGAAGCATTTTCCATCTAAATGATTGTTTCAATGATGCTTGACCCTCTCCCAGTGACTCTGAGGGTAAATGGATGTATGTTGAGAGCTGTGCAGGAAGGCAATTCATTAATTGGGTCACGATCGTTGTTTCTTACTGATCTCGATTGATGTATTACGCAGGGTGCTATAATTGAGCTAGGCTACGACAGGGAATAAACAAAAATGAAATATCATAGGATTCTTACTTGGTGTCCTCCTGTAAGCGAGCAGACATTTAGATTGAATGAGGACAAGACTGAACATACATCAAGTATGATGGCTTTGCAGATAAATAGTTAATTGGTGCATGACAAGTATCCTACTTAATGCAGGTATTGGAGAAGGAATTCTTGAAATCAGTGGAGAACTCCATTCTCTCTTGTTTAATGAGTTGGACAGAGCCGTGCAATTGGTCTGTAAAAGGCTTGTAACAAAATCCTCATTTAGTCGATAAAATGTTACAGGGTCAGTAGCAGAAATTCGGGAACAGTCTGTTAATGCAGTGATTGCTGCATAATGATTTCTGAAGAAGGATCCAGAACCGAAGTGTCAATTTTCCTGCTCCTCTGATGCTGCTTGGCCTGCTGTGTTCATCCAGCTCTATACCTTGTTATCTCAGATTATCCAGCATCTGCAGTTCCTACTATCTCTGTTAATGCAGTGTTAGTTTGTCAGGTTGCCCTTTTTTAGTTACGTTGTGTTTGTTTCACAGGGTAGAGAGAATCAGGTGAAGAAGCTTGGTATTGTTGTTTCACTTGGAACAGGAAAGCCGCCACAGGTACCTGTAACCTCTGTCGATGTCTTTCGTCCCTCCAATCCTTGGGAACTGGCTAAAACAGTCTTTGGTGCCAGAGAGCTGGGCAAGATGGTGGTTGACTGTGTAAGTATAATGTGAATGAGGTAAGCATTTGTTGTTCTTTGAATTTGCTATTCCTCAAAGTGGTGTGTTTAAGGACTGACTAGGCCTGTAATTTTTGTGGCTTTTATTGTCAAATCCAAACTAGATCCACTTTTCACTACAATCTAGATGTGCTTAAAACTGGTGTTTGTACAGCGTCGAGTGTAGCAGAGGAGCTGTGCTGTCTGCTCGAACTGTGTGATGGAACCTCTCAGCACCGGGAACTTGGGTTCGATTGCAGCCTCGGGCAACTGTCTGTGTGGAGTTTGCATGTTCTCCCCATGTCTGCATGTGTTTTCTCAGGTGCTCTGATTTCCTCCCACAGTCCAAAGATGTGCAGGTTAGGTGGATCAGGCATGCTAAATTGCCCCATAGTGTCCAGAGTTGTGCAGGCTAGGTGGACTACACATGGGACATGCAGGGTTACAGGGATAGTGTGGGGGCATGGGGGGGAAGAGGAGGATGCTCTTCAGACGGGCGGTGTGGACTTGATGGGTCAAACAGCCTGCATCCACACTTTAGGGATTTAAAGGTTCTAAGAAACCGTGGTTGCTGTGATGGTTTACAGCTGGTCTACTACAGCCCCTCTGGCTGGTGATGGTCACAGGAGAGACTGTGGGAGAGGTAGATTTTACTTTGCCTGGGTTCCATCAGGATTTCAGTTGCCTTGTGGGGAATGGGACGGCCGAGGCACTGCTGTGAGTGCAGTAGAATGGTGAGCACCAACTCTTTATTGATTTGAAATGGAGCTCTCAATATGTGTGATTTTTTTTGTCACCTTGAGCTAACCATGTTTTCATTAACTGCGTTTGGTGTCATTGGAATAAAGAGTCACTGAACCGGATTCTTCATTCATTCACTGTTTTTTTCCTACATTATGCAAACGTAATGATGCACTGCATGACTAGCTGCCTCATGATATTCACTGCTATGTTTCATGTTCCTCTGAACTTCCGCTCGTATTACTACTTAACTATGCTATCAAGCTTTGTTACACCCCCCACCTATAAGTTCCTCTCCAGACCACACACCATCCTGTCTTGAAACCATATCACCGTTTCTTCGCTGTTGCTGGGTCAACGTGTTGGAACTGCCCCTCCAACAGCTCTATGGGTGCACCTGCAGCAGCTCATTGCCACCTTCTCAAGATCAGTTGGAGAAGGTTAAAAGTGCTGGCCCAACATCCCATGAAAGAACAATATCTAAAAAAAAGCATCTACCGATCAAACTCCTTGTTCGCTCAGGAGCTGGTGCCCTTTGCCTCACTTAATCCATCTGACACCTGCAGTCTTTGAGGCTTTTGAAACGCAAGCTTGGCTGTTATTCAACTTGCATTATCTTCTTTTCCACTCATTTCAATTCCTGCACTTTTTACATTCATGTCTCAAAAAAAAGATCACTGTCTTTTCTAACTAATGCAGGCCAAGGTAATGACTGGCTCAAGACAAATTGATGTGAGATTGAAATAAACCAGACCCTTGCGACTATCCAAGGACTGTAAAGTATTGAGTGTTGATGTAATGATTTGCTTTGTCTACAAGAGGTTTAACAATATTATTTGCAAAATAATTAGACTCCAAAATGCATATTGTATATGTTTTCAAAATGAACCGAAAGGATATTATAATCCTCCCAAACCCACTGCTGCTTCTGAATGTTTGGGTCACGTGCCAGCTCGGGAGCAGTTTAGTCTCTCGAGGCATGGCGTGTGGCAGTGAGAGAACAGAGTCTTTTTTTTTGACTAACTGAGAGACTAATTAGTTGAGCAATTGTAGCAATGAGATCTTTCACCTTCTATTTGTTAGTGCACTGATTCTGATGGTCGAGCAGTGGATCGAGCCAGAGCCTGGTGTGAGATGGTGGATATTCCATATTTCAGGTAGGCACAGGATTTAATTAATCAAGCAGAGACTCCAGCATGGGTAGATGGGAGGGACGTGTCACCTGGACACCTTGGTTTACACTACATTACAGAGACGATGATGCAAGGACCACAGAGCACTTTGTTTCTCTGAGACTGGATTATTGTTTTGTATTAACTGTTACACATTTCGTTTCTTGATCCTCTAAGCATTAACCATGCGTAGCCTGCAGTTTGGTTGAGATTGGGGTAGTGTTTTACCTAGCCAGTCCTTTTTAAGACTCCTTTTTTTAAAAAGGATAACGGCTGGATATTGTCCAGATCTTGTTGCATTTGGACGTGGACTGCTTCAATACCTGAGGAGTCATAAATAATGCTGAATGTTGTGCAATCATTGGCAAATATCCCCACTTCTGACCTTATGATGGAGGGAAGATCATTAATCGAAGCAGCTGAAGATGTTTGGGTCTAGGACACTATCCTGAGGAACTCCTGCAGAGATTTCCTGGAGCTGAGATGATTGACCACCAGCAACCCCAACCATCTTCCCATCTGCCAGGTATGACTCCAACCAGTGGAGAGTTTGCTCCCTAATACCCATTAATTCCAGTTTTGCTGGAAGGAGGTGGTCTGAATAGATAAATCCGGTTAAATGTAAGAAAAACAGAAATTACTGGAGAAACTCAGCGTTATCTGGCAGTATCTGTGAGGAGGGAAACAGAGTTAACGTTTTGAGTTAAGTGACCCTTCATCAAAACTGTTCACGGGACCCAAAACAGTAACTCAGCTTTCTCCTCACAGATGCTGCAAGACCCACTGAGTTTCTTGAGCAATTTCTGTTTTTGTTTCAGATTGCTAGTATCTGCAGTTGTCTTATTCTGGTTAAATATAGATGCCTGGAAATTCTTGAGATCCCTTTTATCGGCTGCTTTGGACCTGTTGCAAATGTATTGCTTTGAATCAGCATTTTCTTTTTGTCTGTCTTTCAGGGCTATTTTGCATATACATATATAAATGTGAAGTCTGTAGTGTGACGGCCTTGAGACAGATATACTATCCATGATGTACAGCTGTTTCACTTTGGACCTTTAATGACAGCAGGCTAGACAACATTGTTATACAATGATGTCCACTTAGATTGCACAATCAGAAAGAGTAATGAGTGCCTTTACAGGCCTGGTGATATTGCTATTGAAGTGTGGTCCAATATTTTATGTGACATGTCTGATCTTTGTGGGCAACAGCTTTTGTTTTATTGCACCTGTTTCATGAAGTAGATTAATCTTCAATCAGAATCCAAGATCTGTTGTTATCTGTAGATTGAGAACTTTGCACTGTAATGATAACATTGATTTTATATTTTTTTCATATGGCCCAGAAGGCTCCATAATATGCAGCTAAGCAGCCCCTAAGCTGCTTCTCCTAAAGTTGTCATTTAGTTTCTAAGGATGGTTAAGCTCCGCTCCACTGACTTCATTCAGACTTTGGGTGGAACTTTGACAACTCCTGCACAATATGATCAGACACGCCTACTGAAACTCTGGACTTAGTGCAAGTCACTGAGGCTTGGTGACTCACCCTGCTGCCTACGCTGTACTGCTACCTCATCATTTTGAGGTTTGTTGGTGTTCTGTCTCAGTACAGCGCTAGCTGGCAGCTTTGGTTATGGAATAAACCAGTGGGTAATGTGTCTGAGACTTGACTGTGTAAGGAAGCGGAGCGAATGAACTTCATATATCAAGCTGGTTTGATGCTGTCGTGTTTGGGAGCCTGTGTGTGGGGGGGGGGGGTCTGTCATTTAGCTTAGTTGGTTGATTTGGCTGGTTTGCAGTGCAGAGTGATGCCAACAGCAAGGGTTCAATTCCTGACACTGGCTAAGCTTACCATGAAGGATTGTCTCCTTTTCAACCTCTCCCCTTGCCTTAGGCATGGTGACCCTCCATTTAAGATACCACCAATGAGAGAATAGTCCTATGGTCCAGTAGCACTATGGCAACTTTACTTTCCTTATTTTTTCTCCCAGGCTCAATTCGCAACTAAAGATGGATGTGATGTTGGATGAGATTGACGACGCTATTTTAATCAACATGCTTTGGGACACACAAATCTACATCCACCAGGAGAGGGAGAGAATTCAACAACTCGTTCAACTTCTGCTAAGTGCTTGACTTGGGAGAAGGGAAAGGGTAAATGGAAGGCTACATTAATAAAGACTGACCAAGTTGGCTTTGTAAGCACCTACCATACTACAGGAGCTGACTGAATATTATTTTTAATAGGATTAAAAATTAAACAATGCTGCTTTGTGCTATGCTGCACCAATTACACTCCAATTATACAGACATACAGAGGCTGATCCTAACAGTCTTCTGTTTTGTACAAAGAAAACCAAGAAAGAGAACAAAAGAGAAGAAATCTTGGTTTGGAATGTACCCATCCATCAACGTCAATACTTGCCTTTTCTCTTTAAAGATGGTTACTTATTTGCATTTCACATTTGAGAAAGATGACTGCTGTCACAGTAATGGCAGATTCATGGTTTGTGGAAACTAGAATCAGGCTGGATGGGCTGAATGGCCTTCACATCCTCTTCTATTCTTATCAAATTACTTGGTCCTGTTTTGATTGCTTCTTATTCAAACAATGGTACAGTTCACTGTGGGTCATTACATTAGGAATTGGCTGTGCAAACATCAGTAGTGGTTCTCAGTATTGGAACGATGGCTGGTTGTGATCACTGTAAATTACAAAGTATAGCAATCATAAGAATCGTAACCGAGTGGAATTAAACACGTTTTAATGTGTCTAGGTATATTCTTATATTTGCTTTCATTGTGGATTTATCAGAGTTACCCAGCCCCTGGACCTGATGAATAGCCAATGCATCTGAGATAGGTGGTCTTTTGAGGAATATATTTATTTTGTCTTATGTAATTTGTTGTTTCTAAGCCTCTGTGTGATTTCATATTTCTTCCAAGTTGACAACACAGAGCTGTTAATATATGTTAGAAAGTGAGAAAACATTTGTGGCCTCTTCAAACTGAATGGACAACGTAAGGCATTGCTACTAAATTGTGGACCCATCCTCATCATGTGCTGAGTATCCATTTTGTGTGTGTGTGTGTGTGTGTGTGTGTGTGTGTGTGTGTGTGTTACAGTTTCCACAAGGCTTTATAGTGCAGTATTGTACCATAGGAATCCTCCAGTGTCAATGAATGATGTATTTGTGTGTGATGATGATGAGTGGAAAAAAAGGTTTTTTTTTGGTTCTTTGTTACAGGAGAGACTGAATCAAGAGGAATGGTTTTCACTGCGACACACTTTGTTTTTCATCCACTCCCACCCCACTTTAGTTAACCCAGAAAATGGGCACCCTGTTTTTCTAGACTTGAATTTATCTAAAATAGTTGTTAGCAAGGGTTAAAGGTAGAAATCAATCAGATGAAGCATTAAAACGAAGGCCGTATTTATGCAGAATGGAAAGGGTAAACAGAATCTCATGCTGCTGTTTATGGGACATTGCTGCATACTACTTGGCTGCTGTCTCCCCTGCATTACAGCAGTTGGCTAGGCAGAAGAAAAGTTCAAAAACTAGACTGGCCACAAAGCACTGGGAGACCTTCTGAGGTCCAGAAAAGTGCTATATAAATCTAGGTCTTTATTTTTAAAATCCTTGATCAAATAGATGACACAGTGCCTCAGAGAGAAGCAAATGTGATGGACCAAGTGGACTTTCATTGTATTTTCATCATTTTCTTTTGACCTGAAGTTGCCAATTGACATTGAACTGACTGCCTTACTTAACAGTTATGTTTCAATTTATTTAAATTATAAACTCTGTTTTGGTGGTTGTATATAAGAATATGTCATGATGATTAGCTTGTTGAAGTGGAAAACCGATAAACAATTTTGAGACTGTGAGCATCAAAACTTCAACTGATGTTACAATATGAAGGATTGAACTGTAATACAGTATGCCTGTTATCTGTAATTATGCAATTCTGATCTTGATTTTCATTAACAATGTACAATGTGATTATAATAAAAGGATAACTAAGATTTTTTTCAAACTATAATTATTTAAACAAAAGATATTTATTTTGTCAAATGGCTGGATTGGACTTGTGGAAAGAATATTTAAATACGATGCCTCTTGGTAATTTGCAAGAATCCGCCACCCCTCAGTTACATATTCTTCAGAATGAAATGTCATTGGGGTTAAATGAGGTTGAAAAAATGTACAGTGATGTGCAGGCAGATACTAAAGAGAATGTTTTGGGTAAAGTGGGGGAGATGAAGAGTTAAAATGGCAAATGAGTTCCAGGGATTAACAGCTGCAGGAGCGGTCTTCTGTGGCAGTGTGGACAGCAAGCAGCAACAGGGTGGATAGGAGGATGTGAGGAGTGTAGTTGGAGGAGATTACTTAAAGAGCATTGGGGGGGGGGAACAGAAGGATTTGAGGGTAAGGTAAGGAGGCTGTTTTCAACAAATTTACATATTAGAAATATTCTAAACAAAACTATTTATAAGTGCTGTTGAAAATTGGGGAATTATACTCTCCTGTTACTGCAAGTGGGTGTTAGACTGAGTCCCATTCTTGGGATTGCCTCAGAAACAGACATACAGACATTTGAATTAGGAGTGGGAACAACTTATTTGGCATCTCAAAACTCTGCATTTAATAAGAAAATGGCTGATCTGATTGTAATGACCACGCCACATTCTCGCCTACCCCCCTGTAACTTTTCACTGATGTGTTTCCCAAGAAACTATCTGCCTTTAAAATATTCAAACACTGTGCTTCTACTATATTTTGAGAAACAGTTCCAAGACTTGAGACCCTCTAAGAAAATAATCACTACATCTGTCTTAAGTGGGTGATCTCTTATTTTTAATGGTGACCACTGGTTCAGTTTCTTCCACAAGAGGAGACATTCTCTCTAAATCCATCCCGTCAAGACCTGTAAGGATCATGTACATTTCAATCATGCAGCTTCTTAGTATGATATGGGCCAGGAGCAGGCAGGTGGGACTAGCTTAGTTTAGGATTATGTTCAGCATGGACTGGTGGACCAAGTGGTCTAACCTCTCCTCATAAGGCTACCTGTCCATTCCAGATATGAGTCTAGTCAACTTTCTCTGAACTGCCTCTAATACATTTATACCCTCACTTTACTAACGACACCAATACTGTAGATATGAGCTCAACAGCGCCCTCTATAACTGAAGCAGACCTCCCTACTTCTCTGCTCAATTTCTCCTGCAGTGAATTTTTAATAATTTAACTAGTTTTCCTAATTACTTGCTGTACCTGCATACTAAACATTTGTGATTCAGACAACTAGAACATCCTGATCCCTCTGCTTCTTGGCGCTGCTTCCTCTCACCATTTCAATTTTTAAAAATTCTTCCTGTCAAGATGGACAATTTTATCCTTTCCTACTATGTTCCATTTGCCAGATCTTTGCCCACTCACCTAACCTATTGTTATCCCTTTGTAGCCTTCTTCTGTCCTCTTCAGAACTTACTTTTCCTATCTTTGTATCGTCAGCAAATTTAGCTACCGTGCCTTCGGTTCTTTCATTCAAGTCCTTTATGGAAGTTGTAAAAATGTTGGAGCCCAGCACGGAGCCCCAAGATATACTATTTATGTCTTGTCAACCAGAAAAAGACCTATTTATGCTTACTCTGTTTCTTGTCAGGTAGCTAATCTAACCCTAATCTGTTACCCTCTGCCCTACCATGAACCTTTACTTTCCACAGTGACCTTTGTGGCACACTATCAGATGTCTTCTGGAAATCTAACTATGGTACATCTATTGGTTAGTCTTTATCTACAGATTATTACTTCCTCAAAGAACTCTAATAATTGGTTAAACATGACTTCTCTTTCACAGAATCATGTTGACTCTACCTGATTACCTTGAGTTTTTAAGAGCCTTGATATAATCTTAAGTAATAGCTTTTAACATTTTGCTTTTCATGAATATAAGCTAACTGGCCTGTGGTTTCCTGATTTTCGTCTCCTTTACATTTACCGATCTAATGGAACCTTTTCCAAATCTATGGAATTCTGGAAAAGTAGAAGCAATGCATCAACTAGCTATTTCTTTTAAGACCCAAGGGTGAAGTGCACCAAGCATGGACTGCTTCAGTATATGGGAATTGGTGAATGCTATTGATCGTTTTATTTCTGGTGCCAACTTTCCCCCCTCAACCAAAGCCATAGGGGTTCCTCATATTTGCTGATTGTTGCACATCGCTTTATGTTAACAGGGTTTTACCTGCATCAGGGTTTTTGCTTTTAAAAAAAAATCACCAGGCTATGAAAAGCTTTGGGACATTTTGAGAATGTGCTAGAATACCTACGTAAACATTTTTTCCCCCTTGGTCCTCTTCCTCCAAAAAAGCTATGATAATGCAGCCAACAGCATCTGTTTAAGGACTATTCTAAATAATCTCACTAAAAATAAACCATTTTGTTAACCCCTGGTTTAATATTTTGAAGAGATGCCAGGGGCTTAAACGCATATGTTAAATGTCCTGACCTGTTCCATGATAGTTACAAACGTAATTGCCCCAGGATTTACGTACATTGGGATTCAATATAGAATAATGTGCAGTGACAGCGTTCTTTAAAGAGGAGATTAAGTCACTGCATTGTCCACTTGACCCTGTCCTACCACAAATGCTGAATCTAGGAGGTGGGTGAATAAAATAAATGACATGCCCTGTAGTTACATGGGCCACCGGAGAGATGGCGTTGTCTGCTCAGAGAAATGGGCTGAGATGGATTCTGAAGCAGTTCATCGCTGACAGTGAATTTGGGGCCCTGTTACTGTTTGAAACAGTATTGTATTAACCCTCACCCACATTGGAGGGCATATGTACCAGCAGTAACAGCTGGATCTTTTGGATAAGAATACTAAGCACCGAGAGTGCAGAAGATTGGGTAAAACTCTTACTATAAAATGCAAACATGCAGAGTAAACTGAATCATTAATTACTGAACTGCTACATCTTAATTCATATTCACATTCCAACTGACTACACTATATACACATTTCCTAATCTTAATGCCACCACCACTGTTAGTCAATACTAATCTTAATAAGAACATTATGACTTGCAGCAAATTTTATTCCAACACCTCTATGACAGCCAAAAGCACACTATCAGCATGTTTGGCCAGGTTGGCTAAGAACAAAATGTGATCAGGCAAGTAACATAAATGTAACACAGTGCCATGCAATGAGCATCTCCCCTTGATGTTCAATGGCATTGCCATTGTGGAATCTCCCATCATCAACATCCTGGGCTTGCCACTGACTTAATTAGATGACCCGTGTAAATGCTCGGGCTACAAAAACTGGGTAGAGGATGTTAATTCTGCAGTTAGTAACTCACCTGATACCCCAAAGCCCATCCAGCTCCGACAAGGCATAAGTGCGACGGAGTGCCCCACTTGCCTGGATGGATAGCTCCAACATTATTCAGAACATGACACCATTCAGGACAAAGCACTATATCCACCATCGTCAATCTTCACCACTCATGCACGGTGGTAGCAGTATGTACCATCTACAGGATTCACAGCAGTAACCCAGCAAGCCTCTTTCAATAGCGCTTTCCAAGCCCTTGACTTCACCATTTAGAAGAGCAAAGGCAACAGACACATGGGCACACCATCACCTATAAGTTCCCTCTGATCCACACATCATATTTTATTGTTGGTCCTTGACTGTTACTGGGTCAAAATCCTGAAATGTGTTCCTCACCATCGATGTGGGTCTGCTTCCATAACGTGGGCTGCAATAATTCATTGCAGTGGATTATCACTCCAATTAAGGATGGGTAACTCCTGCCCACCTTCTCAATGATACTGACATCCAGTGAAAGAATAAAGATAATGTAGAAGATGGATATTTTCCTAGCCAGCCAGTCTATCGGCAATATAGTTTCTCTGTTTAGAGATAATAAGGTGTAGAGCTGGATGAACACAGCAGGCCAAGGTCTAGACCCGAAACGTCAGCCTTCCTGCTCCTCTGATGCTGCTTGGCCTGCTGTGTTCATCCAGCTCTACACCTTGTTATCTCAGATTCTCCAGCATCGGCAGTTCCTACTGTCTCTAGTTTCTGTGTTTCCTTTGTTTGCTTTCTTTCACTGGTATAAATGATGATTGAGGTGGTTCTGATCGTGCTGCCTTGTATTTGGCATATTATATCACTCCTCCATCATAGTGTCTGCTACTGGCTTGGATTGGCCTACTGGTTTATCAGTGTGAAGCGTTGGCTATGACCAGGCATTGGTGAAGAAGAGTCATTTCGGACTCAAAATGTTGACTCTGTTTCTCTCTGCACAGACCTGCTGAGTTTCTCCAGCATTCTCTATGTTTGTTTCAGGTGTTGCTGACTGGCCCATTGGAAGGTCCTGGACTATGTGCTACAGGATGTAATAAAGCTTAGGGCAGCTACAGCAAAGGCTTAGTCAGGAAGGGATGCTGCCTAAAGCCCATCTGCCATGGTATACTGAGGGGCTGGAGTCTACATCGAACCTCTCACTTTGTACCTTTGTTGTGAAATGTATGTTGTAAATGTCACAAGTGATTACCTCTTCCACTGAAGGTTGGGGGATGGACAGTGTAATATTTCTGTCCATGTGTGTGTAAATAATCTCTCTGAAACAAAAGACAATGGTGGATGCAGGAAATTTGAAACCAAAACAGCTGGAGAAACTGTTGAACACCTTAGAAAGATCACTGGACCCACAATATTAACCCTGCTTTCTCTCCGCAGATACTGCCACACCCGCTGCGTTTCTCCAGCAATTTCAGTTTTATTTTACCCCTGAAACAAATGGACATATTTCAATGAAACTTGATACGTAGGTTATGGTCCAAGGAAGAACTGATTGGTTTTTGGTGAAGAGTGGATCCAGAACCAGATCCTCATTTTTTAAAAGGATCACGAACATTTAAAATCCTTCATGTTCAGCTTAGGTTTGCTGTTGGCAGAATAATTGTATGCATGTATTAAAATGTCAGGGTCTCCTTGCAAACCAATTAGCACTCGGCTCTCAGACAGTCTAAATGTTGGTTTCTCCCCTGATTTGATATTCTTGTGAAATGTCACAGAAATTTCAAACCTGCTCCACCATTCATCCAACTCAGTCCCCTGTTCCCACTTTCTCCCCATATCTAGCATCTCTGAATTGTCCTCACAGCTCACTCCCCCACCCAGCTTTTTGTCATCTGCAGACTTAAAGATATTACAATTAGTTCCCTCATCTAAGTCATTAACCTATAAGGCGAATAGCTGAGGTTCCAGATCCCTGTGGTACCCCTAGAGGCCCATGGCTGAAAAAAATTACCTATTTATTCCTACTCTGTTGCCTCTCTGTTGATCAGTTCTCTATCCATGCACCGCCCCTAACCCCATAACCTTTAATTCTACATGCTAAAGTCATATGTAGGAACTTTTCAAAAGCCTTCTGAAATTCCAAGTTCAGTAAACCACGTCCACTGTTTCCCCCACCCCAATCAACTCTACTAGTTACATCCTCAAAAAACTCCAGTAGATTTGTCAAGCATGGTTTTCCCTTTCGTAAATCCATGCTGACTGTCTTATCCCGTCACTGTTTTCTAAGTGCTGTTAAATTTTTTATAATGGACTCAAGTGTTTTCTCCACTACTGATGTCAGGCTAACTGGTCTGTAATTTAGAGATAGTAGGAACTGCCGATGCTGGAGAATCTGAGATAACAAGGTGCAGAGCTGGATGAACACAGCAGGCCAAGCAGCATCAGAGGAGCAGGAAGGCTGACGTTTTGGGTCTGGACCCTTCTTCAGAAACGGGGGAGGGGAAGGGGATTCTGAAGTAAATAGAGAGAGAGGGGGAGGCGGATGGAAGGTGGATAGAGGAGCAGATAGGTGGAGAGGAAACGGACAGATCAAGGAGGCAGGGATGGAGCCAGTAAAGGTGAGTGTAGGTGGGGAGTTAGGCTGGGCATTGGTCAGTCAAGGGAAGACGGACAGGTCAAGGAGGCGGGAACGAGCTGGGCTAGTTTTGGGATGAGTTCGGGAGCGGGGAGATTTTGAAGCTTGTGAAGTCCACATTGATACCATTGGGCTGCAGGGTTCCCAAGCGAAATATGAGGTGCTGTTCCTGCAATCTTCGGGTAGCATCGTTGTGGCACTGCAGGAGGCCCAGGATGGACATGTCATCTGAGGAATGGAAGGGGGAGTTGAAATGGGTCGCAACTGGGAGGTGCAGTCATTTGTCGCGAACCGAGCGTAGGTGTTCCGCAAAGTGGTCTCCAAGCCTCCACTTGGTTTCCCCGATATAGAGGAGGCCACATCGGGAACAGCAGATACAATATACCACATTAACAGATGTGCAGGTGAACATCTGTTTAATGTGGAAGGTCTTCTTGGGGCCTGGGATGGAGGTGAGGGGTGAGGTGTAGGGGCAGGTGTAGCACTTCCTGCGGTTGTAGGGAAAAGTGCCGGGGGTGGTGGGGCTAGTGGGGAGTGTGGAGCGGACAAGGGATTCACGGAGAGAGTGGTCCCTCTGGAAAGCAGATAAGGGTGGGGAGGGAAAAGTGTCCTTGGTGGTGGGGTCGGATTGCAGATGGCGGAAGTGTCGGAGGATGATGTGTTGAATGCGGAGGTTGGTGGGGTGGTACATGAGGAGGAGGGGGATTCTGTTTTTGTTATTGTGGGGAGGGGGTGTGAGGGGTGAGTTGTGGGAAACACAAGAGATGCGGTTGAGGGCGTTTTTGACCACTGTGGACCTTGAAAAACGAGGACATCTGGGATGTCCAGGAGTGGAATGCCTCATCCCGGGAGCAGATGCAGCAGGGCCGGAGGAATTGGGAATAGGGGATCGCATACCTGCAGGAAGGTGGGTGGGAGGAGGTGTAGTCTAGGTAGCTGTGGGAGTCGTTGGGCTTGAAATAGATATCGGTTTCTAGGTGGTTGCCCGAGATGGAGACAGAGAGGTCCAGGGAGGAGAGAGAGGTATCAGAGATGGTCCAGGTGAACTTAAGGTTGGGGTGGAAGGTGTTAGTAAAGTGGATGAACTGTTTGACCTCCTCGTGGGAGCATGAGGCGGCGCTGATACAGTCATCAATGTAACAGAGGAAGAGGTTGGGAATGGGTCCAGTGTAGCTGGGGAAGAGGGATTGTTCCACGTATCCTACAAAGAGGCAGGCATAGCTTGGGCCCATGCAGGTACCCATGGCCACCCCCTTTGTAGGAAGTGGGAGGAATTGAAGGAGAAGTTGTTAAGGGTAAGGACGAGTTCAGCTAAGCAGATAAGGGTGTCAGTGAGTGGGGACTGGTCGGGCCTGCCGGACAGGAAGAAGCGGAGGGCCTTTAGGCCATCTGCATGGGGAATGCAAGTATATAGGGACTGGACATCCATGGTGAAGATGAGGTGTTGGGGACCAGGGAATTGGAAGTTTTGGAGGAGGTGGAGGGTGTGGGCAGTGTCACGGACTTAGGTGGGGAGTTCCTGGACCGGGGGAAGAAAATGGTGTCGAGATAAGTGGAGATAAGTTCGGTGGGGCAGGAGTAGGCAGAGACAATGCGTCGACAAGGGCAGTTGGGTTTATGGATTTTAGGAAGGAGATAGAAACGGGCAGTGTGGGGTTAGGGAATGATGAGGTTGGAGGCTGTGGGTGGGAGGTCACCTGAAGTGATGAGGTTGTGGATGGTTTGGGAGATGATGGTTTGGTGCTCGGGGGTGGGGTCATGATCAAGGGGGCGGTAGGAGGAGGTGTCGGAGAGTTGGCGTCTGGCCTCGGCGATGTAGAGGTCAGTGCGCCATACTACAACTGCACCTCCCTTGTCCGCGGGTTTTATGGTGAGTTTGGGATTGGAGCGGAGGCCTGCACATTCTGCAGGGGAGAGGTTGGAGTGGGTGAGAGGGGTGGAGAGGTTGAGGCGATTGATGTCTCGACGGCAGTTGGAGATGAAGAGGTCGAGGGAGGATAGGAGGCCGTGGGGTGGTGTCCAGGAGGAGGGGGTGTGTTGGAGGTGGGAACAGGGGTCAGTAGAGGGAGGGTTAGACTCGTGTAAAGAAGTAAGCACGGAGGTGGAGGCGGCGGAAAAACTGTTCAACGTCCAAGTGTGAGCGGTATTCGTTGATGTTAGGGTGGAGGGGGATAAAGGTGAGTCCTTTACTGAGGACTGTAATTTCCTGTTTTATGTCTATCTCTCTTTTTTACATAGTAGGATCACATTAGCTACCTTCCAATCCGTAAGAACTGTTTCAGAGGCTATAGAATCTTCAAATATGACCACCAATGCAACCACTATTTCTAGGGCCACTTCCTTAAGTGCTCTGGGATGTAGGTTTTTGGGTCCTGGGAATTTATCAACATTTAATCCCATCAATTTCCCCAACACCATTTCCCTACTATTGCTGATTTCCTTCAGTTCTGTCCTCTCTCTAGACCATGTGTTCACCAACATTTTTGAGACGTTATTTGTGTCCTCCTTTGTGAAGCCAGAATCAAAATAAGTACTTAATGAGGCTGCCATTTCTTTGCTCCACATTGTAAGTTATGCTGTTTCTGATGAGTGTAGAGTCATAGAGTCAGAGAGCACAGAAACAGACCTTACAGTCCAACCAATCCATGCTGACTATAATCCCAAATGAAACTAATCCCACCTGCCTGAATTTGGCCCATATCCCTCTAAACATTTCTTATTTATGTATTTATCTAAGACAGAAAAGTTTCATCAAGATATCTTTAATTAACAGCAGCCATCAAGTTCTGTACCAAATACTATTTATATAATGATAGAACTAAGGCAATATTTTCAAGTACCTTTTTAATATTTTTTAAAACATAAAAATCCTCCACTTCTTATCATTTGACATTGCGCCAACATCGAAATGGCTTGACCGGACTAATCAGGTTATTTATCAGTAATTATGAAGCTTAGTGCCCTGTTTCAACATTGACTTATGCCGCTGTCAACAAGGTGTAACTTTTTCAACTGTTTCGCAACAAGATATACAAAGTTCTTACCAAGCCACGGAGATTGCAGCTTGAGAGGGAACCACAAGGAGAAGCAGCTTCTGAATTTCCACTTTTTGCATCCAAACACTACGGTGGGAGAGGAGGCCACTCGGCCCATTGAGTCCGCACCGACCCTCCGAACAGCATCCCTCCCGGACTCAGTCCCACTATCCCTGTAACCCTGTATTTCCCATGGCTAACCCGCCCAGCCTGCACATCCCTGGACACTATGGGCAATTTAGCATGGCCAATCCACCCTAACCTGCACATCCCTGGGCACTATGGGCAATTTAGCATGGGTAATCCACCCTAACCTGCACATCCCTGGACACTATGGGCAACTTAGCATGGGTAATCCACCCTAACCTGCACGTCCCTGGACACTATGGGCAATTTAGCATGGGTAATCCACCCTAACCTGCACATCTTTGGACTGGTAGTTTTTGGTAGTACAGACCGTGAATGTTGGCGGTTGAACTGTACAACCAGAATTTGGATTTCCTTGCCACAGAGAGCTGTGGGGGCAGAGTCCTTGTGTAAATTTAAGGCTGAGATTGACAGATCCTTGATCAGTCGGGGAACTGGCACCAAATTCTGACCCAATGTTCCTTTTGATGTAGTGCAATTAAAAGTCAACCAATAAGGAAGTAATGGCTATCTCCTATTCAAAGCACAGCCTTAAACATTTAATTATATCCCAGGTCAAATTCCACTGCAACCCAGGACCAATAAAGAGAATTGACGCCTCTTTGTATGAACATTTTGTTCCCTTCTGCAAATGTTGCTCAAGAAGTTATTTGAATGTTGCACAAGACTTTTCCAATACAGACTGTAGTTATGGGGAGGCAGGGTAGGGGTAACTGTAAGAAACAGGAACAGGCGTAGGCCATTCGGCCCCTCGAGCCTGCTCCACCATTCAATAGGATCATGGCCGATCCGACATTTCCCATGTCCACTATCCTGCTCTTGATTCTCCTGATCAAGGATCTATCTATCTCAGCCTTAAATATACACAAGGACTCTTCCCCCACAGCTCACAGAGGCAAGGAGTTCCAAAGGCTTCTCAACCCTCTGAGAAAAGAAATTCCTTCTCATCTCTGTTTTAAATTGGTAAGAGGTTATGGCAGGTGAAATAACTCCACAGGGACCGGTATTCTGTCACCGTGTCACCCTTTATTTACAAATAGAAAATCCTTGACACTGGTCCAGCTCCCTCGGAGCCAGCTTTCAGCGTAAACAGGATGTCTGACACTCCCGTTTCTATCTGTCAGCCAGGGCTCCCTGATTGTAACTGTTAATCTGGTCCAAGCAGGGTGCTCATATTCTATGGGGTCTACCTCGCTGACCTCGTTACAAACACTACAGCCAGAAGCTGTGACAGGCTGGAGACAGTAACTGCAGAGGATGGCTGTACTATGTCATGCCTATAAACATTCCAATTGAAAGCTCGTCTCTGTAATGATGATCATAAGAAATAAAACATCCTGTTTTTCTTAAAGAAAATATCTTTTCATCCAAGCTTTTCATCATGTATTCATCAGGATAATTTGCAAGAATACCAAAGCAGTAGGGAAAAGCAACATGGATACTGCAATGAGAGTTTATGGCCACTCATTGGGTCATTTCTTCACTTGGAGAGTTGTGAACCTGTGGAATTCTCTCCCACAGAAAGCTGTTGGGGACAGTTCGTTAGATATATTCAACAGGGAGCTGGACATGGCCCTTGTGGCCAAAGGGATCAAGGGGTATAGAGAGAAAGTGGGAATGGGATACTGAGATTGCATGATCAGCCATGATCGTATTGAGTGGTGGTGCAGGCTCGAAGGGCCGAATGGCCTACTCTTGCATCCGTTTTCTAAGTTTCTATGTTTCTGCTCGAAGGGCCGAATGGCCTACTCTTGCATCCGTTTTCTAAGTTTCTATGTTTCTACTCTCAGGGCAATGCAGTGACGAATCAGAGTCAATGTGTCTCATTTAAAATTTAAACAAAACCTGGCAGCAAATTACCATTAAGGTGTTCATTCTCCGTGGCAATGGCTCAGCCAATCAGAATCTATAACTAACGAATGCTTTGCATTTGCCAGTAACATTCAAACAAAAGGAACCTTTCCACTAATTTTGTTGTGGAATTACGAGAGTTGACTGCATGTGGAAATAGGGATTTTTGAAATTTATTCATTCTTGTGATATGGGAATAATTAAAAAAGCCAGTATTTGTTGCATTCCCAATATTGCTCTTTATCTCAGTGGCTTGCTGCATCATTCCAGGGTGCAGTTAAAAGTCAACCACATTGCTGTGGGTCTGGAATCACATGTAGGCCAGACCAGGTAAGGATGGCAGATTTCATTCCCTAAAGGATGTTAGAGAATCAGCTAGGACTTGGTTGACAGTTTGTTTTAAAAATATTTTGTGGATCTCAACAGGGCTGAGCCTATTATGAAAACCGAAAGAATTGCAGATGCTAGAAATCACAAACAAAAACAGAAATTGCTGGTAAAGCTCAGCAGGTCTGGCAGCATCTGTGGAGAGAAATCAGAGTTAACTTTGTGGGTCCAGTGACCCTTCCTCAGAACTGGAAGGATTCTGAGGAAGGGTCACTGAACCCAAAACATTAACTCTGATTTCTCTCCACAGATGCTGCCAGATCTGCTGAGCATTTCCATCAATTTCCGTTTTAGTTTCAGTTTCTTTTCGATCTGTTAATGTATAATGAGGTAAATTTTATGAGATGACCTCAGAAAGGAAAAGAAATAAATCCCCAGAGAATTCTGACCGTAACATGATATAATTTAGCACTGAGTTTTATTGTGAGGGACTTGGACCAGAAATGTGTGTATGAAACCTAAATAAGGATAATTACATTGGAATGAGAGCAGAGTTGGCTAAAGTGGCCGGGGAAAGGGGTTTTGTAGATATACAGTTGAGAAACAATTGCATCAGAGATAGTAGGAACTGCAGTTGCTGGAGAATCTGAGATAACAAGGTGTAGAGCTGGACGAACACAGCAGGCCAAGCAGCATCACAGGAGCAGGAAGGCTGACGCTTCAGGCCTAGAGCCTTCATCAGAAAATCACATTCGGGTCTAGGCCCGAAACGTCAGCCTTCCTGCTCCTGTGATGCTGCTTGGCCTGCTGTGTTCGTCCAGCTCTACACCTTGTTATCTGAGAAACAATTGCAGAGGCTTAAGAAAATAGTTCAAAACTCACAGCAAATATATATCCCAGTGAAGAAGGAGGATTCTAGGAATTCAATAATTCAATTCTGGTCTCCCTGCTTAGGAAAGATGTTAAACTTGAAAGGTTGCAGAAATGATGTTACAAGTATGTTGCCAGGGTTGGAGAGTTTGAGCTATAGGGAGAGGCTGAATAGGCTGGGGCTATTTTCCCTGGAGTGTCGGAGGCTGAGGGGTGACCTTATAGAGTTTGATAAAATCACAAGGGGCGTGGATAGGGTAAATAGGCAAGGTCTTTTCCCCAGGGTAGGGGAGTCCAAAGCAAGACGACAAAGGTTTAAGGTGAGAGGAGCAAGATTTAAAAGAGACCTAAAGGGCAACTTTTTCACGCAGGAGGTGGTGCATGTCTCAAATGAGCTGCCAGAGGAAGTGGTGGAGGCTGGTACAATTACAATATTTAAAAGGCATCTGGATGGGTACATGAATAGGAAGGGTTTAGAGGGATATGGGCCAAATGCTGGCAAATGGGACTGGATTAATTTAGGATACCTGGTCGGTATGGACGAGTTGGACCGAAGAGTCTTTTCTAGGCTGTATATTTCTATGACTCTATGATAAACCAAACATGATTAATCAAGGAAGTTAAGGATAGCATCAAAATGAAAGATGACAAAGATTAGTGGTAAACCAGAGAATTGGGAAAATGTGATAAACCAGCAAATGGTGAACAAATAAAAGACAAAATAAACAATGAATATAAATTTGCAAGTAATAGAAACAAAAATAAGACAGTAAGAGTTTCTTTAAATATATAAAAAGGAATACAGAGACCAAAGTGAACATAGGCCCCTGAAGAATAAGGCTGGGGAAATAATAATGGGGAATCAGGAAATGGCAGAAAAGTTGAATAAATTCATGGATCAGCCTTTATGGTGTAGGACACTAATGGTACTTGAAAAGTACTAAATAATCAACTGGCTAAAGCGGGTGGGAGTGGGGTAATTAAGTTCAATAACTATCTCAAGACAAAAAGCACTAGGGAACTAATGGGGCTAAGGACTAATAATTGCCCTGGACCTAATGAATTGCATCCTAGATATCAAACGAAGTAGTGACTCAGATAATGGATCCACTGGAAGTAATCTTCCAAGATTCCCAAAACTCTGGAAAAGTTATTAGGAACATGGTCGTATCTATTATAAACGATGTAACAGCACAGATTTTAGAAATAGGCTGGAACTTTTTTCACTGGAGCATAGGACATTGAAGGGTGACCTTATAGAGGTTTATAAAATCATGAGGGATTATAGACAAGGTGAATGGCAGGTATCTTTTCCCTAGGCTGGCGGATTTCAAGACTAGGGGGCATTTTTTAAGGTGAGAGGAGATAGATTTAAAACAGACATTGGGGCAGTTGTTTTACACACAGAGTGGTTAGTGTGTGGAATGAACTTTCAGAGGAAGTGGTGGATGCGGGTACATTTGCAATGTTTAAAACGTATTTAGATAAATTTATGAATAAGAAATGTTTGGAGGGATATTGGCCAAACGCAGGCAGTTGGGACTAGTTTAATTTGGGATTATGGTTGGCTTAGATTGGTTGGACCGAAGGATCTGTTTCCTGCTGTATGACACTAGGACTCTAAATACATAATATGATTAAGCAAAGTCATTAATGGCTTCATGAAGGGGAAATCAAGTATAGCAAATTTATTAGAAATTCGGCTTGTCCATAAGGACCCTCACCAACCTTTATGCACCGTAGGAAGCATTCTATCCAGGTACATCACGGCCTGGTATGGCAACTGCTCTGCTCAGCACGTTGTATACACAGACCAGATCATCACACAAGCCAACCTCCCATTCACGGACTCCATCTACAACTTCTCGTTGCTGTGGAAATGCTGCCAACATTATCAAAGACCTCTCCCACCCTAATGATACTCTCTTCCAACCTCTTTCATCAGGCAGAAGATACAGAACTTCAAACACATGTACCAACAGGTTCAAGAACAGCTTCTTCCCTGCTGTTATTAGACTGATGAATGGACCTCTTAAATTTGAAATCCAATGTTGATCTTGTTTTTGTGCACATCCTGTTGTAACTTTGTATGCTTTGCTTTGTCTAAATACCCCGATGATCTGTATGTCTTTATATGTTATGATCTACCTGTACTGCACACAAAACAAAACTCTGAGGAGTAATAGCAAGATAGATAAAGAGGAGCCTGTAGATGTAATATATTTGAATGTCCAAAAGGCATTCAATAAGGTACTGTACATAAGACAACTTAAAAAGATGAGACCATGATGTTCAGTATTATATTAGCAAGGATAGAGAATTGGCTAACTGATAGAGGACAGAGATAGTTGGGATAAGGGCTGCATTTTCAGGATGGCAACCTGTAACTAGTGGAGTTCCACAGGGATCAGTGCTAGTGTCATAATATTGCAATATATACATGACTTGGAAGAGGGAAGAGAATGTACTATCACCAAGTTTGCAGATGATACAAAAATAGGTGGAAAGCAAGTAGTGAGGATGACACGAAAAGGGATATAGACAGGTTATGTGAGTGAGCAAGAACTTGGCAGAAGGAATTTGTTGTGGGAAAATGTGTGAGCTTATGCACTTTGGCAGGAAGAATAGAAGAGCTGAATATTATTTAAATAGAGAAAGATGGCTAAAAGATACAAGACTGTGGGGTGGGCATGGGGGATGGATGGTCTCTGCGCATAAATCACAAAAATCTAGTATCTAGTTTTCAGTGGGTCATAGGGAAGGAAAATGGAATGCTGGGCTTTATTTCAAAGGATCCACAGTATAAAAATAGGAAGGTTTTGATTTGATTTGATTTATTGTTGTCACACGTACCTAAGTATAGTGCAAAAATTTTGTTTTGTGAGCAGTACAGGCAGATCATAACATATAAGGTCACACAGATCGTAGGGTGCTTAGATAGAAGGAGACACACAGGAGGTGCACAAAGCAAGCTCAGTATTAGATTTGAAATTAGAGAGGTGCATTCAGAAGTCTAATAACAGCGGGGAAGAAGCTGTTCTTGAATCTGTTGGTACATGTGTTCGACACAGCTTCTGTTTCTTCTGCCTGACGGAAGAGGTTGAAAGAGAGTTTTACTGGGGTGGGAAGGTCTTTGACGATGTTGGCAGCCTTTCCGTGGCAACAAGAAGTATAGATGGAGTCCATGGATGGGAGGTTGGCTTGCGTGATGGTCTGGACTGTGTACACAACTTTCTGTAATTTCTTATGGCGCTGGGCAGAGCAGGTGCTATACCAGGCCGTGATGCAATCAGGTAGAATGCTTCCTATGGTGCATCAGTAAAAGTTGGTGAGGGTCCTTATGGATATGCCGAATTTCCTAAGCCTCCTGAGGAAGAAGAGGCCTTCTTGACTGTCACATCTACATGGGTGGTCCAGGACAGGTTGTTGGCTATCGTCATTCCTAGGAATTTGACGCTCTCGACCTTCTCCAGATCAGCTCCATTGATGTAGATAGGTACGTGTCCTCCTTTCTTCCTTAAGTCCCTGAAAATGTTAGGCTAGTGCAGATTGGCCATGCTAAATTGTCCCATAGTGTCCAGGGATATGCAGGTTATGGTGGATTGGCCATGCTAAATTACCCCATAGTGTCCAGGGATGTGCAGATTAGGGTGGATTGCCATGCTAAATTGTCCCATAGCGTCCAGGGATGTGCAGGCGAGGTGGATTAATCATGGGAAATGCAGAGTTACAGGGACAGGGTAGGGGGGATGGGTCTGGGTGGGATAGTCTTAGGAGGTCCGTGTGGACTTGATGGACAGAATGGCCTGCTTCCACACTGTAGGGATTTTCTGATTCTATACAAGGTACTAGTCATACCACGCCGGGAATACCATGAGTAATTTGGATTTGTTTATCTAAGGTCCAGAGGACATAATCTCAGATTAAGGGGTCATCTATTGAAAACTGACATGAGCAGGAATTTCTTCCAGGGTGAATGTGTGGAATCCTTTACCACAGTGGGTAGTGAGGGTTGGGAGTATCTGAGGCTGCAATAGGTGATAGAATCGTGGATTGCGGGGAAAGGTTGCACAAGGTGGTATTGAGGATCATCAGATCAGCCATTGGCTGGGTCCACTGATGGAGAAGTCACTATGGGCCGAACGGCCTCGTGCTTACCTCCACACCTTGTGGCTCAGCAGGAGTGGTTTGCAATGAGGATCTGAGCGGGTGAGGTGGTTTCTTAGGAACTGCCAACTCAATCCAAGTGGCTCATTGCAATGCAACCTTTTCTGTATTTGCAATTTTGCAGGAGAGAGAGACAGAATTAAAAAAAAAAAATCCCAAGCATAAAGTGGATAACCGGGAAGCAAACAGGAAACCTCAGGTGTTTAAATTTTCTCGACGCACAAGTTTCCTGCTGTTTAAAGACGAGCTCTCCACGCTGGAAGGAGTCAGTCCTGCAAAAACCAGTGAAATTCCTCCCCCCCCCCCCCGATGAATAATTAACCAGACTGTCCGCCTTTTATTTGGGTCTGGAGCTGCCTTCTTAGCTCTCCAGCGAGGGGAAAGTGACCAACTGCAGGGAAAAGAGCTAGCAAAAACAGGTCATTTACACCGCCCCCCCCCCAAAAAAAAACTTTTTCCCCACTCGTTCCCCTGTTGTAAAATATTCGCTTTGATCTGCATCATGTCTCACTCCGCGAATCCAGTCTATCGATCGACACTGAACACCTACCAGGTGAGTGCTGTGTGTTTGAGGGCTGCTGTGCAAATGGTGGCGTTGGAGGCTCCACGTCTCCTTTATAATATTGTTCCCAAACGTAGAGTGGATATAAGCTGTAGTTTTGTTTTGACAAAGAGTGGACATAAGCTATAGTTTTTGTTATAGAGTGAATATAAGCTGCAGTTTTGTTTTGACAAAGAGTGGACACAAGCTATAATTTTTGTTATAGAGTGGACACAAACTAGATATATAAGTTGTGGTTCTTGATTGTTCCTTATGGGTGGCACAGTGGTTAGCACTGCTGCCTCACAGCACTAGAGACCTGGGTTCAATCCCACCTTTGGGCTGGGTGACTGTCTGTGTAGAGTTTGCATATTCTCCCTGTGTATGTATGGGTTTCCTCCCACAGTCACAAAGATGTGCAGTTTAGGGTGGATTGGCTGTGCTAAATTACCCATAGTGTCCAGGGGTGTGTAGGCGAGGTGGGTTAGCCATGGGAAATGCAGCATTATATGGCAGGGTTTGGGGGGCCAGTATGGGTTGAATGACCTCTTTCTGCACTGCAGAGATTATATGTTCCTTCACTCCAAGTTCTCACAGTGTTTATCACCTATTTTATTGCTGTTCCCTTCTTGCCAGCACCCACAACACTCTGTACCTTATGCCTCTTTCACCTGTCCTCACACCTCCTTTATAATATTGTGAAGGTGTGAAATTTAAAAAGGGACATATTCACATAGCACCTTTTCTCATGGTCTCAAAGTACACTGCAGCGGATGGAGTGCTTTTAAGGTCACTGTTGTAAAGTCTTACACAGTTTGCCCACAGCAATCTCCTATCGACAGCAATGCATTGAGGTTTTGTTGAGATTGGTTGATGCTAAGTATTAGCCAGGACACCAGGAATAACTGAGACAACAAGGTGCAAAGCTGGATGAACACAGCAGGCATCATAGGAGCAGAGAGGCTGACATTTCGGGCCTAGACCCTTCATCAGAAAAGGGGGAGGGGAAGGGGGTTCTGAAATAAATAGGGAGAGAGGGGGAGGCGGATAGAAGATGGATAGAGGAGAGGATAGGTGGAGAGGAAACAATCAGGTCGAAGAGGCGGGGATGGGGCCAGTAAAGGTGAGTGTAGGTGGGGAGTTAGGGAGAGGATAGGTCAGTCCAGGGAGGACGGACAGGTCAAGGGGGCAGGATGAGGTTAGTAGGTAGGAGATGGGGGTGTGGCTTGAGGTGGGAGGAGGGGATAGGTGGGAGGAAGAACAGGTTAGGGAGGCAGGGATGAGCTGGGCTGGTTTTGGGATGTGGTGGGGGGAGGGGAGATTTTGAAGCTTGTGAAATCCGCATTGATACCATTGGGCTGCAGGGTTCCCAAGCAGAATATGAGTTGCTGTTCCTGCAACCTTCGGGTGGCATCGTTGTGGCACTGCAGGAGGCCCAGGATGGACATGTCGTCTGAGGAATGGGAGGGGGAGTTGAAATGGTTTGTGACTGGGAGGTGCAGTTGTTTATTGCGAACCGAGCGTAGGTGTTCTGCAAAGCGATCCCCAAGCCTCCGCTTGGTTTCCCCGATGTAGAGGAGGCCACAATGGGTACAGCGGATGCAGTATACCACATTAGCAGATGTGCAGGTAACATCTGCTTGATGTGAAAAGTCTTCTTGGGGCCTGGGAAGGGGGTGAGGGAGGAGGTATGGGGGCAGGTGTAGCACTTCCTGCGGTTGTAGGGAAAAGTGCCGGGTGTGGTGGGGCTGGAGGGGAGTGTGGGGCGGACAAGGGAGTCACGGAGAGAGTGGTCCCTCCGGAAAGCAGATAAGGGTGGGGAGGGAAAGATGTCTTTGGTGGTGGGGTCGGATTGCAGATGGTGGAAGTGTTGGAGGATTATGCGTTGGATCCGGAGGTTGGTGGGGTGGTACGTGAGGACGAGGGGGATACTTTTTTGGTTGTTATTGCGGGGACGGGGTGTGAGGGATGAGTTGCGGGAAATGTGGGAGACACGGTTGAGGGCGTTCTCGACCACTGAGGGGGGGAAGTTGCGGTCCTTGAAAAATGAGGTTATCTGAGATGTACGGGAGTGGAATGCCTCATCCTGGGAGCAGATGTGGTGGAGGCGAAGGAATTGGGAATAGGGGATGGCATTTTTGCAGGAAGGTGGGTGGGAGGAGGTGTATTCTAGGTAGCTGTGGGAGTCGGTGGGCTTGAAATGGATATCGGTTTCTAGGTGGTTGCCCGAGATGGAGACAGAGAGGTCCAGGAAGGAGAGAGAAGTGTTAGAGATAGTCCAGGTGAACTTAAGGTTGGGGTGGAAGGTGTTGGTGAAGTGGATGAACTGTTCGAGCTCCTCGTGGGAGCACGAGGTGGCGCCGATACAGTCATCAATGTAACGGAGGAAGAGGTGGTGTTTAGGGCCAGTGTAGGTATGGAAGAGGGATTGTTCCACGTAACCTACAAAGAGGCAGGCATAGCTTGGTCCCATGCGGGTACCCATGGTCACCCCCTTTGTCTGTAGGAAGTGGGAGAATTGAAAGAGAAGTTGTTGAGGGTGAGGACGAGTTCGGCTAAGCGGATGAGGGTGTCAGTGGAGGGGGACTGGTCGGGCCTGCGGGACAGGAAGAAGCGGAGCGCCTTTAGGCCATCTGTATGGGGAATGCAGGTGTACAGGGACTGGACGTCCATGGTAAAGATGAGGTGTTGGGGACCGGGGAATTGGAAGTTCTGGAGAAGGTGGAGGGCGTGGGTGGTATCACGGACGTAGGTAGGGAGTTCCTGGACCAAGGGGGAGAAAATGGAGTCGAGATAGTTGGAGATAAGTTCGGTGGGGCAGGAGCAGGCGGAGACAACGGGTCGACCAGGGCAGTCAGGTTTGTGGATTTTGGGAAGGAGATAGAAGCGGGCGGTGCGGGGTTGGGGAATGATGAGGTTGGAGGCCATGAGCGGGAGGTCACCTGAGGTGATAAAGTTGTGGATGGTTTGGGAGATGATGGTTTGGGGCTCAGGGGTGGGGTCATGATCAAGGGGGCGGTAGGAGGAGGTGTCGGAGAGTTGGCGTCTGGCCTCGGCGATGTAGAGGTCAGTGCGCCATACTACAACTGCACCTCCCTTGTCCGCGGGTTTTATGGTGAGGTTGGGATTGGAGCGGAGGGAGCGGAGGGCTGCACGTTCTGCGGGGTAGAGGTTGGAGTGGGTGAGAGGGGTGGAGAGGTTGAGGCGATTGATGTCTCGACGGCAGTTGGAGATGAAGAGGTCGAGGGAGGGTAGGAGGCCTTGGGGTGGTGTCCAGGAGGAGGGAGTGTGTTGGAAGCGGGAGAAGGGGTCAGTAGAGGGAGGGTTAGGCTCATGGTTGAAGAAGTAAGCGCGGAGGCGGAGGCGGCGGAAAAACTGCTCTATGTCGAAACGTGACCGGTATTCGTTGATCTGTGGGTGGAGGGGGACAAAGGTGAGCCCTTTACTGAGGACTGACTGTTCGTCCTCAGTAAGGGGTAGGTCTGGGGGGATGGTGAAGACTCGGCAGGGCTGGGTGCTGCTGTCTCCTCTGGAGCTGCTGGCTGTGGAGGCGGTGGGTGGAGCGACGTCGGCGTCAGCGCTGGGCAGAGCGACGTCGGCGTCAGCGGCGGGCGGAGTTGCGTCGGCGTAAGCGGTGGGTGGTGTTGCGCCAGCGTTGGCGGTGGGCGGAGTTGCGTTCGCGTCGGTGATGGGCAGAGCGGGGTAGGCGGCGGCAGCAGCATCTTTTTCTTGAAGTTGACAACCTTGGTTCGACTTTGTCTGGTAGTTGCTGCTATGCAGTGCCTGCCACTGACAGTTAAACCACATTCAAGGCACTCTGTAAATGCAAGTTGTTGTTATACAACCTGAAGGAATGTGAAAGTCATGGGGCCTAGAATTTTTCTGGGAAAGTGAATGGATGGTAGAAGACTTCCTGAAATCGAAAGGTTGTTCAATCTGCAGTGGGTGGTGAGGGAGAGAGATGGTGTGAGTTACAATTTGTCGCTAAGTTGCTGGAAGAATTACAACCACTGTAGACAGTTAGGGCTGGTACTTCACATCGTAAGGAACCCTTCAGTGTTGTGAATGATGTTTCAATGCCACTCATCCACTGTGGCCCAGAAATGGAGCAGTTAAAACTATGGATTCACGGTCAAACAAGTTCTTAGTGTTTTTTTTTAACCGCTAAAATGTTCTTGCTTACTGTTTTATTCACACTTTCATTTTCCAGTTCATTTGTCTCTGTTTATTTCTCTTTCTGCCTCTCATTTAAGAGGTTTGATTACTGGGCAAGGGTAACAATTAATGTGTCAACATTTGCCCAATAAAATATGTGGTGGGCTCTTTGGTACCAGCTGATGTTAAGAATTATATGTAATTTACAGCACAAGAACAGGTCATTCGACCCATCTGACTGATATCTCTCTGGAATCTTTTCCACGCTGCCATATATATTCTTCATTCTTTCATGGGATGTGGGCATCGCTGGCAACAACAGAACTTGTTCATCCTTAATTGCCCTTGAACTGAATGGCTTGCTTCAAAGTAGGAGCAAATTACTGCAGACGCTGGAATTTGTACTGAAAACTAAAAGTGCTGGCGTTCACAGCAGGCCAGGCAGTATCCATGGAGAGAGAGCAAGTGAACGTTTTGATTCTAGATGACTCTTCATCAGAATTTGCTTCAAAGGGCAGTTAGGAATAAACCCACATTGTTTTGGGTCTGGAGTCACCAGACTGAGTAAGAATGAAAGGCCACTCGTGAACCAGATGGAACAAAAGAATGATAGTTTCAGGGCCACTCATCATTGAGACAACCTTTTGAATTCAGGATTTTATAAAATTGTAGTTAAATTTCAGGGGGTGCTGTGGTGGGATTTGAACCCATGTCAATTGAGGATTAATTTGCGTTCCTGGATCACGAGTATGATGATATTATCACAATGCAACCTGCAGGCAGGGTGCACTTTAAGAATGAGTGGGACAGCAATTATTATTGTTTCAGAATCCAGATTGTATCGTTTCGAGGGAAGGCAGTCACTGACAATCACATGATGTTCCGATTTTATATAGCTGCTCCTGCCTTTAGTCTAACATTCTACCTCTACATATTGAAACCCAACCCCAGTAAAACATTTGAGGATATTTTGTGTACATTTGCTGGTCGTCTTTCTTTCCGAGGCGCATTCAAATATGATAAAGTAGTCTTTCTTTTACTGTGAGGTGGGGGTAGTGGTGAAAGAAAATAGAGCAGAAGATATCGAGTTCTATTAATCAGGTAATTGTTCATCTTAAAACTATTGGTTTACTGCTCCATTATTTATTAACTCTGAACCTGGATAGACTATGGGAAATAGTCTTAGCTCACTGCGCCGTTTCAGGCTGCCAGCTTAGATAAAATGGTTAGGCCTCAACTTCCACCAGCTGCTGAACATCCAAGATAAGTCAATGAGTGCAGGAACGTCCCAAATCTGATTCTTGCTCTGTGCTTTTGGCCCAAAGCATTAACTTTCCTACTCCTCTGATGTTGTCTGACCAGTTCTGCTCCACATTTGTTGAATCTGGCTTCCAGCATCTGCAGTCTGTTCTGTCTCCTGCTCTGTGCTGCCTAATTGCTGTGGGTGAGGTAATGCAGATGGAAGCTTTTCTCTTAGCAATCATAGACCAGAGAAAAGAAAATCAAACCTCGGCTCTTTTTGCCACTTGGGATTCCTTGTGGGAAGTTCAGACGCTAGGTCTTAGAGCAGACCATCCCATCCCATGGCTTTTTAAAAATTCATTCACAGGATGTGGACAAGAGGCAATTGCTTGATCCTGGTTTCCTTTGGGAATATCATGGTCAGGCATCTTCTTGACCCACTGTGGTCCATGTTGTAAAGGTGCACCCACCATCCGCTTAGATAGGGAGTTCCAGGAATTTGACCCATCAACAACAAAGGAGGGACAATAATACATAGGATTACACAGGACCACAGAAGCAGGCCAATCGGCCCAACCAGTCCATACTGGTATTTATGCTCTATTCAAGCTTCTACCCATCTTTCCTACTCTGAATCCATCCTCACTTCTCCCTGTTCACTTCTCCACCTTGTGTTTGTCTAGTTTCCCCTTAAATGCATCTACACTACTCACTTCAACTTCTCCCTGTGGTAGTGAGTTCCTCATTCCCATCACTATTTGGATAAATCATTTTGTTTTGAATTCCCTATTGCATTTCATGGTGACTAACTCCTAGATCTACACTTCACCCTTTTATTGTGTACCTCGCTGTGAGTTTGGGTTAAAGACAGACTGGTTGAGGTGAAGCCAAAGTCAAGAATTATCTTCAGGTGTAGACTTCAAAGTAACACTGTTTATTATGCATTAACACTAAATACTGCTATACACGATAATCATAAATATTAACAGACTCTGATCTTATAGTTACATTAAGCAAAGGCTAATCTATCATCTTCATGTGCTCACATGAGTCTTCCAGTCCAGATTGTTGAAGTCTGGCAATCTTTTTCTGGCGTTTCTCCACCCACTTTTTACTATTTATACCCAGTGATGTGTAGCTCTTTGACATCGGAACAAGGTTGCTCTGGGGCCCTTTTGTACACCATTTACTACAAAAGGAAACGTGCAGTTTGTAGCAAAAACTTTTCATAATTTTAAAGACCTCCATTAGGTCAGCCTTTTTTTCCTTCAATGTTGCTGCCAATGTAACAACCATTGCACTCTCAAAAAAAAAGCTTAATTGCTTAAACCTCTCTGCAGGAAAAAAGTGTTGCAGTTATACATGTAAAATATTTGTGTACACAAATTCTGATTTTTAAACGTTAAGGCATTCACGAAGAGCCAAGAACAGTTTTCAATTTATCTTATTACGTGAGCAACCCTATTTTCTTTCCTTGGATTGAATAAAATACTCACAATTTGTTTGACCGAGATCCAAGCAAGATGTACTTTGTTTTCTTGAACATTTTTAGAAAATGACACAGATCTTGTTAAAGCTTTTCATATTGCTCTCATCAGGACAACTTGCAAGAACACCAAGGTATCCACAGCAACACCTCTACCAATCAGATTCCACTTGCCAGCCAATCAGTGTGGCCTTCTCAGACAGTGCAAATATGGTGTTCTACTTTACATTGATTTTTCCTGCCAATTGTCCTATAAGTTTGATAAAATATGTCTTTTGTTTTCAGCAAAACTCAAGCTTTGTACCAGCTTTTATTTTCTTTTGTTTAATGGGATGTGGTGCTGTTAACAAGCCCAGCATTTCCTACCCATCCCTAATTGCCCTTAAATTGAGTGCCTTGCTAGGACTATTTTGGAAGGCATTGTTGTGGTTTGGGAATCACATACAGGCCAGATCTGGTAAGGATGGCAGATTTCCGTCTCGAAAGGTAATGGGTTGTGATGGGTTTTTACAATAATCAATGATGTTTGTCTGATGGTGATGGCTTTCAATTCCAGATTTTTCCTTTAATTGAATTAAAATGACAGTAGCCCCATGTGGTGGGATTTGGACCCAAGCCCCTGGATTACCAGGTCCAGTGTCATTGCCCCTGCATTACCATCCCTCCATTGAAATTCAGTGCTTATGATGTTTGGCTGTTTAACCTTTTGGTGTTTGGTTACAGAGCATTATGGAACAATACAACCCTGGACTGCAGAATCTGGTGTTCCTTGGGACAAATTTTGTCCGGGCTTTCCGAGGTAAATACTGAGCCACAGGGTTCCTGTCGTATTTAGTTCTTGTAATAATGTTGCCTTAAGGCCAGTTAAAGTCCAAGATTGAATGATAACAGAATGGATTTGTAAAGGCTTTAAAGGATCTTCAAATAGAATAACTCCTGCTGACACACTGGCCAAACCTTCTAAATCTGTGTCCAACCAGCTGGATCTTCTGGATAGTTTATAGAATCCTTACAGTGTAGATAGAGGCCATTCTGCCCATTGTGCCTGCACCCACCCTCTGAAGAGAATCCTACTCTATTCCTGTAACCCCACATTTACCATAGTTAATCCACCTCACCTACATCCTAAAGGGCAATTTAGCATGGCCAATCCACCTAACCTACACATCTTTGGACTGTGGGAGGAAACCGGAGCACCCAGAGGAAACACACGCAGACACGGGGAGAATGTGCAAACTCCACACAGATGGTCACCTCAGGCTGGAATCGAACCTAGGTGCCTGACGCTGTGAAGCAGCAGTGCTAACCACTGTACCACCCTTGTCACATTCTACTAATCTCTGAAGTTCAGATTGTTGATTGTAGGATCCTGGTATGTGCAACGTGGCTGTTTTGCAAGGGTGGAGCCAAATCAATCAAAATGGTCATTGAGTAATCATGGCCATTCAGCCCCTTAAATCCATGCTGGCTCTCTGTGGATGAAACAGGACAGTTGCGTCGCCCCTCTCTCTATCCTCTTGAATTGCAAGTCTATTTCCTTCAAGTGCCATCCAGTTTCTTTTTGAAACCATTCATCATCTCTGCTTTCACCAGCTGTGCAGATGGAAAGTTCCATCAAGAAAGTGCTTCCTCACATCCCTCTGTATATCTTGCACTGAACCTTAGATTGTGGCCCCTTGTCCTTGTACCCTCAACCATGTATTGGAACATTGTGTACAGGACATTAATGAGGCCTCTTCTGGAGTACTGTGTCCAGTTCTGGTCACTATGCTTTGGAAAGATGTTATTAAGCTGGAGAGGGTTCAGAAAAAAAATTACCAGGATGTTGCCAGGCCTGGAGGGTATGAGTTATAAGGATAGACTGAAAAGGCTAGGTCGTTTTTCACTGGAGCAAGAGGTTGAGGGTGACATTATAGAGATTTATAAAATCGTGAGGGGCACAGATAAGGTGAATAGCAAAAGCCTTTTCCCTAGTATGGGGGAAGTCAAAACTAAAGGGTATATTTTTAAGGTGAGAAGAGAAAGATTTAAAAGGGATCTGAGGAGCAACGTTTTCACACAGAGGGTGGTTCGTATGTGGAGTGAGCTGCCAGAGGAAGGTGGTAGATGCAGATACAGTTACAACATTTAAAAGACATTTGGACAGGTCTATGAATAGGAAAGGGTTAGAGGGATATGGGCCAAACACAGGAAATTGGGACTAGTTTAGTTTGGGAAACTTGGTCGGTGTGGACGAGTTGGATGGAAGGGCCTGCTTCTGTGCTGTAAGACTGTATAACTGTACAACTATTGGGAATAGCTTTTCTTTTGTCTACCTTATCTAAACCGCTTGCACCCCTCTATAAGATCTCTCCTCCTTCATCTTTATTGCGTAGAGACCATCCCCAGTTTCTTGAATCTACAGATTGCTTCTCCAGTGCAGATTGATCTCATTAGAACTGGCAAGACAATTTAAGTAAGACACAAACACCCGTGTGATCATAAGCAGTGTCCTTTGTTCAGTGGCTAGGAGCAGCTTTTATTTCCTGCAGGCCTGACATTGCTGTATTGGACACGGGTTTTTGGTCTGAGACGTCATCTTCCTTCATGTTCGGGAGCTCCAGCTGATCTTATCCTGAGAAGCCTGAAGAGATGGTATTGTTGGCTGTGATGGCCATGGGTTTGAGAGAGGGCAGTCAATCAGTCAGGAACCATTCAGAACCCTCATCTTTGACCATGTGGAATCAGAATGAGGTGAGGACATTATCGAGTGACCAGGCAACATTTAACATTGAGGCTCATACAGAAATAATGGCCACTTAGATCGTGGGGTTGGAGAGCAAGTGGCAGCAAGGAATCGATCCCCTCAGACAGATTGGAGGTTGCTTACTGAAGAGGTTCGGGTGAGTGGTTTGGATGTAGTTGATTTTGCACTTTGCTGGTATTAGTTTTGATATTTATATTGGTATTGCTGCAAACTATTCAGCTATCACTCATTGAATTTAACCAATTCTAATGTATGTGATTTCATTTATTGTTGTCACATGTACCTATGTACAGTGAAAAGTTTTGTGTAGTGAGCAGTACAGCCAGATTATAGCAAACAAGGACGTACAGATCATAAGGTGTTTTGTGAGGCATGCAGGAGGTCCAGAAAGCAAGGTCCATTCAGCAGTCTAATAACATCGGGGAAGAAACAGTTCTTGAACCTATTGATACATGTGTTTGAGCTTCTGTATCTTCTGCCTGATGGAAGAGGTTGGAAGGGAGTATTACCGGGTGGGAGGGGTCTTTGATGTTGGCGCCTTTCTGTGGCAAACGAGAAGTGTAGATGGAGTCCATGGAAGGGAGGTTGGCTTTTGTGATGGGCTGGGCTGCGCACACAACTTTCTGCAGTTTCGTCTGGTCCTGGACAGAGCAGTTGCCATACCAGGCCGTGATGCACCCAGAGAGAGTGCTTCCTATGGTGCATCTGCAAACGTTGGTGAGGAACCTTATGGACATGCCAAATTTCCTGTGCCTCCTGAGGAAGAAAAAGCGTTGTTGTGCCTTCTTGACCTGTACATGAGTGCATGAAGGAAGGAAAGATGACTTCACTTGCCGGCAGAGTGTCTGAAATGGCCTTTCTTTGCGTGTGAGCCAGGACATCGAGGCTGATCTTTAAGAAACGTCACTTGGATGTTGGTGTGTAGCTCCAGATCCTCTTGGGCCTCGTCCCAAGGGCACTGAGACCTCCTGAACGTGAACAAGGATCACGTCTCAGACCACAAACCCATGTCTAATACAGCAATGTCAGGCCTGCAGGCAATAAAAGCTGCTCCTGGCCACTGAACAAAGAACGCTGCTTATGATCACACGGGTGTTTGTGTTTTACTTAAATTGTCTTGCCAGTTCTGATGTATATCGCTGTTGAGTTGTACAGTCTTTACTGCTGTTTCCCTGCTGTTTGACTGCCAAATACCACATTTGTCTGAGTGTTTTAACTGTGTTCAGTCTAGTGCTATGTGGAGCCTAGTCTTAGTTTTTAAATTTTTTTCCTTTAACCTATTTGTACCTACATACCTTGCAGCTACTTTTGTGCATTTTTCACTACTCCTGTATCTCTGTCCTTCAGTACATGTGACAACAAAGCTTAATTTTAATTTTTCCAATCAACCCGTTCAGAGGTGTTGTTACACACTTCTGGAGCAAGTGGGACTTGAAGCTGGGCCTCCCGGTCCATGGTAGGGACACTACCACTGCACCAC
The DNA here is from genome assembly GCF_021869965.1 of Rhincodon typus. Lineage (NCBI taxonomy): Eukaryota > Metazoa > Chordata > Chondrichthyes > Orectolobiformes > Rhincodontidae > Rhincodon > Rhincodon typus. The sequence goes on from NC_063368.1 coordinate 10,567,724, forward strand.
TAGGGGACTTGAGAAAGTCTAAAATAGTCTTTGTAGTTAAGCTTTTTTTTTAAAATCAACTTGTTCAGAAATGTTATTACAAACCTCTGGAGCAAGTGAGACTTGAACCTGGGCCTCCCAATCCAGCGGTAGGGATGCTACCACTGTGCTGCAGGAGGGCATCAGAAACACTCTTATAATTTCTTTTAGACCTATTTTTCTAATTAACTCTTTCCAGAGATGTTATTACACACCTCTGGAGATGATGGGATTTGAAGCCGGACCTCCTGGTCCAAGGTAGGAATGCTACCACTGTGCCACAAGAGGGCCCCAGAACATCTCTTGTAATTTTTTTTTAGTTAACCTATTTTGTTTTAATCAACCAATTCAGAAATGTTATTAGAGCAGGCCAGGCAGCATCAGAGGAGCAGGAAAGTTGACTTTTCGGGTAGGGATCCTCCTTCATTTCTGAAATTCCTGAAGAAGAGTCCTAACCCGAAACATCAACTTTCCTACTCCTCTGATGCTGCCTGGCCTGCTGTGTTCCTCCAGCTCCACACTGTGTTATCTCTGACTCCAGCATCTGCATTTCTTACTATCCCAGAAGTGTTATTACACACCTCTGGAGCCGGTGAGACTTGAACCTGGTGGCGTCCCAGTAGGGACACTACCACTGTGCCACAAGAGGGCCCCAAGTGTTATATCCATCAACTTCCATTCCATTTTGTCGCAGAGGCACTTAGTCAGAATCATACAGCACAGAAACAGACCCTTCGGTCCAACTTGTCCGTGCCGACCAAGTTTCCCAAACTGAACCTGTCCCATCTGCCTGGATTTGGCCCATATCCCTCCAAACCTTCTCTATTCATGTCCATCTGTCCCTTAAATGATGTAACTGAACCTGTATCCACCACTTCCACTGAGATAAAAGCAAAAGAGATAGGTGAGGTGGACAGCCCCGAGATAGATGGTTTCCATTAATGCACCCAGCAGTAAGTTTACCCTGGAAATGAGCATTTGTTTTAATGAGATGCCAAGGAAACTTCACTGCAAAGTCAATGGATAACATACACTGCACTGGTTATACAATGTAAAAGTACTTTAGAAAAAAATAAATAAAGCACTTACATTTAAATACCTACTCCCAACCAGTCCCAAGTTCATGTTACACAACTTCACATCGAATTAATTACTTCTGCGGTGTACTCGATTAACCATAAAATCTGAGAAGCAGCTGACTCGCACAAACACCAATTCAAACACACAACTTGGTATTGTATTTGGTGATGTTGATCGAGGGATAAATATTCATTGGAACAGATCCCTTCAGAATGTATTAAATACTAACAGTGGTGAGCAAACTCCATTAAATCTCCCTTTCAGCTGCTCCTTATGGAGGACTGTTCCAGTCTATCCAGATAACTGCCTCAGCTCATCAACAAAATAATAACATCTGGATTATTCATTTTATACAATTGGGCTTATTGACGCAAGTGGTATATGACCTTAATACAACAGAATCCTGTTTATTGATGTAACAGGGCTCTGATGATTAATTATAATACTTTCGTTATTTTACATATTAGCACACTGATTATTGGCAAAGTTATTTCCCAGTTACTGAAGGAATAGATGACTAATTCTTAATGAAACAGCAACTGTATAAATAAGTGGATCCACATTCATCATAAAGCCATACAATAGAAACTTAAGAGCACAGAAGTTGGGCATTCACTCCATTGCACTGGTATTGTCTCTGAAAATGCTTACAATCTGCCCAACTCCTCTGCTCCTTGTCTCTGAAAACAATTCTGTATGAAAGCAAAGTCCAAATCCCTTGTGCAAGTTACTGTTGGATCAAACATTCAGACAACGTCCCTCAGATCATCAGAACTCACTTGAGTAAAACAATCTCTCCTCATCTGCCCCCTCGGACTTTTAGCCACTTACTTTAAGTTGTGTTCTGTGATTACGAACTATCCTGTACTGGAAAGAAATTTCGCCCTGGGCAGATAAAACTGCCACAGAAATTTCCACACCTTGATAAAATCATTCTTCAACCTCAAAGACAAATAATCTCAGATTCTCCAGTCTGTCTGTGGGATGTGACAGTTTGGGAAACTTGGTCAGCATGGAGAAGTTGGACCGAAGGGTCTGTTTCCATGCTGTATGACTCTAAGCAGTTAGAAAGGCAAATGGCAAATTGGCCTTTATTGTAAGAGTACAGGAATAAAGAAATCTACAATTTTACAGGGTTTTAGTGAGGCTACCACACTCAGGAGGTGTACAATTTTGATCTTCATATTTACAAAAGGAAATAATGATACAGGGGGCAGTGGAGTGAAGGCTTATGAACTAGATCCTTGCGATGAAGAGTTTGCCCCATGATGAGTGGTTGAGTAATTAATTGGGTCTGTATTCACTGAGGGCTTAGAAGAATGTGATACAAATTGACTGAGATATATAAGATTCTGAAAAGTGGAGGCTGAGAGGTTGTTTCTGCTGACTGGGGAATCAGAAACTCAGGTGGCACAGTCGGAAGAGGTTTGAGGACTGAGATGAGAAATTACTCCACTCAATTGACTGCAAAACTATAGAGGGATGCTCCATTGTTGAATATCTTTAAGGATGGGAGGAACAGAGTTTTGGTCTGTCTGGGAGTTAAGGGCTTCGGGGAATGGACAGGAAAGTGGGATTGAAACCCAAAATCAGCCAGGATTATAATAAATGGCAGAGCAGACAGTCCATTCCTGCTCTTGTTACTTGTTTTCTTGTGTTCTCTGGCAACAGCCCGGTCAGTCCTCTCCGCACACAAGACCATAATATCCTTCTTAAAGTGTGCTGCCCAGCACTGAACATAATACTCCAGCTCAAAGCTAACCAGTGATCTATAAAAGTTACAGTGTTAGATCTTTGCGATGCACTCGATGCTTCTATCAACAACATCAAGGATTCTCTGCGTTTCTTTGACTGGTTTACCAACTTCCCTGGGTCATCTCGCCCCAGTGCTATCTGAATAACTGGCTTGGAACGTTCTGGTTAATGTAAGATTGCTGATCTAGTTGGCCACTGTTACGTATTCCGTTTGTCTTTTGACCCCTAGCTGTTAGAGATAACTGTGTTTTAGGCACGGAAATGTTAGAGCTCTTTGTTTTTAATCCAAGTTGCCTTGCTGCCTAGTTAGCAGGTTGCTTTAGACCCCAGTGCATCTGTGAATGCGACCCACAGGAATACTTAGACTTAGAATTAGTTCCAGGCTAATTAGTTGCTTGCTTTTTACATCCAACACAAGACTTACTTTCTTCTGATTGGGAAAGAATATGTGTGCTGAATTTACTCCTGTTGAACACAGCTATTAAGATGTGCTTTGAACTTTGAAAAATGCGCGCCTTCCATAAAAAATAAAGTGGCAGTGTCCCTGTTTCTGGGCCAGAAGGTCAGTGTTCATGTCTCACCTGCTGTAGAGGTATATCATTTCATGTTCAAAGAAGTTGATTAAAATAAACACATAACTGCCGCATACAAAGAGCTATTATAAGTTGGGGGCACAGTGGCTCAGTAGTTAGCACTGTTGCCTCTACAGCACCAGAGACCCAGGTTCAATTCTACCCTCAGGCAACTGTCTGCATGGGTTTCCTCCAGGTATTCCAGTTTCTTCCCACAGTCCAAAGATGTGCAGGTTAGATGGATTGGCCATGCTAAATTGCCCATGGTGTTCAGAGATATGTAGATTAGGTGGGTTATAGGGATAGGTCTGGGTGAGATGCTCTGAGGGTCAGTGTGGACTTGTTGGGCCAAAGGGCCTGTTTCCACATTGTAGGGATTCTGTGAACTCATGATCTGAAGTTCATAGAAATAGTAACAGGAGTAGGCTATTGTGGCCTTTAAACCTCTCACAGTTCATTACAATCATGGCTGATTTTCTACTTTAACTCCCATCTTTACCCTATACCAATTGATTCCCATGTGTCAACACTAACGTGTTCAACAGTTCAACTGTTCTGTGTTTGATTATGGTAACCGATCTATGTTCACTGTGCTTGATTGATTAAGGCAAGGGGTTGACTCAGGCATAGAAGGTGCTAGAAGCTTTTTTTTATTCATTCACGGGATGAGGGCATCGCTGAATAGGCAGCATTTATTGCCCATCCCTAATTGCCCAGAGGGCAGTTCAGAGTCAACCATGTTGCTGTGGGTCTGGAGTCACATGTAGGCCAGACCGGGTAAGGATGGCAGTTTCCTTCCCCAAAGGACATTAGTGAGCCAGATGTGTTTTTAGCAATGGAGCATTGTAAAGCATTGTATAAAACTCTGTGAATGGCATTCCTGAACAGTTAAAAAAATCTAGTAACAACTCTGCGCTTCTCTGAGGAAGATCAAATCTGTAAAAGTCGAGCTTCCCGAAATGGATGTTAGGAATCGAAGCTGAAATTTTGGGGTCTCGGACTGTGAGAGTGCAATGGCTGACCTCCTGTCACCATGATCTTATTAGCTCTTATCTCCCACCACCGCTCCCTGCAGAATTGTGACTGGTTTCAAACCTCAAAACGGGATTCTAGTGCCATAAGGTTTGATGTAAGACTTGAAACACTTGCAGCATTTCATTTTTCTTCATTTAACCTATTTTTCTAATCAACCTGTTCGGAGATGTTATTACACGCTTCTGGAGCAGGTAGGGTCTGAACCTGGTCCTCCCTGTCCAGGGGTAGGGACACTACCATGGCACCACAAAAAGACATCTGATACCCAGGACATTAGCACCAGCCTTAAACCACCACCAAAAACATTCTCCCAATTTGTCCTTGTGCCCAGCCTTACATCGAACACCCATTTTGCATTAACTGATTGGCTGTTTCTTAATTGATAATATTGTTTCCCGTCTCAGATTGGTTTGAGAATGAACAAATGTACTGTTGCTTTCCGCATACCCTATGTTATCTGTTCCCAGTGTGTTCATTGAATCCCTACAGCTTGGAAGCAGAACATTTGGCCCATCTGGTCTGTACCGACCCTCCGAAGAGCATCCCACCCAGACCCATTCCCCCTACCCTATCCCTATAATCCTGCATTTCCCATGGCTAACCCACCCAGCCTGCACATCCCTGGACACTACTGGGGCAATTTAGCCTGGCCAATCCACCCTTAACCTGCCCATCTTTGGACTGTGGGAGGAAACCGGAGCACCTGGAGGAAACCCACGCAGACACAGGGAGAATGTGCAAACTCCACACAGATGGTCGCCCGAGGGTGGAATCAAACCCGAGTCCCTGGCGCTGTGAGGCAGCAGTGCTAACCACTGAGCCACCATGCCACCCTAATTGATTATTTATTATAATTTGGAGCCATGCCCAGGAGATTAATGTTTCATTGAAGGAGAATACTGGACAATCCAGAAGGGCTTGGTGACTCAACGTTAATGTTTCCTTTGAATTTGTTCCTGGTGAGAAGCTCAGTATTTTGACTATTCCAGGGCTATTCTTTCTGAAAGTCAAGTGTCCTTTTTGTGGTGTGTAATTGAGTGTGTGCGATTCCCTCGTTGAGGGACTGAGTCATGGCAACATGTTGATTTATTGCCTTTGTTGTTCCTTGCATGAGCAAGGCAGATGGCCAGTGCTGTTTATTTAGTAGCTGCAGGCTCCTGAGTTCTTAATTGACCAAGTGTGTTCACTGTAACAAGCAAACATTCCCAGAACGGTTTTTTTTGAGGGTGTTTAGCATCTACTGTTTTTTTCTCTCATGTTCTTGCTGGGCTACACCAACAACAAACCTGCATTCATATAGCACCTTTAACAGGCTATTTGATGTCCTAAAGTGCATGCAGATTCTGCAGTAGTGGTCTCTCCCATAGCTCTTATCAAAAGGTCTAGAAAATTGGAGCAGGAGTAGGCCATTCAGCCCTTTTGAGCTTGCTACATTATTCAGTATGATCATGGCTGATCATCCAACTGGTACTGTGTTTCCACTTTCTCCCCCTACCCTTTGATCCCATTAGCCCTAAGAACTACCTCTAATTCCTTTTTGAAAACATTCAATGATTTGGTCTTAACTGCTTTCTGTAGCGGAGAATTCCACAAGTTCCCCACTCTCTGGATGAAGAAATTTCTCCTTGCCTCAGTCCTAAATAGTTTAAACCGTATCCTCAAACTGTGAATCCCTGTTTCTGGACTCTCTCACCGTCAGGAACATCCTTCCTGTGTTTAACCGACCTAGTTCTGTTAGAATTTTATAGGTTTCTATTCTTAGTCTTCAAAACTCCAGTGAATATTATCCTAACTGATCCAGTCTCTCTTCGTACATCAGTCCTGCTATCCCAGAAATTAGTCTGGTAAACCTTTGTGACTAATGTCCCTAGACCACCAGAGGCTGAGGGGTGACGTTATGGAGGTTTATAAAATGGTGACGGGCAATGGATAGGGTGAAAAGCCAAGGTTTTTTATCCCCAGGGTAGGGGAGTCCAAAACTGGAGGGCATAGGTTTAAGGTGAGAGGGGTAAGAAATAAAAGGGACCTAAGGGGCAACATTTTCATGCAGAGGGTGGTGGGTATATGGAATGAGTTCCCCCCCGCAAGAACAAATGCCAAGGAAACATTAAAGTTCAATTGCGAATCCCAGAAGTTCTTTCACTCTATTCTGTTTGCAAATCAGACACCACTTTGCACAGAATAGAGTCCCAGAGGAAGTGGTGGAGGCTGATACAATTGTAACATTTAAAAGGCATCTGGACGGGTACATGAATAGGAAAGGTTTAGAGGGATGTGAGCCAAATCCTGGCAAATGGGACTAGATTAATTGAACTAGATTAGGATATCTGGTTGGCATGGATGAGTTGGACTGAAGGGTCCATGCTGTATAACTCTGTGACATTCTCTCCAACATCAGAGCATCCTTCCTCAGATAGAGAGACCAAAACTGCACACAATACTCCAGGTGTTGGCTCACCAACACCCTGTACAGTTTTCAGCAAGGCATCCCTGCTTCTTAATCTTCAACCCTTAGCGCTGTGATCCCAATCCGCTCACCCTGCCCATTCTGCTTTCATACCTAGCAGGTAATGTAATTGTGTAGCGCCGTAGAAATATCTGCAGGTGTTTCGTCGTTTTGGCAATTTGTACAAGAGATGCTTGGTTAGATGAGCAAAAATTCAGTCAAAGATGTAGTTTCTAAAGTGGAGTTTCTTTTCGCAGTCATGGTTAGTCTTTGGAATTCTTTTCCGCGGAGAATGTTGGAGGCTGGTTCATTGGATATATTCAGGGCTGAGTTAGATGAATATTTGATAAACAAGGGAGCCATAGGAAATGGTGCCTCTGGGAAGCTGTGGATAGCACAATCACATCAACCATGATCTTATCAAATGGCACAGCAGGTGGGACCTGAATCCAGACCTGTAGGCTCAGAGGAAGGGACACTACTACTGCACCACAATATTGATTATTTATGGTAACTGATTGGTTTTTAATCAATTTTAATAAACAAGCTACTCAAAGATGTTATTATACACCTTTGGAACAGAAGGGATTTGAACCCAGGCTTCTTGGTCCAGGTGTAGGGACCCTACCTCTGTGCCACAACAGGGCCTCTGATTTTTTTTTTCCTTCTCTTTTTTCTTCTTCTTCTGACATGGATCTGCCTTTGTTTTTCAATTAACCCATTTTTCTAATCAGCCCATTCAGACATGTTATTACACACTTCTGGAGCAGGTGACACTTAAACCCGGGCCTCCTCGATTGAGTTTTGGAGTTAAATAAAACAATGGACCTCAGCTGGGGATGTCACGAACCTATAAAATTGCCCGCTATTTTGCAGCCATGGCTCAGAGAGGGTTCTGGGTTCTCCTTACATCCATGTCGGTGACTTTTATCAAACCCCTTTTCAGAAAGAAATTTATTTTGCTGTCTTCTCAACCCTCTTTTCCAGTGTTGATCACGGCAGCTAACAATTATTTCGTTGCGGTTGGGAAATTTGGCGAGCAAGCCCTACAGACTTCCACGTCGCAGACACTGGGTAAGAGTCAAAATCCTTGGACTATCCGGGCTTTTCCCTGGTCTCCCTAGGCTGGCCACTGCTATTGTCGCCGGGAAATATTGGTGTGGTTTGATTTATTATGTGCTCTTCCAGGTCTAGAGAATCGGGAGCTGTCAAATTGAATAGCTGACCAGACTAGACTACCTCAAAATATTTTAAGAAGGTAGCCTAGACCCTAGCTTTTTCTTATTTTAAAGGCAAATGTAATGTGCTATGTTCTAGATGCAATTCAATGTTAAGCAAAACACAATTTATTTAAACACTGCATTTAAAATACAAACAAAGAAGAATTTAGAATAACTTAACAGTATAATAGATACAGTAACTATTGCTAATTAACTGTTCCGATATAGTAACATCTCATAAACACACCCTTTGGCAAAAAGGCAAATTCAGAAAAAAAGATTTTGCCTCACGTGCAATATGGCAGCCTAAGAAGGGAACCCCCAGTTTTTCGCTGTAATTGAGAGAGGGCAGAATAGCTTCTAGTTCTTCAAGCCCAGAATAGCAACTGCTTAAAGCTAAATGTAAAAATTTTTTAAAAATCCTAGAAATCCTGGTCTGTGAGGATTGGTCACACCCAGCCAGGCTGCTTCTATTGTTCCAACTTTACAAAAAAAACTCCAAGGCCTCTCAAGCTGTTTATTTTACTGGCTCTCCATGTAGACTGCTCGGCAGTTCTGCCTTAAAACTTCTCTTCAAAAAATGCCAGGACAAAATAATCTCTTAAAACCACAGCATTGCCACACATTGTCAGGGAATGTTGGATCAGGCAGAGCTCAGATTTAATGGAGAGTAAAACTCTCTTTGCTCTCGCCATGACTTTGATAACACCCCTGACCTGCATCAAAATGAGATCTCTATGTTCTGACACTCATGTCTCTGTGAACCCACGTCATTGTTTTCCTTTTGGACGAGAGGGTTCAATGATTATGCAGATGAGCTTCTGACATGTGCGGTGTTGAAGCTCTGACCTCAACAGTCAAGTGAGAGAGACTTTGCTAGAAGGTCGGAACCACATCAGCTGCTAAATCATCCTTGGGAGTTGATTAGCTTGGTTGGCTGTTTTGCGATGCAGAGTGATGCCAAAGGTGTGGGCACAATTCCCATGGTGGTTGAGGTCACTAAGAAGATCCTACCTTCCCATCCTTGCCCCGGGCATGGTAACCCTCAGGTTAAACTTGCCATTATCGTCTCTCTATAATGAGAGAGCAGCTCTATGCCCAGTGGGACAATGGTGACTTCAGCTAATAAATAGAGCTTGAATTACCCTGTGATTAGCACTACTGCCTCACAGCACCAGGGACCTGGGTTTGATTTCTACCGTCAGGTCTGTGTGGAGTTTGCACATTCTCCCCGTGTCTGTGTGGGTTATCTCCATGTGCTCTAGTTGCCTCCCACGGTCCAAAGATGTGCAGATGAGGTGGATTGTCCATGGTAAATTGTCCAGGGATGTGCAGGCCTGGTGGGTTAGCCCTGGAAAATGTGGATTTACGGGGATAGAGTGGGGGTGTGCTGGATCTAGGTGGGATATGCTTCAGAGGGTCGGTGTAGACTCGATGGGCCAAATAACCTCTTTCTGCACTGTAGGGATTCTATGATTCTTCTGTTCTATGAGGAGATACCTTGTTGTTTAGCCTGAGCCAATGATCTCATGGGAATTAGGTTGAGATTACATCAAACCACCACATACTGGACAATCTCCCACTGATCTCTCCTTTCAGAACAAGTGTTCAGGACCACGCCTACTTTACGAGAGTTTAACAAATTTAAACATGGTATGTGTTTAATAACCTTCAAATCCCTCCCGGAATGAATTCGAAAAACCTACGGAAACATAAAACAGGAGCCGGGGTAGTCCATTTGGCCCTTTGAGTCTGCTCTGCCATTCAGTACTGTCACAGCTGATCTTCCAACTCAGAACCCTGTTCTCCCTTTGATCCCTTTCTCCCTAAGAACTATATCTAACTCCTTCTTAAAATATTCAATGTTTTGGCCTCGATTGCTTTCTGTGGCAGAG